>NC_140988.1:117038139-117583139 GCF_052327205.1 Somniosus microcephalus | reverse complement strand
GTTCTGACTGCTGGAGAGGTAAATTTGAAAAGGCCACTGCATGTGCTCAGAGCTGCTCCTGGGGGTTGTGGAGGAAGGACTGGCAATCCATGGCATAGGAAGTGATCCTGTTGGGAAAATTTTCAACCAGCTGTTGTGAAAGGTACTTAGGAGATCCATGTAGTTACCCTTAGACTCTCCTAGATAATTCTTGATTAATGAGGAAGCCTCGCTGATCCAATAAGGGGGACAACCAGTTGCAGTGTTGAACTGCAAGACCTGGTGACCTCCTCACTCTTTCCGTCCAGGTGCAGCAACAAACACACAAGGCTGGAATGGATCAGTCGGTAGAAGAAGGATCTGGAACATTCAATTCCACATTTGGTCAAGTTCCCCAACATGCTGATCACTTCAGCCCACACTAGATCACACTCAACATCAAAGAGTGGTTGAGTGCTGGTGAGGGTTGTCTTTACAAAGGGTTGGATGGTGCTCTCTCTCAATTTAGTTATGTTCTTGGAGAGGCACGACAGCACCTCAAATGTTAGCACTTCCTCTTGGTTCTCCTTGGTCCCCAGCAGACTCAGCATTGTGCCCATCACTTGATGAGACCAGTAATGGGTTCCAATTATAATGTTGCCTAGGCCCCTGACACACAGCAATTGGGCAACTGGACAAGCATCACGCAAACACCTTAGCAATGTACCCACCAGAGTGTCTGTGAGCTGCAGCTGTGAAACCAGTGGAGATTTTAATAGCTCTCCAAAGAAGGAAGCCACGGTGACTGCCTGACACTCTTGGATGGTATGGATCTGAGCTGCCAGCTCTTCCACAATGCCAGGCAGGCTGATGCCAGCAAATAGCACCATTGCTCTGGCCAGCAAGAGAACCTCCTTGTCAAATATGCGGAGGTTCTTCGTCTGGTCACATCCTCCACTGTTCACCATGTAAGTAGCTACTTCTTTATTGTTTGTCTAAGCTAGCAGGCCCTTTAGTGTCCTCACACAGTTCACACACAGATCTCTACATTTAGGTCTTTCAAACGCAGCTGAGAATTGTCTCTGGTTGAATTTATCACCAGGAGCAAAACTATTGAGCAGAGAAACATGAATGGAAGAGTTGCAATGAATGAGCAGGGCGCTGAATAACTGCGAGAATAATGCAGTCACTGCCTTTACCAACTTGGGCTTAATGATCATCTGTCGCAGCCCACAGACGGCAGCCAGGGATTCAAGGGTTGAATACTCTGACGCGTTCTCACTGACTGGACAGGTTCTGCTCATTCCAAAGGACAACTGCTTTTTCAGTGTGTCCAGCAGCTCTCCCATTGTTCTCATGGCACATTCTGTGTCCTCAGCCAGTAATCGCCACATATCACTGATGTACTTGTCCAAAGGAACGGGGTAGGTGAGGAGACAGGACACAACTGTTACTGTGTCATGTGAGGCCAGAATAGCTACACTGCGCAGAACTGAAAGTTTCATCTGCTTGTAAGGAATTGATTGCAATTGAAGTCTCAGCGCATCAATTGTAATATTTGCATATCGAATTATCATTGGCCTGCAGGTATCTGTAAGGAATACCTATTATATTCACCTGTGATCACATGCTGAGTTGTCATTGGCCTGCAGGCATCTGTAAGGACTGCTATTGTTTGGAAGACCCAGAGGGTCCTGACTCCATCTTGTCCACACGGTGCTGTATGTATGTTTGAGTGCACAGGCCTGATGCTTCATTAAAAGAGTTTAAACTGTAATACTCTGTTGTCCTGCAATTTATTATTTTTGTACAACGTGTGCAAAACAAGACATGGTGTCAGAAGTGGGATTTGGAATGGACATCGTTGGAGCTCCCTTACCTCGAATGAATTGGGAATCCTTGAACTTACATAGAGAATGGTGCAAGTTCAAGCAACACGTGGAGTTGATGTTCTCAGGCCCGTTGAAAAGAAAAGGAGAGGAAAAAAAATGCAGCTACCTACTCCTGTGGATCGAATAAAAAGGGAGAGACATTTTTAACACATGGTCTCTTAGCGCGGATGAAGCAAAGGTACTGAAAAGTTATTTTGACCGTTTTGAATCATATGTGATTCCAAGATAAATACGATATTTGCTAGGTACAAGTTTCAGGAGAAAGTACAAGGAGCTAGTGAGTCGTTTGAACAGTTCGTGACTGAGTTAAAACTGTTGGTAAAAGACTGTGCATATGCAGATAAAGATGAAATGGTCAGAGACCGCATTGTGTTTGGAATACATTCAGCTAAAGTGAGAGAGAAACTTTTGAATGTTGGGTCCGGGCTAACGCTGGACAAAGCTATGGACATAGCTAGATCGCACAAGATAGCCCAAGCACAGTTGAAAACCATAACCGGTGCCACGAGCAACTCGAGTGAACAGACAGTGCACGCAGTTAATAGACACGCACCAAAGAACACCGCCCAGAGAGCGTGTTTCAGAACAGAAAGAACACAGAGAGTTCTAAAAATGGGTGACACAGACATAAAACGCTTCAAAAACTGTGGAAATTGTGATAACAACTGGCATGGAAAAAAGGAGTACTGCCCTGCCAAAGGAAGGCAATGTACTAAATGTGGTAAACGGAACCACTTTGCTAAAGTTTGCAAGACTGTTTTCGGAGAAGCAGTACACACAGTGAGTGGCAGCCAAATGCCAAATAGAGAGCAAAATGCAGAGGAGCTGTTTATTGATTCTGTGTCACAGAAAAAACAGATTTCAGGGACTGAGCAAGCCTATGCCGATATTGAGATAGGAAAACAGGGCAAAGAGCTTAAGTTTAAACTAGACACTGAATCTCAGGTTAATGTAATTCCTCTGAGTGAGTATCACAGCTTGAAGGATCAGTGTGAGCTACAGCCCACCTCACGCAGACTGACCGGCTATGGGGGTGAGCAGCTCATTGTAAAAGGCACATGCGTGATGAAATACAAGTACAAAGAAAGCGACATGATGTTGAACTTCTACATTATTGACACCCAAGCACCTCCAGTGCTAGGTCTAAAGGCATGTTTTCCAGCGGAAGATCGACAAAACCTATGAAGGCCTCGACGAAGTAGTCGCAATCGTAGATGACATTCTCATCTATGGCAGGAATAGAGAGGAACATGACAGGAACCTTCGTGCCATGCTACAAAGATCACGGGAGAAAGGTATCCAGCTCAACCCCGAGAAAAGCATAATCGGATCACAAAATCACAATCACAGAATCACAGAAACCCCACAGTGCAGATAGAGGCCATTTCGGCCCATCGATCCACCGAGATCAGTTATTTCGGGCATCACCTCTCAACTGATGGCATTAAGCCGGACCTCATCAAGCTAGTGCTATCATTGACAACACCAGTTGAGAAGCAGACAGTCATGGAGGAGTTTGCTGACGTTTTCAAAGGAATCGGACTATTCCCAGGTGAATGCACTATTCACCTTGACCCAGCAGCGACCCCTGTGGTTTGCCCACTGAGAAGGATACCCCTTGCTCTACGTAGTCGCCTGAAGGAGGAGCTGCAGAGCATGGAGAATACAGAAATCATCGTCCGGGAAACAGAACCGACAGAGTGGGTCAACGCATTAGTAGTGGTTGAGAAACTACGTACAGGCAAGCTCAGAGTCTGTCTCGACCCCAGAGACTTAAACAAGGCTATCAAACGCCCTCACTACCCTCTACCAACGCTAGATGACATCACACCCAAGCTAGTGGGTGTAATGATATCAGCAAATAGAGATGGTATTTGCCTGTTTGATTATCATGTCTTACCAGCATGTTTGCATGTATTGATTACTTATGCCTGACCAGCAGAGGTCATGTGAGAGACAAGCAGTTGAGTTTAGTTTCAGTTTCGTTCTAGATGCATCACTAGCATGATGTCTCCTGTAAATGCTGTATAAAGAGTTGAACAAGCTTTAGATTAAAAGTCATTCTCTTTCATAAATGTCTCATCATTGAACCCACAAAGAAATCAATACATGGTGTCAGAAGTGATTGAAAGAGATGAAGAGGAAAAATCTGAAGTTAAATCAGCTCTCCACAGATTAGCAAGCCAAAAGAGAACATCATTACTTACCATTAGAGAATAGCTAACGAAGTGAAAAATGGAAGGTTTACTCCCACCGGCGATGCTTCAGTTGACAGGTAATGTGGCTGAAAATTGGAGAAGGTTCAAACAACGTGTGGGGTTGTATTTATCAGCAATCGGAGCTGACGAGAAAAGTAATAAAAGGAAATCGTCACTGTTTTTACATGTCGTGGGTGATGAAGCGCTGGAGGTGTATAATAACTTCACATTCGCTGCTAATGGAGACAAAATGAAGCTAGATAAAATAATGGAACAGTTTGAGGCCTACTGCATACCTAAACGTAATGTGACATTTGAGAGGCACAGATTTTTCACATGTGCACAGAAAACGGGTGAGACTATTGATCAGTATGTGACTGAACTGAGAAACAGAAGCAAATCGTGTGAATTTGGGGGACTGACAGACTCGCTGATAAAAGACAGACTGGTGTGTGGTATTCCAGATAATGGTCTAAGGGAAAGACTGCTAAGAGAGCAAGATCTAGAACTGGGAAAAGCCATAGCACTGTGTAGGGCTACAGAAACTGTGAAGTCGCAGGCAAAGGAGCTGTTCAGTGACAGTAGCTGCAACGTGGATGCAGTGAGAAAGAACGGATACAAACCGTTTATCAAAAAGAGCGCCAATGTGAAAAAAGAGGCGTGGCCAGTGAACGAAAATGAAAGGGACAATCGAAGGTCATGTAGTCGATGCGGTACACAGCATCCACCAAGAAAGTGTCCAGCATATGGTAAAAAATGCAATAGTTGCAACAAAAACAACCATTATGCCCGTTGCTGTAAGAACCAAGCGCAACAAAGCAAGGTCCATACAGTAGATGAAAGCGAGATAGAGGAGTTCTATGTAGATGTTGTGTCTGAAAACAAAAAAGAAGAAAGAGACTGGATGTTGACACTAAAAGTGAATGACATACACATTCCATTTAAATTGGATACTGGAGCACAAGTTAATGTGATATCAGAGACTGATTTTAAGAAAATTAGACCCAGACCAAAGATACATAGAATAAAAGTGAAAGTGACAGGATACTCAGGTACTGATATACCAGTGAAAGGAAGATGCATTGTCAAAGTGACACACAAGGACAGAGAGCACACGCTAGCATTAATCGTGGTGCCAAAGGATGTGCAAGCCATACTAGGTTTAAAAGCCTGTGAGAGACTAAACCTGGTAAAGAGAGTCCTCGTTGTGGAAAGCGAAGGAGAGACAGTCTATGATGAACTGAATGTTGCATACACACTGGGTAAGCTGATGTATACAGCAGACACGTTGTCCAGAGCTGTAGACCCAAGTGAGCCCGCAAACACCACAATGGATGAAAAAGTGAACGCCTACGTGGACATGGTCACAAGTGCACTGCCCATAGCAGATGCAAAAATGGAGCTCATAAAGACTGAGACGAACAAAGTTGAAACAATGAGATGACTGAGAAAAAGCATCTTGGATGGATGGCCCAACATGAAGCAAGACTGCTCACCTGACATGGCAGAGTACTGGAACTGCAGGGCAGAACTATCAGTGGTCGAAGACATCATCTACAAAGGAAGTAAAATAGTTATCCCAAAGAGTCTGAGAAAAGAGATGTTAAAAAAGGTCCATGGAGGACATCTGGGAATCGACAAGTGTAAGAAAAGAGCACGAGAGGTGATGTACTGGCCACGAATCAACCAAGATGTGACAAATGAGGTGTCAAACTGCACAATATGCCTGAAATATCGAGCAAGCAATCCGGTAGAACCACTAAAGCCACACCCAGCACCAGACAGACCTTACCAGAAGGTAGGCGCTGACCTATTCATATGTCAAAGGAAGGACTATCTTGTAGTCACAGACTATTACTCCCTGTATCCAGAGGTTTGTAGACTGCACACCACCACTGCAGATGCTGTGATAACATGTATGAAAGCCATATTCTCCAGACATGGCGTGGCAAGCGAGGTCTTCACAGACAACGGACCCCAGTTTTACAATGCAAGTTTCTGACACTTTGCCAAAGAGTGGGACTTTGTCCACACAACGTCAAGTCCTCACTATCCACAGTCCAATGGACTAGTGGAAAAATCAGTCCAGACAGTGAAAAGACTGATGTACAAGGCAAAAGACAGTGGAACTGACTTCTACCAGAGCATGCTTGTATACCGCACAACGCCGCTCGAGTGTGGTAAGTCACCAGCCCAACTCCTTATGGGACATCGGCTAAGGTCAAACCTACCCATCCCGGAGAACCTCCTGAAAACAAAAGAGGGGGAGAAAGCGAGGAAGTTCAAAGAGCAACAGAAAGAAAAGCAAAAGTACTACTATGACAGAGGAACACAAAACCTACCTGAACTCCACACTGGTGACCAAGTAAGGTTCAAAGACAAAACAAACATATGGACTCAAAAGGGAACTGTTCTGAGTGAAGTTCAACCAAGACCATACACCATTCAGACAGATGAGGGTGCTGTTCTGAGAAGAAATCATCGAGATCTTCTCATGGGACCAGCCACAGCAGGTCAAGAGACTGATACTGTTGAACAACCTGATCACACAGCATCTGAGGCAACAACTCAGATTCAAGGACAATCAATCAGAAAATCCTCAAGACACGTGAAGCCTCCTGAGAGACTCATTGAGCAAATTTAAGGACTATTGTTATAGAAGGAAGTAATGTTATCTTATTCTTTCTTCAAGTTCTAGTGTATTGACATATTTCATGTGAACACACAAAGCAAGGTTAAAAAACCTTGATCATGATAATGATAATGTAAGTTCATTAAGTGTTACAGTTAAAATGCAGAGTAATACAAAGAAAACATGTTGTTAGTTAAAAGTAAAATACTTTTGTTTTAAGAAAAGGAGATGTAATGATATCAGCAAATAGAGATGCTATTTGCCTGTTTGATTATCATGTCTTACCAGCATGTTTGCATGTATTGATTACTTATGCCTGACCAGCAGAGGTCATGTGAGAGACAAGCAGTTGAGTTTAGTATCAGTTTTGTTCTAGATGCATCACTAGCATGATGTCTCCTGTAAATGCTGTATAAAGAGTTGAACAGACTTTAGATTAAAACTCATTCTCTTTCATGAATGTGTCGTCATTGAACCCACAAAGAAATTTATACAGTGGGAGCACGTTACTTCAGTGTAATGGACGCACGATCAGGATACTGGAATATCAAGCTCACGGAAGAGTCATCTAAGCTAACAACGTTCAACACACCATTTGGACACTATCAATTTCTGCGTTTACCATTTGGTCTTATCTCAGCTCAGGATGAATTCCAGCGGAAGATCGACGAAACCTATGAAGGCCTCGACGAAGTAGTCGCAATCGTAGACGACATCCTCATCTATGGCAGGAATAGAGAGGAACATGACAGGAACCTCCGTGCCATGCTACAAAGATCATGGGAGAAAGGTATCCGGCTCAACCCCGAGAAAAGCATAATCGGATCCACCGAGATCAGTTATTTCGGGCATCGCCTCTCAACTGATGGCATTAAGCCGGATCCAGAGAAAATCTCCGCCATCAAGAAGATGGAGCCGCCGAAGAACCGCGCAGAGCTAGAGACAGTACTAGGCATGGTTAACTACTTAGCCAAGTTTGCCCTGAGCCTCTCTGAAATCAATGCACCCATGCGTCAGTTGCTCAAACAATCCAATGAGTTCCTGTGGGACAAACAACATGGCACAGCATTTCAGAAAATGAAAGACCTAATCACCAGAGAACCAGGACCAGTTCTTGCCTAATTCGACCCCAACAAAGAGCTCAGACTACAAGTGGACGCGTCAATGTATGGACTAGGCGCAGAATTACTGCAAGAAGGAAAGCCCATCGGCTACGCTTCCAGATCTCTCTCAGACAGTGAAATCAACTATGCTCAAATCGAGAAAGAGCTATATGCAATTCTGTTTGGATGTAAGCGTTTCCACCAGTACGTCTATGGCTGACAAGTCATTGTGGAATCCGACCACAAGCCCCTCGAGCCAATCATGAGGAAACCACTAGCTGCAGCCCTCAGGAATAAACAAGGCTGAACATAACGTCAATGCAGTAAAAGAGGACAAATGGATGATCCCACTGCAGATAAATGGAGCATAATTTACATTGAAACTAGACACTGGGGCAAAAGCAAACTTAATCAGTATGAGTGACATTAAAAACATGAAAGAAAAGCCCAAAATACAGAAAAAGTCAGTACTACTGAAGAACTATAATGGACAGAAAATAGATAGCTTAGGTGTATGCAGACTTAAAGTGACAGTCAAAGACAAATTGCATCATCTCATGTTTTCTGTTGTGGCTGAAGGACTTGATTCACTACTGGGTGACAAAGCTTGTGAAGACTTAGAACTGGTCAAGAGAGTCTACCGTATAAACTGTGCCATAAGCAGACCAGATGACTCAGTGGATTCTGTAGTGAGTAATTTCCAAGATGTGTTCAAAGGATTTGGAGTTCTACCATTCACTTACAAGATCCAGCTAAAGGAGGATGCTCAGCCAGTGGTACATGCTCCACGAAGAGTTCCAGCACCCCTGCGTGACCAGCTCAAGAATGAACTGGACAGAATGACCACACTAGGAGTCATCAGGAAAATCGAAGAGCCAACAGACTGGGTTAACTCCATGGTATGTGTAAAGAAAAAGAACAATGATCTAAGAATATGCATGGATCCAAAGGACTTAAATGCAAACATAAAACGTGAACACTACCAGATTCCCAAGCGAGAAGAAATCACCAGTGAAATGTCAGGTGCCAGATACTTCACAAAGCTCGATGCCTCACAAGGATTTTGGCAACTAAAACTGGATGAAGAGAGCACCAAATACTGTACCTTCAACATACCATTTGGCAGGTATTGTTTCCTCAGAATGCCTTTCGGGATAATATCTGCATCTGAAATCTTTCATAGAGCAATGGAACACATAATTGAAGGTCTGGAAGGAGTTCGGGTCTATGTTGATGACATCATCATCTGGGGCTCCACACTGAAAGAACACAATGAGAGACTGAGTAAAGTGCTACAGAACATACGCCGGAATGAACGGAAGCTCAACAAAGCCAAGTGTCAGTTTGGCATCCAGGAAGTCACTTTCCCAGGAGATAATCTATCTGGTAAAGGAATAGAGCCAGATATGGAAAAAGTAAACGCCATAATCAACATGCCCCGACCCACTGACAAAAAAAGAGTGCTACACATCATGGGGATGATACACTTCATTGGAAAGTTCATTCCTAACTTGTCAGCCAAGACAGCCTGTCTGCGAGACCTGCTACATAAAACAAATGAGTTCGCATGGACAGAAAGACGTGAACAAGAGTGGATGAACCTCAAAACAGTGCTGACAACCACACCTGTACTCATCTTCTTTGACCCAACAAAGAGAATCAGGTCAGCTAGACTACTGCCGCCGCTGCACAATGGAGAATCCGTCAGAATCCAGGAGCATGACTATTGGAAGCCAGTAGTCGTCATCCATCCAGCTGACACTGAGCGATTGTATCATGTCCGCACCCCAGAAGGACAGGCAATCGCAGGCACCTCCTGAACACCAAGGAACAACACCGTCGTTCCGACGAGAGGATCAGTTCAACAGAGTGTGATGAACAGAGCAATACACAAAACACATCATACTTACCTAAACCTGAACCTGATTTGTTGACCAATTCAGGAGCATGCTCAGTTCCATACCACACAAGGTCGGGACGAGAGGTCAAGCCTAGAGTTATCCTTGACTTGTGAACTGTCAAAGGGTGTAGGCGGATCACTGCCCTAAAAAAATAACTGTACATCATTATTGAAACGTTGAGATGTTTTCAGTGCTAGTTTAATGTTGAGTTTACTTATATGTTGATGCTACTGAGAACATTATGCAGAAGAAAGGTTCAAAAGTAATGCATAACATTTTTCTTTTAAAAGAAAGGGGATGTAACATTTGCATATTGAATTATCATTGGCCCACAGGCATCTGTAAGGAATACCTATTATATTCACATGTGATCACATGCTGAGTTGTCATTGGCCTGCAGGCATCTGTAAGGACTGCTATTGTTTGGAAGACCCAGAGGGTCCTGACTCCATCTTGTCCACACGGTGCTGTATGTATGTTTGAGTTCACAGACCTGATGCTTCATTAAAAGAGTTTAAACTGTAATACTCCGTTGTCCTGCAATTTATTATTTTTGTACAAAGTGTGCAAAACAAGACATCAATTATCTCCGAGACCTGGTCCCCAAGTTCACTGCCTCGTAGTTTAATCGTGGTTTGCAAGAGAACAGCGGCTGCATTGGAACAGCTGGGCTCTTGGTCGGACAGTCCTTTGAAGACCATGAAGAGTAAGTTGCCCAGCTGGTCATGGGGCAAACATTTGGAAATGACCTCTGTGGTTTGAGAGCAGGATTTTAAGAGGACTGAATTGTCAGGGTTAACCAACTGTTCTCTGACCCTTTTCAGTCCCTCTAATTGCTCCGTTTGCTGAACTAGATTGGTGCCTTCACATGACAAATGAATGGCCAGGATTATATACAAAGAGTCCAGGGCCATCTGTTGAACGGGAAGCGATGGGTCTGCACAGTGTGGCATCAGTCGCCCAAGCAGAGTCCCCGTGTTATTTACAGGCACTACATTACTAACAGTGAGCTTCCTCCAGTAAAGTTTCAGAAGCTCCAAGGTCATTCCATGACTCTCGTTCATTGGCCTAGAAATTCGGTATAGCCGCATTTGGGGCGCTAGTCCTGGCGATGCGCAAAGTTTAGCGCCAGGCGCAATTTAGCACCACCTAGCGCGATATTGGGTTGCAGTGCCCCTAAAGGTGATTGCGGCGCTAAATCAGGCTCTGCACGCTACTCTTAAGGCGCTAAACCGGCGGCGCAACCCAATTTCATGGCGGCAGGGCGCAGCGAAGGTGCTGTCAATAATCACTTTCCCTGAGACACACTGGTGCCGGCCAGCTCTTAAAGGGGCAGGTCAATTGGCATCACCAGACACACTCACTGCCTTGTAGGCCTTCAAAGCGGTGGGAGCCTACCTGTGGCACACCAGCCTAGCAAGACATGGAAAGGGTGAGGCAGAGGGCGGAACGCCTCACTGATGGGGCATTGGATGCTTTGGTTGGCGCAGTGGAATCAAGGCCAAGGAAGATGGTCGGAATGTGATTTATGTTTTGGACAGTCTCCTGGGTGTGAGAGGCAGTTATGTGTCAGTGTATTAGTTTTGCTTTCTGTTGCCATAGCTTTCTCATGTTTGAAGGAACCACATTTTGTATAATGAAACACTTTCTTCATTTACAATGGCCATGCCTGCTATTTACATGCATCTTGCCCTTCACAGGCTTGGGGGTATCAGACCAGTTCCATTCCTGGTCTTGGAATGGCAGCAAGCATTCCATGAGAGGGGCCTAGAAGCTACTTCTGATCAGCCCCTGACGCGCAGCCTGAGAAGAGCCGCTCGCGTAGAAGTTCAGGCCAGCAGGCATCTTCTCAGCCACCGACAGAGATGTCCTGCACCTTATCTGAGGCTGCAGATCTGGCTGAAGCAGCTGGCACAGCTCAGTCACCACCTCCTTTCTAAATCGCAGCCTTCTGACACACTGCTCCTCCGGCATGTTCATGTAGGAAATCTGCTGTCGGAAAACCCTGCCAGCGTAAGGTCTGCTGTGGCGATGTCTGTTGGCCCTCCTCCATCTGGCCATGCCCGGCCCCCTCTCCCAGCGTCTCAGTGCCCTTTCCAGATGATTCAGCAGCAGGACGTTCCCCTCCAATGCAGCCCCAATAATAAGTGCCCACAGGAAGGTTCCCCGTTGTCAAGGCTCACCAACAGCAAGGTGATGGTCAGAAGGCTGAAAATCGTCTGCCTGCGCTGGCTCAGTGGTCAAATGGCTCTCAGTGTGCAGCTCAGCAACTCTTTGTAGCTATCGAGGAAGTTGTGCTCCAAAAATGGCTGCCACTTTTAAACCACACCAGTCCCCTTTAAATAACGCTCCTCCAGCCTGAGAGCGACTTGGTAAGGTCCAGGTAAGCTGTCACTATTAGCGCCAGGCACTACGGAGGGGGGCGCCACTGAATTTCTGGTCCGGGGCGCCCAAAAGGCGTTGCACACTCAAATTACATCATAATCAGCCTGCGCCCATGAGCGGGCGCTAAGATTTAGCGCCGGCGCTAAATGCATGCTCAATATGGGGTGAGGCGCTAGGCGCCCTGCGCCCGCCCGGAAATTGGCTAGCGCCCCACTTCTCGGCCTCTTTAGGCATTAATCGGTGGCGCTAACAACCGAATTTCTCCCCCATAGTCTTTTGTTGAACTGATCCAGGCTTCTACATGTTTGAAAATGGCCTCAAGTCCTTGAGGGGACAGGTCCTGAAGTAATACTTGCTTCAGAAGATTTTGCAGAAAATCTGTGGTTTGGGTATAAAGCATGGCCGTCTCCTTTGTATTCTCATTTTTGTCCTCGTCATTGTTCAGTTCTGGAGGTACCAAGCCAAAAGTACTGATCAGGCAGCTTTGAATCAATTGGCAGGTGTCAGCTTGGATTGATTCACTGTGTAGTTTCATGAGATGCGTGCAGGCATCCATGGCTAACTGTCGAACAGGGCCCTGCAGCAGCTCTGGTGGCTCAGCCTCGATAAGATCCTGCATGTATGTGAGCAGCTCACTGTTTCTAAGAAAGTTGATGGGAAGTCTCCAATGATTTATATGCAGGAAACTCTCGTTTAAACGGCACCTAAATATCCGGAATTCTCTATTAACCGGCAAAATTCTCGCTCTGAAAACAACACCTCAATAACCGGCAATGTTGCCGAGTCCGAGTCCGAGTCTCCCGCGGTGGCCGAGTTAGTCAGTGGGGGTAGTTCTCCAAACTGCCACTACTCGGCTTCTTGGCGCTGTTGGGAGTCGGAACACCTTAAAACCCCTGTAACAGGAGTTTGACTCTCCCGTGCTGCCGGTAGTCTCTTCTGATCCGCCATTTTACAGGGGTACTGTGTGTCTCCCATGCTGCTGGTAGTCATTGCATTGCATTATGGAAATCCCAAAAGTTGGTCCAAGCAAAAGGAAGAGAGTGGTGTTAACTTTAAAACAGAAAATCGACATATGCCAACGACTAGAAAGGGGAGAGAAGCATATCAACATTATGAATGAATTCAAAATCGGTTCGTCAACAATCTACGACATCAAATCGCAGAAGGATAAGCTGCTCAAGTTTTATTCAAGCTCGGAGACATCTAAGGGTGTAGAGAAATGGCGTACGCTTCGTAAGCCGAAGCTTGAGGAGCTGGATACCGTGCTTTATGAGTGGTTTTCTCTTAAGCGTTCAGAGGGTGTTCCACTTTCCGGGCCCATGCTAATCGAGAAAGCAAAGGATTTCTACGTAAAGATGGAGCTCACTGACAAGTGTGCTTTCTCCAAGGGATGGTTAATGTGCTTCAAGTTACGGCACAGGATACGATGACTCGATATTTCTGGGGAGAAGAAATCAGCTGATCACGACGCCGCAGAAGAATACTGCAATTATTTCAATTGGATTGTGCAGCAACATGATTTGTCGCCAGCACAGCTATACAATGCCGATAAAACTGACTTATTTTGGAGGTTTTTGCCATAATCAATGCTTGCTGGGGCTAGTGAGGCTAATGCTTCAGGTTACAAGAAAAATAAAGATCGTGTAACTGTGCTAACATGTGCGAATGCTGCTGGATCACACCGGGTTAAACTTCTTGTCATTGGGAAGTATAAAAATCCCCGTGCATTTAAAAATGTGAGGCATTTACCTGTTGAGTACAAAGCTCAAAGAAATGCTTGGATGGCTAAGGAAATCTTTTTGAATTGGTTCCATTGTTGAGATACCACGGCAAACGTGGGAGTCGAGACCAGAGTTAGTAAAACACAACTGTTTTAATCAACCTCATGGCAAAGAGGAACTGGAAAAGCCCGCGCATCCACTTAAATACTCCCCAGACAGGAAGTGCTCCCGGCAGCCTGTCCCTGCGGGAAACAAGTTGCTGGAGGAAAGGGCCCCCGGCTGGGGGCATCTGCTTAAACTGTCCGTGCCGCCGTGAGCAGATTATGTCCAGTGGTGGCGTGTCGCCACAGAGTTCCCCCCAGAATCCGCTTAGGAGGAGTGGACAAGTCATGACGGTGGTCTGATGGTTCTGCCGGAGCGGCTCTGAGTGGTCGCCGGTCTAGTTGGTGGGGCCAGGCGGTTCGCCGCCGGCTGTACTGGCATGCGGGCGGGACGGCCCCTAGTTGGAGGCCGGGCCACGGGGACCTGTTCCCCTGGTTCTGTGTGTGCTGGTTTGAGCCGGTCAATGGAGACTGTGTCGACCCTGTCGCCGAGTCGCAGCTTGAAGACCTTGTCCCCGGTTTGTAGTACCTCGTACGGTCCGTCGTACGGGGGTCGCAGGGGCCCGCGGTGCATGTCGTGTCGCACGAAGATGAAGCGCGCCTGCTGTAAGTTTGGTGGGACGTGAGGTGCGAGTTCGCCGTGTCGGTTGACCAGAAGTGCGGCGAACTGCTGAGCGGAAGAGAAAGATTTGAGCCGCTGCTGTTCAGCCGACCAAGGCGTGGTAGCCTCCGGAAGGAATTCGCCTGGGACGCGCAGCGGTTGTCCGTAGACTAACTCCGCTGCCGAGGACTGGAGGTCTTCCTTGACCGCGGTGCGTAGGCCTAGTAGCACCCACGGTAGGCGGTCAGTCCAGGTACTGTCCTGCAGACCGGCACGGAGTGAGGCCTTGAGTGACCTGTGGAAGCGTTCACACAGCCCATTGGCCTGCGGGTGGTACGCCGTGGTTCGGTGGAGCGTCACCCCGATGTTGCGTGCTGTGGCCGTCCAGAGTTCGGAGGTGAACTGGGCGCCTCTGTCGGAGGTTATGTCAGCTGGTACGCCGAACCTTGCGACCCAGGTGTTAACAAACGCCCTGGCGATGTCGGCTGTAGTGGTGGAGGGCAGCGGCACTGCCTCAGGCCAGCGTGTGTAGCGGTCGACCATCGTGAGGAGATAAGTTTGGCCTTGCGATGGCGGCAGAGGACCGACGATGTCGATGTGTATGTAGTCGAAGCGATGGCTGGGTACCTCGAAGTCTCCCAGGGGTGCTTTTGTGTGTAGCTGTACCTTAGCCCGTTGGCAGGCGAGGCAGGAGGTGGCCCAAGTCCGAACAGCTTTGCTGAGGCCGCGCCAGACGAAACACTGGGAGAGGAGTTTGACGGATGCGCGGGCACCCGGATGGGAGAGCGCGTGTAGTGCGTCGAAGATGCGGCGGCGCCAGGTTGCAGGGGCGACCTGCCTGGGTTGGCCGAGTGAGACGTCGCAAGTGACTGCCGTGGCTTCGGTCCCGTGCGCGACCTTGGCTAGGCGTAGCCCTGGCAGGCTGGTAGCCGCCGAGAGGAGGTCTGGATCCGTGAGCTGGGCTGCTGCTAGTTGCGCGTAGTCGACCGCGAGGTGATTCGCGCAGATGGCGGGACGGGAAAGGCAGTCGGCGACAACGTTTTCTCTACCGGAGACGTGCTGGATGTCCGTAGTAAACTCGGACACGGCCGTGAGCTGGCGTTGCTGCCTAGCGGACCAGGGTTCGGTGTGCTTGGCCATCGCGTATGTGAGCGGCTTGTGGTCCATGTACGCGGTGAAGGGGCAGCCTTCCAGGAGGAACCTGAAATGGCGGACCGACAGGTGGAGTGCGAGAAGCTCGCGGTAGAAAGTAGAGTATTTGACCTCCGGGGGGCGCAGTTGGCGGCTGTAGAAGGCAAGTGGCTGCCACGCGCCATTGACCCACTGCTCGAACACGGCTCCGACCGCGTGGTCAGAGGCGTCGGTAGTGAGCGCGACCCGGGCATCGGCCCTCGGGTGCGCGAGCAGGGTGGTGTCGGCGAGCGCGTTTTTGGTGGCGTCGAAGGCTGCTGATGTGTCAGTGGTCCAGGCTACGTCCATCTTGCCGGATTTACCTCGGAGGGAGTCGTATAGGGGCTTCATGAGGGCTGCAGCTCTGGGGATTAATCTGTTGTAGAAGTTCACCATCCCAAGGAAATCCTGGAGGCCCTTGATGGTTTTGGGGCGGGGGAATTGCTGGGCGGCCTGCACCTTGTTGGGCAGGGGGACGGCCCCAGCAGGGGTGATGTGGTGACCGAGAAAATCGATCTCGGTTAGGCCGAATTGGCACTTCGCCGGGCTGAGGATGAACCCATGTTGGGCTAGGCGCCCGAACAGGATGCGAAGGTGTTCGAGGTGTTCCCGTTTGGAGGAGCTGGCCACGAGAATGTCGACTAGATAGACGAATAGGAAGTTCAGGTCCCGGAGGACTGAGTCCATAAGGCGCTGGAAAGCCTGGGCTGCATTCTTGAGGCCGAAGGGCATCCTCAGGAACTCGAACAGGCCGAATGGGGTGATGACGGCCGTTTTGGGGATGTCCGCAGGGTGTACAGGGACTTGGTGGTAGCCGCGCACCAGGTCGACCTTGGAAAAGACGGTTCGTCCGGCCAGTCGGGCCGAGAAGTCCTGGATGTGTGGCACCGGGCATTGGTCAGGGGTGGTGGCGTCGTTGAGGCGGCGGTAGTCCCCGCAAGGGCACCAGCCTCCGCCGGGCTTGGGGGCGATGTGGAGGGGCGAGGCCCAAGGGCTGCTGGAGCGGCGGATGATGCCGAGTTGTTCCATGGTGGTGAACTCGGCCTGCGCGATTTCCAGCTTGGCCGGGTTGAGTCTGCGGGCGTGGGCAGAAACTGGGGGGCCGGTGGTGGGGATATAATGCTCCACACCGTGTTTGGCAGCTTTGGCCGAAAAGGTCGGGTTAGTGAGGGCGGGAAACTCGGCTAGAAGTGCCGAGTAGTCGTCCGTGGCTCTGGCGAGGCAGTAGGTCATCAGGCCGGCCGAACAGGCCGGGGTGAATGCGCCGGGGATGGGGGCCATAGTGTTGATGTCGACATGGCGGTGCCTCAGAATGTCGACAAGGAGGCCGTGGGCGCGTAGGAAGTCGGTGCCGATGAGTGGGCAGAGGACCCTGGCTGTGAGGAACTCCCAGCGGTAGCGGCGGCCTGCGAGGTCGAGCGTGACCATGCGGGTGCCATATGTGCGGATGTCTGAGCCATTGGCTGTGGCCAGCGTGGTACCCCGTGCGCCGCGTTGGATTTCGAGGGTGGAGGTGGGGGTGATGCTGTGCTGGGCCCCTGTGTCGCACAGAAATCGGCGGTTGGTTCTGTCGTCGGTGACGTACAGTAGAGGCCCCTTTTGCCCCGCGGCCATCGCGGGGGCCGGTGCGGGGGGGGGTTTGAAAGTGCACGGTGGCGTGCAGCGTTGGGCCCTAGTGCCAAAATGGGTGTGGTAGTAACAGTGACCCGGAGTGGTAGGGCGGTCGGGCCTAGTGGGCCGGGAAGACCGCGTGGTCATTGCCGTGAGGTCGGGCGTGACGTCGCGAGCGGACTGTGCAGAGAGCAGCCGGTCGGCCTTTTCGGCTATCTCATTCAGGTCCGTGGAGCCAGACTCCACAATGAGCGGGCGGATGTTGGTGGGGAGCTGCCGAATGAAAAGCGTGTGAAAGAGGGCGCCGGTGTTTTTGTCGTCCAAGAGGGACAGCATGTGGGAAAGCAGATCCGACGGTGAAGCATCACCAGGGCCGGGGAGGTCAAGGAGTTGGCAGTTGCGCTGGTAAGAGGACATTTGAAATTTTTTAAGGAGCGCAGCCTTCAGATGTTCGCACTTGCCTTCCACTGGTGGATCCTGCAGCGCTGCCCAAACCTTGGGGACTGTGGCATAGGTGAGAGAGGAGACGAGGTGGTCGTACTTTGTGGCGTCGACTGTAATGTGTTTCAGCCGGAATCTGGACTCAGCTTGAACAAACCAGGCTTCGGCCAGGTTCTCCCAAAAGTCCGGTAGTTTAACCGTGACTGCGTTTGTATCCACCATGCTAGCTTAGGATTCGTCCTGAGCGTCGGGGTCACCAGTGTTGAGATACCGCGGCAAATGTAGGAGTCGAGACCAGAGTTAGTAAAACACAACTGCTTTAATCAACCTCATGGCAAAGAGGAACTGGAAAAGCCCGCGCATCCACTTAAATACTCCCCAGACAGGAAGTGCTCCCGGCAGCCTGTCCCTGCGGGAAACAAGTTGCTGGAGGAAAGGGCCCCCGGCTGGGGGCATCTGCTTAAACTGTCCGTGCCGCCGTGAGCGGATTATGTCCAGTGGTGGCGTGTCGCGACACCATCATATTTTTGTTCCATCTGTGAGGGAACATTTCCGTAGAATAGGGAAACCTGAAGATAGCAAATGCATTTTAATGCTTGATAATTGTAGAGCCCATCCGCATGAATCTGAGTTGTTTTCTGGAAATATTTTCACCATTTATTTGCCACCAAATGTAACTTCTCTCATACAACCTATGGACCAGGGCAGTATCCAAAATCTCAAGTGTCATTACAAGAAAGACTTCCTACGTAAACTGATAAGCCAAGATGACAATATTCACGCATTTCAGAAGAAATACAATTTAAAGATGCCATCTTTAATGCTGCATGTTCCTGGAACTTGGTGAAAGGTCACACTTTGAGACAAGCCTGGCGCAAATTGTGGCCTTCTGTAATGTTTGCTGAAGGTTCTTCTTCAGAGGAGGGATTTCATGGGTTCAATGTTCATCCCAAGAGGAGTACAGTAATGGCAATGGCTGGCATGGTGAAAAATGTAGGCCCAGCAAACCCTCTATGTCACCTCAGTGAAAGTGATATTGAGCAGTGGGTTGATGCAGATAGAGAAGTTGCTGTTGTGCATATGCTAAGTGATGATGAAATAATTGAGAATGTTTTGAATCCAAAGAAAGAAAAGGAAAGTGAGATGGAAAGTGAAGAGGATGAGATTTCTGAAGAGAAGAAGATTTCTTGGGCTAAAGTTGCAGAAGGATTTGCTTCATTTCTCAAATTTGCTGAAAGGCACCCTTGCTATCCTGCCCAAGAAGTTATGCACCTCCATATTCTGCATTCCACCTTTCTATAAAAAAGACAAGAGTCCACTAAGTCGGGACCAGCGGGAGCAGCGAGGAGGAGCTCGGGAGAAAACCCGGCGACCAGCGAGGCCCGAGACCAGTCGGGAGCAGTGAGTCGGAGCCCGGTATAAAAACCGGAGAGAGGCGAGGCCCGAGACCAGTCGGGACCAGCGGGAGCAGCGAGGAGGAGCTCGGGAGAAAACCCGGCGACCAGCGAGGCCCGAGACCAGTCGGGAGCAGTGAGTCGGAGCCCGGTATAAAAACCGGAGAGAGGCGAGGCCCGAGACCAGTCGGGACCAGCGGGAGCAGCGAGGAGGAGCTCGGGAGAAAACCCGGCGACCAGCGAGGCCCGAGACCAGTTGGGAGCAGTGAGTCGGAGCCCGGTATAAAAACCGGAGAGAGGCGAGGCCCGAGACCAGTCGGGACCAGCGGGAGCAGCGAGGAGGAGCTCGGGAGAAAACCCGGCGACCAGCGAGGCCCGAGACCAGTCGGGAGCAGTGAGTCGGAGCCCGGTATAAAAACCGGATAGAGGCGAGGCCCGAGACCAGTCGGGACCAGCGGGAGCAGCGAGGAGGAGCTCGGGAGAAAACCCGGCGACCAACGAGGCCCGAGACCAGTCGGGAGCAGTGAGTCGGAGCCCGGTATAAAAACCGGAGAGAGGCGAGGCCCGAGACCACAGCTGGGGCAGTCGGGAGAGCAGGAGGCCAGTAACTGGTGAGTTTAAAAGCTCACCTTTCGCGGGCTTTTTCTTTCACAGCTGGGGCAGTCGGGAGAGCAGGAGGCCAGTAACTCTTATATAGGTGGAGCTGTTGCTAAACCCGAAACACTACAGTGTAGTGTCTCCCACCCTTCCACCTCCTCTAACCTTTTAGGGGTTAGGGGAAGTTGAAAAGGTAGGTTCAATTTATTTTATTTCAGGAGCCTAACCTAGGTGGAAAAGGTTCCAGGACAGGAGGCGGCAGTGAAAATACAACACCAGAAAACAGGTAGGTGACTGGTTGGTGAGTACTTTCACAAACTTATTCTAAGTAGAATTCAATAATTAAGCTAAATCATAGTAAATAAAAGGGTATTGTAAGGGTTAAGTCATGGAAGGGCAGCTCGGACCCGTGTCATGCTCCTCCTGTGCCATGTGGGAAATCAGGGACACTGTCCCTGACAACTATGTGTGCAGGAAGTGTGTCCAGCTGCAGCTCCTAGCGGACCGGATGGCGGCGCTGGAGCTGCGAATGGACTCACTCTGGAGCATACGCGATGCTGAGGATGTTGTGGATAGCACATTCAGTGAGTTGGTCACACCGCAGGTAAAGGCTAGCTCAGACAGTAAATGGGTGACCAAAAGGCAGGGTAAAGGCAGGAAGGTAGTGCAGGAGTCACCTGCGGTCATCTCCCTCCAAAACAGGTTTACCGTTTTGGGTACTGTTGGGGGAGATGACTTATCAGGGGAAGGCACCAGCAGCCAGGTTCAGGGCACCATGACTGGCTCTGCTGCACAGAAGGGCGGGAAAAAGAGGGATAGGGCTATAGTGATAGGGGATTCAATTGTAAGGGGGATAGATAGGAGTTTCTGTGGCCGAGACCGAGACTCCAAGATGGTATGTTGCCTCCCTGGTGCAAGGGTCAAGGATGTCTCGGAGCGGGTGCAGAGCATTCTGAAGGGGGAGGGGGATCAGCCAGTTGTCGTGGTACATGTAGGTACCAACGATGTAGGTAAAAAGAGGGAGGAGGTCCTACAAGCTGAATTTAGGGAGTTAGGAGCTAAATTGAAAAGTAGGACCTCAAAGGTAGTAATCTCTGGATTGCTACCAGTGCCACGAGCTAATAAGTTTAGAGAGAGTAAGATAGATAAGCTAAATACGTGGCTTGAGCAGTGGTGCAAGGGAGAGGGATTTAAATTCTTGAGGCATTGGAACCAGTTCTTGGGGAGGAGTGACCTGTACCAAGGGGACGGTCTACACCTGAACTGTGAGGGAGCCGATGTCCTCGGGGTAATATTTTCTAGGGCGGTTCGGGAGGATTTAAACTAATTTGGCAGGGGGATGGGAACCTAGGTAGTGGAAAAGAGGGAAGTCATATGAAGTCAGAAATAGATGGTAGAAAGGTGAGAAGCAATAAGCAAAGGAGAGAAACACAAAGGGCCAAACTAATTCATAATGAGAGTGTGAAAAAAGCAAGCCTGAAGGCTTTGTATCTTAATGCTAGAAGCATTAGGAACAAGGTGGATGAATTAGTTGTGGAAATAGAGATAAACAAGTATGATTTGATTGGGATTACAGAAACGTGGCTGCAGGGTGGGCAAGGCTGGGAACTTAACATCCAGGGATATACAATATTTAGGAAGGATCGGCAAAAAGGTAGGGGAGGTGGGGTAGCATTGCTGGTAAAGGAGGGGATTAATGCAATGGAAAGGAAGGATATTAACTCGGATGAAACGGAATCTGTATGGGTAGAAATGAGAAATAGCAAGGGGAGGAAAACGTTAGTGGGTGTGATATATAGGCCTCCAAATAGTAATATGGAGGTGAGGGAAGGCATAAAAAGGGAAATTAGAGAAGCGTGCGATAAGAGCACAGCTGTCATCATGGGTGACTTTAATTTACATATTGATTGGACTACCCAAATTAGTAAAAATTCTGAGGAGGAGGAATTCCTGGAATGTTTTCGGGACGGTTATCTGGACCAATATGTCGAGGAGCCGACTCGAGATCAGGCCATTTTAGACTGGGTATTGTGCAATGAGAAGGGACTTATCAGCAATCTTCTTGTACAAGGCCCCTTGGGTCAGAGCGATCATAATATGATCGAGCTCTCAGTCGAGATGGAGAGTGAGGAAATTGAATCAGAGACTAAGGTCCAGAACTTAAATAAAGGGAATTACGAGGGTATGAGACGGGAATTGGGTAAGATTGATTGGGTGGTGTTTCTGGGGGGATTGACAGTGGATAGACAATGGCAAGCATTCAAAGATAGAATGGAAGAATTCCAGAACATGTTTATACCGGTTTGGCATAAAAATAAACCTAAAAAGGTGACTCAACCGTGGATAACGAGGGAAATTAGGGACAGCATAAAATCAAAAAAAAGGGCATATCAACTGGCAAAAAAAAGCACCAGACCGGAAGATTGGGGGCAGTACAGGATACAGCAAAAGAGGACAAAGGGATTAATCAGGAAGGGGAAAATAGAATACGAAAGTAAACTTGCAGCAAACATAAAGACAGACTGCAAAAGCTTTTATCGGTATATCAGGAGGAAAAGACTGGTAAAATCCCAAGTCGGTCCCTTGCAGTCCGATTCGGGAGAATATATAATGGAGAATAAGGAAATGGCAGACCAATTAAACTCATACTTTGGTTCTGTATTCACAAAGGAGGACACAAATAACCTCCCAGGAATATCGGCAAACATAGGGACTAATGAGAGGGAGGAGCTGACAGAAATTAGTATCTCTAGGGATATGGTGTTGGGTAAGTTGAGGGGACTGAAGGCCGACAAATCCCCGGGGCCTGATAAACTACATCCTAGGGTACTTAAGGAGGTGGCCCTGGAGATAGCAGATGCTCTAAGGATCATCTTCCGGAACTCCATTGACTCAGGAACAGTACCCGTGGATTGGAGGGTAGCTAATGTTACCCCAATATTTAAAAAGGGGGGTAGAGAGAAAGCAGGGAATTATAGACCAGTAAGCCTTACATCGGTTGTGGGCAAAATGCTAGAGTCCATTATTAAGGATAAAATAGCGGAGCACTTGACAAATGGGGAAAGGATCGGACAGAGTCAACATGGATTTACAAAGGGTAAATCGTGTTTGACTAATCTGCTGGAATTTTTTGAGGAAGTAACTGGTAAAATAGATGGGGGAGAGCCAGTGGATGTGGTGTACCTTGACTTCCAGAAAGCCTTCGATAAGGTTCCACACAAAAGATTATCATGCAAAATTAAGGCTCATGGGATTGGGGGCAAAGTATTAACGTGGATAGAGAACTGGCTGGCGGATAGAAAACAGAGAGTTGGAATAAACGGCTCGTTTTCGGAGTGGCAGGCAGTGACCAGCGGGGTGCCGCAAGGATCTGTCCTGGGACCCCAGCTGTTCACAATATATATAAATGATCTGGATCAGGGAATTGGATGCAATATTTCCAAATTCGCTGACGACACTAAACTAGGAGGAGGGGTGGGCTCTGATGAGGATGTCAGGAGGCTACAGTGCGATTTGGACAGGTTGGGGGAATGGGCGGATACGTGGCAGATGCACTATAATGTGGATAAATGCGAGGTTATCCACTTTGGGGGTAAAAACAGGAGGGTAGATTATTATCTAAATGGCAATAGATTGGGAGATGGGGAAGTGCAGAGGGACCTGGGTGTTCTTGTGCACCAGTCACTGAAGGAGAGCATGCAGGTGCAACAGGCGATTAAGAAGGCAAATGGTATGTTGGCCTTCATATCAAGGGGGTTCGAGTATAGGAATAGGGATACCTTACTACAGCTGTACAAGGTGCTGGTGAGACCGCATCTGGAGTATTGTGTACAGTTTTGGTCGCCCCATCTGCGGAAGGATGTTCTTGCCATGGAAAGAGTGCAACGGCGATTCACCAGGCTGATACCTGGAATGGCGGGAATGACCTACGAAGAGAGATTAAATAGTTTGGGCTTGTACTCACTGGAGTTTAGAAGATTGAGAGGGGATCTCATCGAAACATATAAAATTATGGCAGGCCTGGACAGGCTGAATTCAGAGAGAATGTTTCCAATGGCCGGGGAGCACAGAACCAGGGGCCACAGTCTAAAAATAGCGGGCAAATCATTTAAAACAGAGATGAGGAAGAATTTCTTCACTCAAAGAGTGGTGAGCCTGTGGAATTCCCTGCCACAGAGGGCTGTGAAGGCTAATTCAATAAATATTTTCAAGAGAGAATTGGATATATTTCTGAAGGCTAAGGGGATTAAGGGTTACGGAGAAAAGGCGGGGACGGGGTACTGAACTGGTAAGATCAGCTATGATCTCAGACGAAGATCAGCCATGATCTCATTGAATGGCGGAGCAGGCTCGAAGGGCCGAATGGCCTACTCCTGTTCCTATCTCTATGTTTCTAAGCAAGCAGACATCCAGGACATGTTTAGGAAAGCTTCCAAAAGAGTGGAAGCAGTGGAAGTGCCTGAAGAATCTGTTGAAGTGCATGATCCTGATGACCCAGCTGACATGGATATTCCTGATGAACCAGCTGACTTGGAATATGTGTACAGTCAACTACAGTACTTTATACTGTACTGTACAGTCGTTTATAAGTTTTGTTTTACTGTTAAGTAATTAAAGAGTTATGGATTATCCTCAACTGGCAGTACTGTACTTAATCAAGCATCTTCCACCATCCATTTAACACAACATTCTGCAGGTGAGTACTCAATTACTGTATACTGCACATTTCTTGATTTTTTTATTTTTGTTTGTTAAAAATAGCCTCGGTAGATAACCCTCTCCGTCATCCGGAAATTTTGATAACCCGGCAACACGCCGGTCCCGTCGGTACTGGACATAAAAGAGTTTCCTGTATAGGGATCTGGCTATCTGAGCTTTTGTGTGAGCTCGCTGGATTCAACCTTTATCCCCTGCCCACTTGTAATTAGATGACTAACAGCTGGCAGATTGTGGCTCTCCATTGTGAACAGCAGCTCCTCAGGTGCGCAGACTGCCACGTGCCCATAGCACCGAACCAGTATACTCTTGACTTTATCTGATTCCTCATCAACCTTGACCCTAAATCTGTTGGCATTAACAAACTCCTCCAGGCTACTGAGCGTATCATCAAAATGTGCCATGACACAGAAACCAATGGCGAGGGCCGCTCCCTCTCGCTCCGCACTCTCACTGTGCTGCACACTTAGTAGCATTTGGTGAAGCTCCTCCCTTACGTCCTTAGTGCATGACTGGTGGAGCACCGACGCAAGAGATTTATATAGAAAGCCCTTCTCTTGTGGGGAATGATAGTTGGTGTTGAGTTGTTTTGATATTTCGTCAGTGAGCTGACAAGTCCATTCCTCATCATCAATCGTATTTAAAGCTAGGCACAAGACCGCCAATAATTCATTCTCCCATTCTGATTGGGACAGAGACTCCTCTGAATTTTCCAGTAAGTGGTCAACTAATAGTGCCAGTTCGTCTTCCCACCACCTCACTGATTCTGAGTGGACATTGAGACTCAGGGTTTTCAGTAGACTCAGTGCCGCAGCTCCTCGGCCTCCTCCCTGATATGGGCAACAAGACATAATGAGGAGCCGGGTCATCAGCGCCTGGGCTTTAGGGAGATTGGCATCTTCATTGTAAGTAAAAGATAAGCTTTCACTACCAGCTCGCAGTTTCTTTTTCCCAATATATGTGGAACAACTGCAGATTATTGTTAATGTCTTGGTGTACTGGGTCATAGTGAAAACTCCAGTAAGGATGGTGTTAAATCCGTGAATCTTAAGTATGGTGTTCTTCAATAAATAGATGGAGACTGCAGATTAACAATCAACAGGTGTTTACTGGATGAGGGTAGCCTAAAGACTAACAGTACAGATGCCTGCTCAAGGCTTATATACAGGTGTGGTCACTGCCGGTACTACAGTATACAGGAGCTGTAAAAGTAGTTCTCTCTTAAAGGTACATACACTACAATTCCTCCCCTTTTAGATTAACAGTACCATAACGTTCAAATAACAGTTAACACTTTAACATGCACATTAACTGAAATAGTCCATTGATAGATTCAGTCTTTGGGGCAGCTTCCTGATCCTTTCTGGATAGCGCCTTTCCTGAGTGTCTTGTTCTTGGTGCGGAGGCGATTCTGGCCCCCTGTCGTCGGTTAGTTCATCAGTTTCCGCTGCTACTGTTTCTGGGGTAGATGCTACCGGTATGTCGGGTCCATCCCCAGGTACGCGAGACATGGGGTTGACTCGTTCCTGTGACGCTAGGATCTGGTCGATATGGCGTCTCACAATGATCTCCCCGACATCCACTGTGTACATTAGTGGCCCCTGCCGTGTGCATATCGTTCCAGGTTGTCATTTCTCTGTTCGGTAGTCACGGGCCAAGACTGGTTGTCCTACATTGAAGCTCCTTGTCGGCTTCTCATTGATGTGCTGGAATTGCTTATTCTCAACATTTCTTTGCACATTTGGCCTGAGCAAATCCAGACGAGATCTCAACCTTCGGTTAAAGAACATCATGGCCGGGGTCTGGTTGGTAACTGCATGTGTCGCATTTCTGTAGGCTAACAGGAAATTGTCCACCTTATGCTGTAGTGGAATGTCATCATCGCACATGGCCCTTACTGCCTTTTTAAAGGTTTGTACGAACCTCTCAGCCAATCCATTTGTGGCTGGATGATACGGGGCGGATGTATAATGCCTTACCCCATTCCTTCTCATAAATTTCCGAAACTCTTCGGACACAAACTGTGGTCCATTATCAGAGCAAATCTGCTCTGGCAAGCCGTTCCTGGCAAATATGGTCCGTAGGACTGCAATCGTTTTCTCCGTAGTGGTGGAGGACATTTTGATCACCTCAGGCCATTTCGAGTGCGCATCCACTGCTATTAAGAACATTGAGTCCATGAATGGACCAGCAAAATCAATATGCACCCGTTGCCATGGAGAGGAGGGCGACTCCCATGGGTGTAGAGGGGCATGTGGTGGTGCATTTTGGACCTTCTGGCATCCTGAGCAGCTCTTTGTTAGGTCCTCGATTAGTTGATCAATCCCCGGCCACCACACATAAGCCCTAGCAAGGCTTTTCATTTTCACCCCTCCCAGATGGCCTTCGTGAAGCTCATTGAGCACTCTCTCCCTTAACTTGGGTGGAATTACCACTCGGGATCCACACATCACTGTCCCCTGGCATACTGACAGCTGTTCTCTTCTGGATGAGAATGCTGGCAACAGTGAGTCGCCATGTGTTGGCCATCCCTTCACCGTCAAATTATATACCCGAGACAGTGTCGCATCATTTCGGGTCTCCTTCTCTATACCCGCGTTAGTTACTGGCAAGCGTTCAATTATCGACGAATAAAATATTTCGACAGGGTCCACTTCTGGTGCTTCCTCCGCAGTAGGTACTGGCAGGCGTGATAGCCCATCAGTGTTTCCATGCTGTTTCGTGCCCTTATAATCTATTTCATATTGGTTCGCCCCTAGAAAAAGGGACCATCTTTGTAGCTGTTGCGCAGTCATCACCGGAAGGCCCTTCTTTGGATTAAAGATGGAGACAAGTGGTTGGTGGTCAGTCAGCAAGGTGAACTTCTGCCCATGCAGATAGTGGTTGAACTTTTTTACTCCCCATACTAGGCTGAGGGCCTCCCTGTCAATCTGGGCATAGTTGCGCTCGGCTGCGGTTAGTGATCGAGACGCAAAGGCTACTGGCCTCTCCAACCCGTCTGGGAATTTGTGCGACAGCACCGCTCCAATACCATAGGGTGATGCATCACACGCCAACCGAATTGATAGTGCTGGGTTGAAATGGGCCAACACCTCTTTTGATGTGATCAATTCTTTGCACTTCTGGAAAGCTCGTTTACATTCGTCATTCCACTTCCATGGTACCCCTGTTTGCAGTAGGGTGTTCAGTGGGTGTAATACTGTAGACAAATTTGGTAAGAACTTATGGTAGTAGTTCACCAGCCCGAGGAACGACCTCAGTTGTGACACATTTTCCGGTGCTGGAGCCTTGACTACTGCCTCAATCTTTTAAGGGGACTTATGTAACCCCTCTTCATCAATAACGTGGCCACAATACGAGATCTGCTTCTGGAAAAACTCGCACTTGTGGCGATTAGCTTGTAGCCCATATTCCTTCAATCTAGTGAGCACCTTCTCCAGGTTGGCGAGGTGATCACTGTCATTTTCGCCCGTGACCAGGATGTCGTCCAAATAACACTGGGTCCCTGGAATCCCTTGCAGGACTTGATCCATTGCCCTTTGCCAAATAGTCGGAGCCGATGCTACCCCGAACACCAGCCGGTTGTATTGGTAGAGACCTTTGTGAGTGTTGATCGTGAGGTATTGTTTCGAGGCTTCTTCTACCTCCCTTTGCAGGTACGCCTGGGCCAGATCAATCTTAGTGAAGCGTTTTCCTCCAGATAGCGAGGCGAAAATATCTTCAATCCGCGGAAGCGGATATTGTACTGTGTGAAGGACTGGGTTCACTGTCACCTTAAAGTCCCCACAGATGCGAACCTTCTTTGGTTCCCCAGGCGTGTTACTCAATGACCTCTTCATTACAGGAACGATGAGTGTAGCCCACTCGCTCCAGTCCACTTTGGACAGTACTCCTGAACATTCCAAACCTCCCAGCTCTGCTTTGACGGCTGGGCGGATCGCATAAGGCACCGGTCTGGCCTTAATAACTTTGGGCTTGCATTTTCCTCTATTTTAATCGTCGTTGTTATGCCTTTTAATGTTCCGAGTCCCTCCTGGAACACTTCTTGTGCGTCAGTTACCATTTTTGACAGTCGTCCAGGTGTGACGTCGTCATCCTTTATGGCCTTTACCGTCAGTGCCTGTATGGAATGCCAATCTAATTGTATCTTCCGGATCCATTCACGTCCTAGTAGTAGTGGTGGTCCTCCATCTGGCAATACATATAGGTCCATTTTTGGTATTTCCTGGCCGTTGTATATCACGTTCACCCTTATTTTTCCTTTGGGGTAGACTTTTTGCCCCGTGTACGTCTTCAAGACAATCTCTGTAGCTTTCAAGGGTATATGTGAGAATAGCCGCTTGTAGTCCCTTCGGTTTATGACTGTTAGGGCTGATCCTGTGTCCAATTCCATTTTCGCTTGGACTCCGTCTATCTTGAGCGTGACCCAGATAGTCTGGTGATCCTCCATTTTGATTACATTATGTAGTTTCAGACAACCCAGCTCCTTGCTTCCGGAGTCTGTGTCACTTTTCTGTTCGTCTGAACTACTCTCCGTCACCTTATGTACCTTCTTGTACTTCTCCTGTGGAGATTTCTTGCTGCTGGTTTTCTTTCCCGACCTGCAGACTCTTGCTATGTGTCCTACTTTTCCACACTGCCTGCACACTTTGTCCTTGAACCAACAATCCTTCTGGTCGTGTGTTGTTCTGCCGCAGCGATAACACTTCCCTGCTCCATATGACATTTCATTGGTGCCATATTCTTGCGGTCTCCGTTGTATCTCTGCAGCGCCCCGTGCGGCTGCTTCGTGTGATACTGCCATGCTGAAAGCCTTGTCCAGCATAAGATCCTTTTCTGATAGAAGCCGTTTCTGGGTTCCTTCACTTTGAAGCCCACACACAAACTTGTCCCTTAACGTACCTGCTAGTCCCATTCCAAACTGGCAGTGTTTCGATAGCTTGCGCAGTTCCGTTAAATACTCAGCATTACTTTCGTCTTTATGCTGGTTCCTTTTGTGGAACTTAAATCTTTCTGCTATCAGCAGTGGTGTGGGGTTTATGTGGTCCTGTAGGATTTCCACTATGCTTTCGAAATCCTTATCCACTGACTTCTCTGGGGTTACTAGGTTTCGCAGTAAGCCATACGTTTTTGCACCCATGGAATTCAACAGAACCAGTGCTTTCCTGGTATCTGGCACTTCATTCGCCTTGCAGTACACCTCAATGCGTTCCACATATGTCGCCCAATCTTCGACTTCATTGCCGAACGCTGTGACACTGCCACTCTTCGGCATCCCTGGGTGTGGTTAGACTGTCTAAAATGGTGTCTCCCACGCTCTCTCTTCTTCTCCGCTGGCTCAAAATTGCATCTCCCGCGCTTTCCTTTCTTCCCGCGCTCACCCTTCTTCTCCGCTGCGGCTTCAAAAATGGCGTCTCCCGCGCTCTCCCTTCTTCTCTGCGGCTCAAATGGCGTCTCCCGCGCTTCCTTTCTTTCCCCGCAGACGCTGCTCAGTCCTTTAGCCCTGGCTGCGCTCTGCACGTTCTCCTGTGTGCCTCTCTCGTTGCCGCCGCTCTGTCCTGAACCCCGGCTGTGCTTTACCCTCTCTCTCTTTTTGTTTTCCGTCGATGCCGCTCGGTCTTCAATCCCCGGCTGCGCCCTGTGCGCTTTACCCTCTCTCTTACCCCATCGACGCTGCTCGGCCTTTTCTGTGCCGTCGGTCAGCTCCAGCCGCCGCTGTCCGGGAAGGGTCTGCACTGTACCTGTTGCCAGCCTGTTGCTGGATCGTCGTGGCTGGAGAACCAAGCCCAGCTCTCAACAGCCTCCCCTGCGATGTTCACTCTCTGCCGGATGACTGGGCGGTTGCTTGTGGTCGACGCCCGTGCTTCTGGCCTCAACTTTCTTCCACTGTCCTCTAGGAGCGAATTCCTGGGAGGAAATGCAGAGTTGCAGGTAGATTCGAATCGACCTCGTCGCCACTGTTAAATCCGTGAATCTTAAGTATGGTGTTCTTCAATAAATAGACGGAGACTGCAGGTTAACAATCAACAGGTGTTTACTGGATGAGGGTAGTCTAAAGACTAACAGTACAGATGCCTGCTCAAGGCTTATATACAGGTGTGGTCACTGCCGGTACTACAGTATACAGGAGCTGTTAAAGTAGTTCTCTCTTAAAGGTACATACACTACAGATGGCCAAAGGACAACCTCCATCTTCACTGCAGTTGTGATCAAACACATCACTCTTTCACACAGGGCAGCACGGTGGCATAGTGGTTAGCACTGTTGCCTCACAGCGCCAGGGACCCGGGTTCGAATCCGGCCTCGGGTGACTGTCTGTGTGGAGTTTGCACATTCTCCCCGTGTTTGCGTGGGTTTCCTCCGGGTGCTCCGGTTTCCTCCCACAGTCCAAAGATGTGCGGGTTAAGTTGATTGGCTATGATAAAAATTGACCCTTAGTGTTAGGGGGATTAAATGCGTGGGGTTACGGGGATAGGGTGGGATATGTGTTGGTGTAGGGGTTACGGGGATCGGATGGGATAAGTGTCGGTGCAGGCTCGATGGGCTGAAATGGCCTCTATCTGCACTGTGGGGTTTCTGTGATTTCTGTGATTAACTCTTCATCTTTTACTGTGTCTGGCTGATGATTGGGTGGTGCCAGGGTCCCTGAACCATCGGGTGCAACACACTATTGGATGAGGAATTGCACCATTGCCTTTCCTTCCTCGGGCTCAAGGTAACCTTGCTGGGCCATAACACATATTACCTGGGCAATGAGCTTCTTCTCCTGATTGCTGCGCTTGTCTGGAAGCACTGGTTTTATTGCAGCCACAATCTGAGCCGCCTTCCTCTCCAAGTGCGATGGGACCAATATGATGAGGTGCTTTAGTACAGTGAGTGTTTCTACTCTCATTTGTTGGTCAACGTTCTCTAATTGAGAGAGGAGAAATTCCACCATTTTGTCTGCATAAGCTGGGGTCAGAACTCTGAAATAGCGAAGGATCTCAGTCTGGTTCTTCACAGCAAGATCATCAGTAGACTCCAGCAAAACACAAATCTGCTGGTGGAGCTTGTGAAGCAGGTTGTCCATTTGTGATTTTAGCCCGAGACACTTTGGGCTGGATTTTGTCAATGGGAATGTGATGGAGGCGGGACTCCCACTTTTTGGGTTGTAGTCCCGCCTCCATCGATTTGTGGCCAACCCACACGATTTTCCCTTGATTGACCTTGTTGAGCCCACCCAGCGGGTTCAGCAGAACAATTAAGGGACACCCGGTTACAGGTGACATCAGGGATTGACATTTCATCTGTCAAGAACTTTTGACAGATGAAATATCAGCGTTTGACAGCTCTGTGAAGCTGTCAAACACTGACAATCTGACTTCTAACTTGAGTCCTTCTCCACAGACTCAGTTAGAAATCTCACCAGAACAGAAAGCAGAATGCTGCAACTTTTGCCAGCTCATGGCTATTCTGTTTTCTGTGCCGGTGAGATGAGGGACTCCCGAGACCTGAAGGAAGGAAGCCTGCATTAGTAAGTAAAGGTAAGTAAAACTTATTTAAACACTTCACACACACGAAACACACTTACCTCTGCAATCATGCACCCATCACTCACCTGAACACCGGACATCTCGAACCCTCCAAGCCCTTCAGGGCTAAAAATAGGGATTAGGCCAAAAACTGCCTGTTAACTACCTGTTAACAGGCAGTGAATTGGCACTAATCCCCTTCCCACCTCGGGAGGTGGCTCCCAGCACAGGTCGGGTACCCGCCTCCTGGGAAACAGGCATGGAGGCGGGTTGGGGGCGGGAAGGGTTCGTGCCCCCCGATTCTGCAATTTTCCCCCCACTCCCGCCTCCAAACCCGCCTTCACGGGGCTTGGAAATTCAAGCCCTTTATCTCTATCACAACATCCATCTCATGCAGAAATGCACAGTTTGTAGCACTTTGCTGTATTTTGTCCAAACCTGGGTTGCTGTGTTGTCATGGTTTTCATTGTGAGGCCAGGTTACATAAGCCCTCAGTTGTGATGTGGCCCTGGGTCATGTGCCCATATAAGTCCTGCCAGCTCTTTGTGGCAGTTTAAGGTGGGTGCTGGGGGTTAAGGCCCAGACCTGAGATACAGACCATAGGGACAAGGCAACATTCCCAACCCTTGGCAGCCATATTGGATTGAGCAGCTGTTTGTTCCTAATAAAGAATGCACCGTACCACAGACACTCAAAGTGCTTGTGACAAAAGATGTGAAAATGGGAGTGTCAGATAGACATTTCTTGCAGAATTGCCCCAAATTGGGATCTTCATGTGTCTGGGATTGAAGCTGCTTAATGATGTCATCAGGAAGTTGCTGTGACATCAGAGTGGCCTATTGTGACGTCAAAGTGGCCCGTTGTGACATTTGTTCCACTCTTGTCCCCTTTAAAATCCTTGTCTATTGCCCACCTCCCCAGATTTCTCACCCACATATCCTCCCTGCTTTCCTCCTTCAGCCTTTGCTCTCAGCAACTCCTCATCCTCGGTCACTTTAATCTCTATCTCAACTCCCCTTGTCCTTTCTCCTCTGATTTTCTGCCCTCCTGTTGTCCCTTGAACACCCCTACCCATCACATCCACTCCTCCACTTTGCCATCGCCCTTGTCCTCACTACTTTCATGGTCTCAATCATCTCTGACCATCCATTTTATCACCTGTAACTCCCTACCACTTTCCAACCTTATTTCCATCTGTGTCCACCCCTGCAAAAAACTCTTACAGGAAGATAGGAACAGAAGGAGGCCATTCAGCCCCTCGGGTGTGCTCCGTCATTCAGTGAGATCCTGGCTGACCTGTGTCTCAACTCCATTCACACACTATTGTTCCATATGCCTTCATAACCTTACCCAACAAAAGCCCATCAGTCTGATTTCACTGATCAACGATTGATGTCGCGCTATTATGCAGCACCTATTCAGATAGAGATCTGTAGCTCTCCACTCACTCAGCAACAACCACAACAACTTATATTAACATAACAGGAGAAAAATTGGGTATCGTCCATTTTGGGGCGCTAATATCGGCCGGGCGCAAAGTTTAGCACCCGGCACTAATTATCGCTTCCTATCGCCCCTGGAGGCGATTTGAGTGCTAAATCAAGCGCTACACACCTCTCTTAAGGTGCTAACATCGGGGAGCGAGGCGCTACCTCAAAACGCTCCTGAAACTCAGGCGATGTCAATTACCATGGAACCCAGACAGACTGGCGCTGTCCAGTTCTTAAAGGGGCGGGGCCATCTTGCTACCCAGCCACACCCTGCTCATTGCAGCATTGAATCTCATGCTGGAAAGACCTAAACCACCATTGTGCTGAAAGTACTGATGGACAGGCCCAGGGAGAGAGCTCGGCGCTTTAGCGACCAGACCTTGGTGGCTCTAGTTGGTGCTGGTGAATAGCGACGGGCAGTGCTGTACCCAGAGAGTAGCAGGAGGCCATTTACCCGGGAGTACCGAAGAGTGTGGAGGAAGGTGGCTCAGCATGTGTTCGCAAGGAACCTGCTGTTGAGGACTCACACTCAGTTTCGGAAGAAGTTCAACGACCTCACTCGGGTGGTCAGGGTGAGTACCAGCTTTTCAATACCTCCAAATTCCTCCATCTCAACTTCACTCTGTGCCCAGATGGTTTAAAAACCCAAATGCCCAACACTCCTCCAAGACCTATGGCCATCTCATAAAACACACATGCACATTCCACACCTTGCACACATTAAGGGCTATTCAACTATGGGACATGCATCAGGCAAACACATGGCTGCACACATTAAGGGCTATTCAACTATGGGAGGCACATCAGCCAAACACATGGCTGCACACATGAATGGCTATTCAACTATGGGAGCCAAATCAGCCAAACACATGGCTGCACACACTAAAGGCTATTCAACCATGGGAGGCACATCAGCCAAACACATGGTTGCGCACATGAACAGCTATTCAACTATGGGAGGCACATATGCCAAACACACGGCTGCACACTCACTCAGAAACTTGCAGGCCAAGCTCTCTCATAACAAATGGGAGCAGCAACACACAGGAGGAGGACCGGTGGATGTACACTCCCTGACTGAGTTGGAGGACAGAGTGCACAGGATCATTGCCAGCCAGGTCATAGGTGTCATGGCCGCTGGAGAGGTCAACCCCCTTGGGGACAGCAATGGTATGTTCATCAGCTTTCTCTCCTCTCTCATATTGCTTGCCCCTCACAACACCAGCCTTTTACACTTTCAATCCAACTAACTGTCTCCATTCCTTGCCCCATTCCAGCCCCCCTGCCCTCATGCTAAAGCCACTCTTGTACCTTCCTGCTTTCAGATAGTGAACCACCAGCTGACCAGCCTGTCCCTCAGCCTGCTAGTGGCAGCAATGCGCCAGATGAGGAGGAAGAGCAAGCGGCAGCCTCACCGCCTGTGTGTCCCGAGGGTCACACATCAGACGCTGGGGCGATGCGTCAGAGGAGGGGAGCAGCGGGTTAGGGTCTGATGAGGGCATAGCTCCTGGATCCAGTGGGCTGCAGCAACTCCATGGGGGTAGGGGAGCTGGGGGGCCATCTCCCTGGAGGCTGAGTAGGTGCACGAGTTCTGCTGTACAGGACTCGGATGAGGACCTCGACATCGTGGCCATGAATACCCAGGCCTTGAGCATGCATACTGAGCTCATGGGTGGAATGGCAAGGGTGCCCAACAGCATGGATGCACTGGCTAGGAGCCTAGAGGAGTCCACTACTAGCACAGCTGTCATCTGTGCACAAACCCTTGAACCCATCCTTGCCTCATTACAGAGGATGGTTGAATTGCAGAGAGACCGTACGGAACCAGAGCCCATGCCGCATGTAATGGGTGAGGTGGCAGGATCTATTGCAGCACAGGCCGAGGCAACGCAACGGCTTAGTGCTGCATCGAGTCATTGGCTGGTGTCATCCAGTCTCAGACTGCTCTCATGCAGTCTCAGGCTGATGTCACGCAAGCGCTGACTGCAGCAGGTCAGCAATCTGTGCTCGAGCAGATTGCTCCGGATGCTGAGGTTCTGCCCCGTGGGAGTGCCAGTGTGTTGGTCGAGCAGGAAGGTGCTGTCCTCTCTCAGGATGACAGCATTCATGCTCCCACCACTGCCCCTTCCCCATTACACTTGGCACAGCCTGTAACACAGCCAGCCCAGACTGCTGCCGCCCATGCAGAGTTGGTGCAGTCTGCAGCTGTGGCATCCAGGCCCAGAGCTGGTCGAAGACGTTCTTCGAGGGCTTCTCCAGTCTCTGGATCTGATATTCAGCAGCCTCCACCAGCCTTGCTGCAGCCACTGGGGCCACATTATGGAGGAGCAGTAGGGTGGGAAGGGGGGAAGTGTGCAGGGGATGGAGGCCACCCTTGAAGGCCCAAGAGTAGAACCTGTTAATAAATGGGGGGAATGTTGTGGGAAAGTTGGAGGTTGTTGTTATTATATTTGATTACTCTTTTGCCATTTATCTTCATGTTGTGAGAGCGAATTTTGTTAGTTCATGATTTGTTGGGTTTGTTTCTAATTGTTTGTCCTGAATAAATGACACAGAGTTTACAATATAAATAATTTTTTTATTGTAACTTTACATCTTTGCTGATTTGACTCATTGCAGCTTTGTCTGACAATAGGGGATGCGGGATGCTTTCGATGATATGCTTCTTCATCCCAGAAGCCATCTTCTCTAAAGGGTTAGAAGCGGTGTCTTATGAGCCATTCATGCAAGGCCCTTGCAGTGGCAACATTGCCTCCCTCCCACGTTGGTGCTGTTGATCCTCCTCTTCATCCTCCTCCTCCTCCTCCTCAGGTGGTGCACCAATCCCTGGTGGCAATGGCTGGGTCCTCAGGAATGTGAGGTTGTAGAAATGTTGTAGTGATAGGGGACAGTATAGTTAGAGAATAGATACTGTTCTCTGCAGCTGAGAGCGTGAGTCCCAAAGGCTGTGTTGCCTGCTCAGTGCCAGGGTTAAGGACATCTCCTCTGGGCTGGAGAGGAACTTGGAGTGGGAGGGGGAAGATCTAGTTGTCATGGTCCATGTAGGTACCAGTGACATAGGTAGGACAAAGAAAGAGGTTCTGCTGAGAGAGTATGAGCAACTAGGGGCTAAATTAAAAAGCAGAGCCACAAAGGTAATAATCTTTGGATTACTGCCTGAGCCATGAGCGAACTTGCATAGGGTAAATAAAATCAGAGAAATGAACGAGTGGTTCAAAGACTGGTGTGGGAGAGATGGGTTTTGATTTGTGGGGCACTGGCACCAGTACTGGGATAAGAGGGAGCTGTTCTGTTTGGACGGGCTTCACTTGAACTATGCTGGGGCTAGAGTCCTGGTGAATCGAATAACTAGGGCTGTAGAGAGGGCTTTAAACTAAATGGTGGGGGGGAGGGTCCAGGTGAGCGGGAATTTAAAAAGTCAATGAGAAATGAGAAACCAATAGAGCAGGATAGAGATGGGGGAAATAATAACCAGAGTGTGACAGGAAGGGACAGAATATTTAAAAATAAGAGTGCAACAGAAAATGGGGCCAAAACAAGGAGAAATGGTAAAAAGACAAAGTTAAAAGCTCTATATCTGAATGCACGCAGCATTCGTAACAAGATAGATGAGTTAACGGCACAAATAGATACAAATGGGTATGATCTGATCGCCATTACAGAGACGTGGTTGCAAGGTGATCAGGGCTGGGAACTGAATAATCCAGGGTATTTGATAATTTGGAAGGATAGACAGAAAGGAAAGGGAGGTGGGGTGGCTTTGTTGGTAAAGGATGGGATCAGTGTAGTGGTAAGAAGTGATATTTGATCAGAAGATCAAGATGCAGAATCGGTTTGGGTGGAGATAAAAAATAATAAGGGGAAAAAGTCTCTGGTGGGGGTAGTCTACAGGCCCCCAAACAGTAGCAATACTCTTGGACAGAGTGTAAATCAACAAATAATGGAGGCCTGTAAAAAAGGTATGGCAATAATCATGGGTGATTTTAATCTCCATATTGATTGGACACATCAAATTGGCCATGGTAGCCTTGAGGAGGAGTTCATAGAGTGTATCAGGGATGGTTTCCTAGAACAGTATGTAATGGAACGAACCAGGGAGCAGGTTATCTTGGATCTGGTACCGTGTAATGAGACAGAATTAATAAATGATCTCATAGTAAAGGATCCTCTAGGAAAGAGTGATCATAGCATGGTTGAATTTCAAATTCAGTTGGAGGGTGAGAAAGTTGTATCTCAAACCAGTGTCCTGGTCTTAAACAAAGGCAATTACAATGGCATGAGGGCAGAACTGGCTAAAGTGGACTGGAAAAATAAATTAAAGGGTAAGACAGTTGAAATGCAGTGGCAGACATTTAAGGAGATATTTCATACTTCTCATCAAAAATATATTCCAGTGAGAAAGAGAGATTTTAAGAGAAGGGAGCACCATCCGTGGCTAACTAAGGAAGTAAAGGATGGTATCAAATTGAAAACAAAGGCATACAATGTTTCCAATATTGATGGGAGGCCAGAGGATTGGGAAATTTTTAAAAAGCAGCAAAGGATGACTAAAACAATAATAAAGGGAGAGAAGATGAATTCTGAGAGTAAACTGGCAAGAAGTATTAAAACAGATAGTAAGGGCTTCTACAGGTATATAAAAAGGAAGAGAGCAGCTAAAGTAAACATTGGTCCCTTAGAGGATGAGACTGGGGAATTAATAATGGGGAACGGGGAAATGGCAGAGACTGAACAAATATTTTGTACCTGTCTTCACTAATAACATCCAAATAATGGATACTCAAAGGGCCACAAGGAGGGGGGAACTAAAGACAATCACTATCACTAAGGAAATAGTACTTGGTAAAATAATGGGAATAAAAGATGACAAGTCCCCTGGACCAGATGGCCTGCATCCCAGGATCATAAAAGAAGTGGCTGTAGAGATAGTGGATGCATTGGTTGCAATATATCAAAATTCCCTGGACTCTGAAGAGGTCCCAGTGGATTGGAAAACCGCAAATGTAACACCCCTATTTAAGGAAGGAGGGAGACAGAAAGCAGGAAATTATAGACCAGTTAGCCTAACATCTGTCATTGAGAAAATGCTGGAGTCCTTCATTAAGGAAGCAGTAGCAGGGCATTTGGAAAATCATAATGCAGTCAAGCAGAGTCAGCATGGTTTTATGAAAGGGAAATCAAGTTTAACAAATTTGCTGGAGCTCTTTGAGGATGTAACGAGCAGGGTGGACAAGGGTGAGCCAGTGGATGTGATGTATTTGGATTTCCAGAAGACATTTGATAAGGTGCCACGTAAAAGGTTATGGCAGAAGATAAGAGCTCATGGAGCTGGGGGTAATCTATTAGCATGGATAGAGAATTGGCTCACTAACAGAAAGCAGAGAGTCAGGATAAATGGGTCATTTTCCGGTTGGCAAATGGTAACTAGTGGGGTGCCACAGGGATTGGTGCTGAGGCCTCAACTATTTACAATCTACATTAATGACTTGGATGAAGGGACCGAGTGTAATGTAGCCAAGTTTGCGGATGATACAAAGATGGGTGGGAAAGCAAGTTGTGCAGAGGACTCAAATAATCCGCAAATGGATATAGACAAGCTAAGTGAGTGGGCAAACATTTGGCAGATGGAGTATCATGTGGGAAAGTGCGAGCTTAAACACTTTGGCAGAAAAAATAAAATAGCAAATGCTACAGTTCAGAGGGACCTGGGGGTCCTTGTGCATGAAACACAAAATGTTAGCATGCGGGTACAGCAAGTAATCAAAAAGGCAAATGGAATGTTGGCCTTTATTGCAAGGGGGCTGTAGCATAAAAGTAGAGAAGTCCTGCTACAACTGGACAGGGTATTGGTAAGGCTACACCTGGAGTACTGCGTACAGTTTTGGTCTCCTTATTTAAGGGAGGATATACTTGCATTGGAGGCAGTTCAGAGACGATTCACTAGGTTAATTCCAGAGATGAGGGGGTTGACTTATGAAGAAAGGTTGAGCAGGTTGGGCCTATACTCATTGGAATTTAGAAGAATGAGAGGTGATCTTATTGAAACACATAAGATACTGAGGAGGCTCGACAAGGTAGATGCAGAGAGGATGTTTCCCCTCATGGGGAAATCTAGAACTCGGGGCCATAGTTTCAGAATAAAGGGCCATCCTTTTAGAACTGAGATGAGGTGGAATTTCATCTCTCAGAGGGTCGTAAATCTGTGGAATTCTCTGCCCCAGAGAGCCGTGGAGGCTGGGTCATTAAACACATTTAAGGCGGAGATAGACAGATTTTTGCAAGATAAGGGAGTGAAGGGTTATGGGGAGCGGGCAGGGAAGTGGCTTTGAACCCTAGATCAGCCATGATCTTATTGAATGGTGGAGCAGGCTCGAAGGGCCATTGGCCTATTCCTGCTTCTATTTCTTATGTTCTTATGTTGTGAAACATGAACACACAACAATGAAAAGGAAGACTCGCTCGGGAGAATACTGCAGGGCTCCTCCTGATTGGTCCAGACACTGGAACCGTTGCTTCAAGATGCTGATCGTCTGCTCAATGAGGTTCCTGCTGTTGCTATGGCTCTCATTATACCGCAGCTCGGCAGGGGTGTTGGGGTTACGGAGCGGCGTCATCAGCCAGGTGCAGAGTGGATAACCCTTGTCCCTGAGGAGCCATCCACTAGGTTGACATGGTGGCTGGAACAGGTCTGCGACACCAGCAGGATAAAAGCATCGTGGCTCCTGCCAGGATAGCGGGCATTGATGGTGAGAATGAGCTGTCTGTGGTCACAGACCAACTGTACATTTAAAGAGTGGAAGGCCTTGCAGTTTCGGAACACCTCTGCATTTTCATGAGGTGCCCGCAATGCCACATGCGTGCAGTCAATGGCGCCCTGAACCATGGGGAAGCCCGCTATCCTAGCGAAGCCACATGCGCGTTTGTGCTGTTTGTTCCGGGTCATGGGGAAAGAGATGTACTGGCGTCTCCTTTTATACAAAGCATTTGTGACCGCCCAGATGCAACAATGAAGAGCGAACTGTGAGATATTTGCCATGTCCCCAGTTGAAGCCTGGAAGGAGTCGTTGGTATAAAAATTCAGAGCCACTGCCACCGACAGGGACGTCCTGGTTCTGAGCTGAGGCTGCAGATCTGGTTGCAGGAAGTGGCAGAGCTCAGTTACCACCTCCTTGCTGAAGCACAGCCTTTGGAAACACTGCTCCTCAGACAAATGAATGTAGGAGAATTGCTCCCGGAATACCCTGGGAGGGTAAGGTCTCCTGTGCAGAGCCCTGTTGACCCTCCTCCCTCTGGCCACGTTTGCCACTCTCTCTTTGCGCCTCTGCTGCCTCCGAATGTGAAGCTGGATGACGAAGCCCCGAGTTAGTGCAGTTCCCATAGAAGCTTCTATATATATGGTAAATATGAAGGTGAAATAAATATTAACCTCAAAAGTGGTGCTCAGGACCCAAAACTCCTTAGGACAGCGTCCAATCTCTCCCGATGTCTCTCTCCCTCTCAACCTGCGTGTTCCAAAACTTTTGCTGAGAAGAAAAGGCAAGAAGCGCCCGCCTTTAAATAGCGCTCCCCAGTCCCTTCCCGACTTGAAAACGTTCCCCTCTACCTGTCGTTCTTAGAGACCGGCAGTAAGGCAGGGGGTGGGACTCAATTTCCGGTCTGGGGCGCTACCGGGGCTTTGCACGCTCGACTGACGTCACGATCTGTGGGCACAGGAGATCGTGGCAGTAGTGTTTAGCGGCAGCGCAAAACAACTGGTCAATTTTGCGAGTGGCGCTAAAATCGCCGCACTCGGGCGCTAAGTTCCTAACGCCCCATTAGCACCTCAGGAGGCGCTAATCCACCGAATTTTTCCCACTAAGTGTTGTTATATTTATTTTTTACTATGTTAAAGGAGCTATATAAATACAAGTTGTAATAGTATATTTATTGCGTGCAGATCTGAAATTGAATCACTAGGGTCCAACCCTTAGATTTATTCTAGAAAATAAACTCCATGAAACAAATTAACTGAAAAGTGTGTCTGTCTTTATCTTTTTTTTTCTGTAATAAAAGCATTGATATTATACTAGTCCTTGAAGTATAAACAAACAAAATAGACCTAAATATTTAATGAAATTTCTCATTAAAACATCTACTTAAATGAGTAAACATGAAAAATTACCATTGGTCCCTGCCAAATAATTTAAAATTTGGCTTCAGATTCATATTATTATCCATATTTAATTTATTTTATTCCCTACAGATTTACTTATTTACTTTCTTGGTTATTCTTCATTGCCATTGCTACTGGTTCCTGGTCTCTGATTTTATTTGGTCTGAATATATATAGGCCCCAAAAATCCATCGGCAGTGCACCTTGGCGTAAGTGCTGAGGAGTGCTTGCCCGCACCTCTGCCGTTGACGGCATCAAGTGAAATTTCATGATGTACATTACTTCAGCAGGCGTATCTGGGGCGTCCTCCTCATGAAGAATCTGAAAAATCTGACCTGGGCTGCGGGAGCCTTCCCAGAAGAAAGATATAGGTGCCCCTGCGGCCCCCATTCTAAAACCTGTAAAAAGATAAAAGCAGCTGGTCAAATCCAATGGGGTTCAGACCTGAATACTGGTCTGGACCTGTGGATGGGCCCCACATCTGCCCTTTGGTCAGCCGATACCGGTGGTCTCACCAGCATTACCTGCACTGGCCATGTACCGGGTCACAGAAGATGGTTTGAGTTGCAAGAAATCTAGCGTTTGCAGTTCCTGCCACTCGGCCTTGTCCCATTCTCCATGCCCTGTCCCATGTTAATTTTCTCATAGGGGCTGGGCAGAGGCTCCAGCCCCACAAGGGCATTCTGGAAGCAAGGCTGGGAACCAGCATCAAATCAAATCAAATCAAATCAAATCAACTTTTATTGCCATTGTTAGCGCACAAGTGCAGTACAACGAAATGTAGGCTTGCGGCTCCCGAGAGTGTACATTTAGATTAAGACATTTAAACATTCAACATACATTTGGCTTGTAATACATTAACATAAACATAACCATAATAAAGTGCATTGGCAGATGTGCAGGCTTTAGAGTTTATTTGTGGAGTTCAGTAGGATGACAGCCCTGGGAAAGAAGCTGTTCCTAAATCTGGTCGTACAGGCGCAAATGCATCTGTAGCGTCTCCCAGATGGCAGGAGGGCGAACAGACTGTGGCTGGGGTGGGTAGGGTCTTTGATGATGGACCGTGACCTCCGTAAACAGCGTTTCTAAGCCATGTCCTTGACCTGGCTTAGTTTCTGGTTGTACAAAGCAACTCCCAAAAAACCCCACAGTGGGAGTCTGCTGGATTTTGGGGCTGTGATTTTCTTTCCTAAGATAAATGATGGTGATGGTGACATTGTCTGTAATAAAACACCAGTGCTCATAGCTAAATGTATAGTCTTATTAAGTTATTGATTTAAATAACATACATGTAGGAGTACCATTGGATATAATTGAGAAAAGGCAGCTTGACTGAAGGAAAAAGCTACTTGGTCAAGTCCTTCAATCAAACTGTCTATCCTCAATTATAGCTTCTGTACTCCCACACATCCATTATTACTAGTCAGTTATATTTTTATTAAAAAAAGTTGACAGTTTCATTGTTGAGCGCAATACATCGGTTTCTGTTGAAGGTCAAGGCAGTTGGAACTGCTCAGAGGCAGTTAGGTACAGCAATTTAGATAACACATGGGTCTGGATTTTGCGGTCAGTGGTGAACGAATGGCACTCGCCATTCATTACGCTTACAGCTGTCCACAGACTTTTCGTGAGCTTTTGCGCAACAACTTCCAGTAATTAGAGAGCCATTTCAGCGCGGCGCTGTCTAGAGGTGATCTGGGACATGTGCAACAGCATGTCTCTTCAACCAATCAGATTTAAGAATCCTTACTGAGGCATGCAGAGTCCAAACCGAGAAGTGTAAGTTAGAATATTTAATTCAATGTAAAATCATGTACAGAAAGCGAAATAAAGAGAGGGAAAAAAAGATGGGATTAAGAGAGAACGATAAAAGAGGCAGAAAGAAAAAGTTAAAAAAAATTTAACATTTTAAAAAAAATCTCCAATGTAGTGTCCGAGTATCAATAATACACAGACTGCAGGAGAACAATAATAACAGGGATTTACTGAACAGAGGGTACTCTTTTATTTGGACCCAAAAAAAAAAACCCAATTCAACTGTAAATAAACAAAAGTTCAACTAAAGCTTAACAAATCAAATTAAAATTTGGTTTTCTGTGTTGATGATGCACTCCAGTCCCCGCAGCGCCCATCGGTCGCGGAAATACTCAAGCGCACCGGCGGACACCGCGTGCTCCATCTCCAGGGCCACCCGGGCGCCAACATGGCCGCGGAAGAGATGCAGGCAATCCGGCTGGACGACCCCCTCGACCGCCCGCTGCCTGGACCAATTGATGGCTCTTTTAGCCAGGCCCAGGAGCAGGCCCACAAGGAGGTCCTCCAACCTGTCCGCTCCCCTCCGCACCGGGTGACCATAGATCAAGAGCGTGGGACTGAAGTGCAACCAAAAATCGAGGAGCAGCCCCTTCAAGTAGTGAAAGAGGGGCTGCAACCTCTCACAATCCATATAAACGTGAAACACGGACTCCTCCAGGCCGCAAAAAATGCAGGCGGCCTGGGAGTCCGTGAACCTACTTAAAACCTTATTGCACGGGACCGCTCCGTGCAACACCCTCCAGGCCAAGTCCCCGATGGAACAAGGGAGGACTCCCGCATAGAGAGCCCTCCATTGGGGACCTCCGCTACCGCCGGTCGGCAAAACGCCACACCAAGGCGTGTCCGGACGGTAGACGAAGATGGCAAAGTGGAGAGTGTGCAGGAGCAGCCCGTACAGGAAACCCCTCCGCGCGGAATGAAAAGGCACGGAGGGTATTTCCTCGAGACGGCTCAAGTTGTGAGGCGCCGGTTCCCGAGGGGAGTTTCGGGGCCGGGCGCCGATGAGGAATTCCGTCCGAACGGGGGTAAGCTCGGACGGGATCGCCCCACGTGCTTGAGCCGCCTCGATACACCTAGTGGAGTCGGGGCCCAGTGCCGCTTTTACCGATTCGATGGTTTCGACCGCGAGCCGGACGTTGGCCCAGGACAGGCGCCATCCAGCCAGCTCCTCCGCCATCGAGCAGGTCCTCGACTCTGGTCACCTTGCCACCCACAGCCAGCCGCCCGAACCCGTGTTCGTGGAGGTGTGGATTCCTGAGCAGCGGCTCCCGAAGGAGAGCCGCCGCTCCTGACGGGGGAGAGCTCCGCCTGGAAGTGACGTAGTTCCAAACCCATAGTAGTTCCTGGTAGAAGACAGGCAGCTCCCGCAGGCCGGCACGCCTGCTGCCCACTTTCGCAAACAGGAGCTGCGTGTCGTAATTGAGGCCATGCAGCTGGCGGAAGAAAAACGTCGCCAGCGCACACCATCTCGGAGGATTCTCGACGTACAGGTATCTCTGCAGCGTCTGAAGACGGAAAGTCGCAGCCTGGGTGCGAAGGCACACCAGCGCCTGACCGCCCTCCCTAAGCGGGAGACACAGAACCGTGGCAGAGACCCAGTGCTTCCTTTTGTCCCAGAAGAAGTCGATGAGCTTCTTCTGCATCTTGGCGACAAACGCAGGGGGAGGGATCAAAGTGACCAACCGGTACCACAACATGGCGGCCACCAGCTGGTTTATGGCCAGCGCTCGACCCCTGTAGGACAACACTCGGAGCAGTCCTGTCCAGCGTCCTAGGCGAGCGGTGACTTTGGCCTCCAGCTCTTGCCAGTTCGCCGGCCAAGCGTCCTCGGCAGGGCTAAGGTAGACTCCCAAATAGAGGAGGTGCGTGGTGCTCCAGGCGAAAGGCCTGAACTCCTCCGGCAGGGAGTCCACCCGCCACTGACCCACCAGGAGTCCGGGACATTTCTCCCAGTTGATCTTGGTGGAGGATGCGTCCGAGTAAATCTGCTGGCATTCCCGCATCCTCCGCAAGTCAGCGGGATCCGTGACCATGAGGAGCACGTCATCGGCGTAAGCCGAGAGGACCACCTCCACGCCCGGCCCTTGCAGAGCCAGTCCCGTCAACCTCTTCCGCAGGAGGCGCAGGAAAGGCTCCACGCAAATGGCATATAACTGACCGGACATGGGGCATCCCTGACACCCCCCCCTCCCGAAGCGAAGGGGTGCCGTCAAGGACCCGTTAACTTTAATCAGACACTCCGCGGCGGCGTACAGAAGTCGGATCCGGGCGACGAAATGTGTCCCGAACCCGAATGCGCGCAGAGTCCCGAAGAGATACTCGTGATCCACCCTGTCGAACGCCTTCTCCTGATCCAGGGAAAGGAAGGCGACCGACAGACCAGCCCTCTGGGAGTGGTGGACCAGGTCCTGGACCAGATGGATGTTATCGTGGATGGTCCGGCCCGGGACCGTGTAGGACTGGTCGGGGTGGATCATGTGGGCCAGCACGGTGCCAAGGCGAGCAGACATGGCCCTGACAAAGATTTTATAGTCCGTGCTGAGGAGGGAGACCGGGCGCCAGTTCTTAAGGAGGCGGAGATCGCCCTTCTTAGGCAGCAGGACAATGACCGCCCTGCGCCAAGAGAGGGGCATCTCCCCGGTCGCCAAACTTTCCCCCAGGACCCGCGCATAGTCGCCCCCCAAGACATCCCAGAACGCCCTGTGGAACTCCACGGTCAGCCCGTCCAGCCCCAGGGACTTTCCCCTAGAGAGCTGGCGGAGGGCGCCGGTCAGCTCCGCCAGACTTAGCGGAGCATCCAATTTTTCGGCGCCCTCCCACAAAACTCTGCGCGCATCCTCGCTGGACGGATCCGGAGAGAACAGAGCCCCGTAATAGGCGCGGGTCTCCGCGCTGATTCCCTCCGGATCCGAGACCAGAGATCCGTCGTCGGCCAGCAGCCCCAAGAGCTGCTTACGGACCCCCCGTCTTTTTTCCAGCGAGTAGAAGAAGAGGGGGCCGCGGTCCAGGTCCCGCAGGAGCTGGATCCACGACCTCACGTACGCGCCTCGGGACCCGACGAGCTGCAGGTCCTTCAGCGCGCCCTTCTTCTCTTCGTACACCTTCCGCAGGGCCAGGTCCTCGACGACCTGACCGAGACGGGACTCCAGGTCGAGCACCTCCTTCTCCAACCGCCCGACCCGGGCCTCCCGCCTCTTGGTCGACCCCTTCGCGTACTCCTGACAGAAGAGACGGATGTGAGCCTTGCCCACATCCCACCATAGCCTCAAGGAGGGGAAGCCCCCCTGCTTCCTTCTCCAGTCGGCCCAGAATCGACGAAACGAATCCCGGAACCGTGCGTCCTCCAGCAGCAGGTTGTTAAAATGCCAGTACACGGACCCCCCCGCGCGCGCAGCGGAGCGAGCTCCGCCCACACCAGGTGGTGGTCCGTGCACGGCACCGGCCGCATGGAAGCTGCCGGAACGCAGGAGACGTACGCCCAGGAAATGTAGAGGCAGTCGATTCTGGACCTTCCTCCCCCAGACCTCACGCTAGTGAAGGCGCTGGAGTCGGGGTGGAGATTTCGCCAGACGTCCACCAAGTCGAAGGACCCAACCAGGTCCCTCAACTTCTCCATCGCCGCCGGGCTTCGCGGGGGACCCGAACGGTCCCTCGCCTCGAGGGTGCAGTTAAAATCCCCCCCGAGGATGACGCACTCGCCCACGTCGATGGAGCCCAAGAGAGCGGAAACTTCTTCGAAGAAGCGCACTTGCTGCGCACTGGTCTGAGGGGTGTACACGTTCACTAGATGGAGCGGCACGCCCCCCAGGCGAACAGTGACCTGGAGCAAGCGGCCCGGCACGTGCTCCTTGACCCCCAAGATCTCCGGCTGAAAATGCGGGGCCAGCAAGATAGCCACCCCGCTGGAATTGTTGGAGAGGTGACTCATGCTGACCCCTCCTTGCCACTCCAGGAGCCACGTGGCTTCGTCTCCCGGAACGGTGTGGGTTTCTTGCAGGAAGCACACCGCATACTTCCCGTCCCGAAGGACCGAGAAGTTATTGAATCTGCGGCGCGCCTCCCTGCTGCCGTTGATGTTGAGGCTGGCTATGGTTATCTTCATGTCAGAAGCATAGTGCAACCTCTACCTACACCTAACGGGGGGAGGAAGCGCAGCCGCTGGTCAGCCGCCACTTCCTCAGCAGCCCAGTGAGAAACGTTGTGAGCCGACGCAGCTCGAGCGGGTTCACACCCTCGTCCGCGCCCATGATCTTAACGGCGGCGCGGACGGAATCGATGAGCAGCGCCAGCTCCGACCACCTGTCGAGGGCCAGCCGGACCTTATTGCGCTGACCCAGGCACGTGGCCATAAAATCCCGGAGTTCCCTTACGGAAATGAGGGGAGACTCGGCAAGGGGCACGAGGTCATCCATCGCCACGTCGGCGCTGGAGTCCGAATCGTCCTCCGTGCCCATCACCGAGTCCCCATCCTCCTCCAGGGGGTCATCACCAGTGGCCGACCCGTCCGCCGCGCAGTGCGAAGCGAACGACTCGGCCGCGCCAGCCAGCCCCGCCTCCGCCCGGATCCCACCCCCAGGATCGGCGGCAGAGGATTTCTCCCTGGGCTCCTCTAGGGGTGCCGGGCCAGAAGACGGCGGCGGTTCAGAGCTCCCCTCCGCCTCAGACGCCGGAACGACCGGAGAAACCGGGGAGAGAACAATTTGCAGCTCCTCCAGTACGTCCGGCACCAGAGACGCAGCCAGGGGGCCATCCTCCTCCCCGCCACCAACCTCCGACCCAGCGGACGGGGGGTTTTGAATTAAAAGCTCTACCAGGACGAGCATCCCCTGGGAGACGTCCGGGTCGCATTGGGCGAGCTCATTATCCTCGAGCTCGCCGACCCAGCCCCCAGGCTGCCCGACCCGGCGAGGGGTAACGGCACCGATAAGTCAATTTCAATTACTGCCGCGGGTTGTTCCGCAACCCCCCCCCACGGGCAGGGTCTCATCCCCATCCCCGGGAGGCACGTGCTGGACAGACACATCTGCCTCAGCCTCCCGAGGGACAGGTGACCCCTGCCGATCGCTGGTGATGACGACAGCACTGGGGGGTGGGGGGGCGCAGTACCCGCGGCGGGCGACGACTCCCCCTGCTCGGAGGGACCTTCCTCCTCCCGGTCCTCCTCCTCATCCAGGGGGTCGCGCCTTCTTTTTAGCACGGAGGGAGCGAGGGAGACCTCCATGTCTGCAAAGGCCTCCTCCTCGACTCCCTCCGGCGGAGCAGGTTTGTCGGGTTCCTCGGGCCCGAGCCCGGCCGCAGGTATTGGCATTACCGCTGCGGCGGTTGCGGCCACAGGCTCGGGCACGAGGCCCCTCCCGCTCACATCTGCCCTGATCAACTCCGCGAGGAGCGCGGGTGTAAGGGGCTCAAGGGGCAAGGGCTCGCCATCCACGGGGGGACCCGCCCTAAGGTGCTTCTTTTTTCCCCGCGCCTTCTTTCCGGCCGGACACGCTCCCTCCCCCCCGCCGGAGGCCTCGGTGGCATCGGCCCCCGACGTCAACCGCGCATCAGACGTACTTGACGCGCAGGCAGATCCGGGGGGAAGGGCGGCGGCGGCGGCGCCAGCCTCGGCCGCACGAGATGATCCGGCGGCCTTGGAGGCAGGGCAGTTCCTCCTGATGTGCCCCACCTCCCTGCAGGCATGGCACCTCACACCGTCTGACGTCCAAAAGGCGCGGTAGGCGGTCCCCTCGTGGAGGACGACAGTGTCCTCCTCCCGCGCCAGCTGGATAAACAGCTGGCGCCAGAAGGAGAAGACGTGGCGAAGGCTGGCCTCCCGGAAGCTGAGCGGGATGGGTGTGATCCCCGACCTCACCTCCCCAAGTTGTCGCAAATGGGGAAGGAGGAGCTCACCAGGAACATAGGGCGGGACGTTGGAAATAATGATCCTCTGCGCGGTGGCCTCGAGAGGATCCACCGGCAGGAAGGTCCCGCCCACGGTGAGCCCCTTGGCAACAGCCAGGGACACCGCCCGCTCCGACCCCAGGAAGAACACAGCCTTCCCATACATTTTCGAGGCCGTGATGATGGCTGAGGGGCCGACAACCCCAGCCATGGCCTTGACGCAGGCCTCGATGGTCATAGTGGGGTGAGTGTAGCTCTTCACCCCAAGCTTTTTTGTTATTAATCGAAAAGGTGACGGGGCAGCAGGAACAGCGGGAGCAGCTGTGGCTGTGGCTACCACTCTCGCATAGGTCCCGGCTGGCCCCGCCACCGGCGAAGATGCAGGCGCCATTCTGGGGTGCTTTTTTTAAGGGCTACACTCACCCCAAGTCACAGGCCTGAAGGTGTTAATGGCCTCGGTGTATATATATATATTTTTTGTCCTCTATTGAGCAGAGGGAGCTGATTAAAATGAGGACACACCTCTCTCCTTATTGATTTAAATTGGGAGAGGGGCCCTCTCCCCTCTGCTCAATTGGCAATTAATAAAATAGATGAAACTAAGGTGCCTTAGAAAGACAGGCAGAGAGAGACAAAGAGAGAGAGAGAGGTGGGGGGGTGGGAAGGAGGGAGGCCGCAAAGGGCAGTGTTGCCACTCAGGATGGTGGGTGGGTGTTGGCAGGGTTGCACTCTCCGATGGAAAAAGTCTTTGGTGGTGGTGGTCTTCTGGCAGGGGGAGAAGACGTCTTCACCTGGAAAAGCTGGAGAAGCCCAGGCTCAGTCCTGCAACAGGTCTTAACGATGTAATTAAATTAAATTAAGGACTTCACCTTGGGCAGCTCCAAGCTCTCCCAGGGCAGGCAATAGAAGGGATGCTAATTAGTGGTGTGTGTGGCCTAGCTTTTAACAAGAGCCACACACACACACACTACACCCCTTGATGATCCGGCCTTGCTTCTTCTTTTCTCCCCCCACCTAAAATACAAAGTCTTGGGAGAGTGCCCCAAATAACACCCACCTGTAGATGTTCCGGATGAAGTTTTCTTCCCTCCTTTCAAGCAGTTGGTTTCTCTCCCCTCTCTCCCTCTCCTGAAGTGAAGGCCAATTTGGGGAGGCAGTGATAGAAAAGGCCTCTCCCCTGGTTGATGTTGATGTAGGCCTCCTTTCTCCTTCTCCTCCTCTGTCCTCTCTTTCCAGGCACCTCAGTTGATGTAATGATGGTGGAGTTGGTGGTGGTGGTGGTCCAACGTTCTCCTCCTCTTCCTGGTCAGGGGACCACCACTTTAATCCATTCTCCAAAGTCTGGCTGCTCCCTCTGCTCGTGCTTGCAGCTGAACAGAGGGTAACTTAAGACTGAAGTACAGAAGCCTGCTATGGCTTTGTATACAGGGGTGGTCACTGCCGGTACTGCAGTATAGAATCAGTTCTTCTCTTAAAGGTACATACACAACAATTCCTCCCCTTTTAGATAAACAGTACATCAAATCAAATCAAATCAACTTTTATTGTCATTGTTGTGCACAAGTGCAGTACAACGAAATGTAGGCTTGCGGCTCCCGAGAGTGTACATTTGGATTAAGACATTTAAACATTCAACATACATTTGGCTTGTCGTATATTAACATAAACATAACCATAATAAAGTGCATTGGCAGATGTGCAGCCTTTAGAGTTTATTTGTGGAGTTCAGTAGGATGACAGCCCTGGGAAAAAAGCTGTTCCTAAATCTGGTCGTACAGTTGCGAATGCATCTGTAGCGTCTCCCAGATGGCAGGAGGGCGAACAGACTGTGGCTGGGGTGGGTAGGGTCTTTGATGATGGACCGTGACCTCCGTAGACAGCGTTTCTGGTATATGTGCTCTATGGTCGGTAGCCGGGTGTCGGTAATGCGTTGGGCAGTTTTGACTACCCGCTGCAGGGCTTTCCGGTCATAGTAGCTACAGCTGCCATACCATTATGTGATACAGTTTGTCAGGATACTCTCTATAGTGCAGCGGTAAAAGTTAGAGAGGATCAGGGGTGACAGGTTACATCCCTTCAGCCTCCTTAGGAAATATAGGCGCTGCTGGGCCTTCTTCACCAGAGAGGAGGTATTGAGGGACCAGGAGAGGTCTTCCGTGATGTGGACTCCGAGGAACTTAAAGCTGTCCACCCTTTCCACCACAGCCCCATTGATGTGGATGGGGGTGTGACTTCTGCCTTTGGACTTCCTGAAGTCCACAATGATTTCTTTGGTTTTCTTGATGTTAAGGGCCAGGTTGTTATCGGCGCACCACTTCACGAGATGCTGGACCTCCTCCCTGTAGGCTGACTCATCGTTGTTGGTGATCTGGCCTACTACCGTGGTGTCATCTGCAAACTTGATGATGGTGTTGGAACCATTAACAGCCACACAGTCGTGGGTGAAGAGGGAGTAGAGGAGGGGGCTCAGCACACATCCTTGTGGGGCCCCCGTGTTCAGGGTCAGGGGGGGGGAGGTGTGGTTACCTAATTTGACAGACTGGGGTCTGTTTGTTCAGAAGTCCAGGGTCCAGTTGCAGAGGGAAGTGTTCAGGCCAAGAGTTTGGAGTTTGGTGGCCAGCTTGTTGGGGAAGATAGTGTTGAATGCTGAGCTGTAGTCTATGAACAGCATTCTGATGTAGGTCTCCTTACCATCTAGGTGATTCAGTGCCGAGTGTAGAGCAGTTGTGATTGCATCCTCCGTTGATCTGTTTGCACGATAGGCAAACTGGTGTTGGTCAAGAGAGGCAGGAACACTGGCTTTGATGTGGGCTAAGACCAGTCTCTCGAAACACTTCATTATGATGGGTGTGAGTGCGACAGGTCGATAGTCGTTCAGGCACGCCACAGCCGTTTGCTTTGGCACAGGAATAATGGTAGCGGTCTTGAAGCATGTAGGGACTACTGCCTGGGCCAATGACAGATTGAAGATGGCGGTGAAGACATCAGCCAGCTGATCGGCACATTTCTTGAGTACCCGTCCCGGGATGCTATCCGGTCCAGCAGCCTTTCGTGTGTTCAGTCTGCGTAGAACACCCCTTACGTCGGAGGTCGGCAGAGTGAGCACCTGATCTTCCGGGGGTGGCAAGGCTTTGGTAGCCGGCTCCCTGTTGTCCCTGTCGAAGCGAGCGTAGAAGTTGTTAAGCTCCTCCGGGAGGGAGGCATCGCTAACCGGGGGGCTGGTGTTTTTGCCCTTGTAGTCAGTGATGGACTGGATGCCTTGCCACATGCGCTGGGGGTCCGAGTTGTTGTGGAAGTGATCCTCTATCCGCAGTGTCTGTTTCCTTTTGGCAGTCCTGATACCCTTTTTTAGGTTGGTCCTAGCTGCACTGTAAGCCGCCGCGTCGCCAGATTTAAATGCTGCGTCGCGTGCTTTCAACAGTGAGCAGACCTCTCCGTTCATCCAGGGTTTCTGGTTGGGGTATGTCCTGATATTTTTATGGGTCGTGACGACCTCATCGCAACTGTTGATGTAGAATAGCACTGTGGATGCGTATTCCTCGATGTCATTATGGGCAAACATGCCCCAATCAGTGCGTTCGAAGCAATCCTGTAGCTCCGATATTGCCCCCTCTGGCCATACTTTCACTGCTCTCACTGATGTTCTCCCTCTTTTGATGAGCGGTTTGTATGCCGGGGCTAGAAACAGGGAGAGGTGTTCAGACTTCCCAAGGTGGGGGCAGGGAATGGCCTTATAAGCGTCTACAATGCTCGTGTAAAATTGATCCAGTGTGTTCTCCCCTCTTGTGGGGCAGGAGACATTCTGGTGGAATTTCGGTAGTACAGTTTTTAGGTTTATGTGATTGAAGTCCCCCGCGACGATAAAAGCTCCATCTGGGTGCGCAGTTTGTTGTTCGCTGATGGCCCTGTCGAGGTCCTTCAGTGCTAGTTTGGCATTTGCGTGTGGTGGGATGTAGACCGCAGTGATGATAACAGCCGTGAATTCCCGAGGCAGGTAGAAGGGTCTGCACCTTACCATGAGGAATTCCAAATCAGCCGAGCAGGATCTATCGATTATGTCAGTGTTAGTGCACCAGGCATTGTTAGTGTAAATGCACAAACCGCCTCCCGTGCTCTGTTCTGTCTGCGCGGAAGAACATGCGTCCTTCTAGTTGGATGGTGGTGTCAGGGATGCCGTTGTTCAGCCAGGTCTCTGTGAAGATCATGGCGCAGCATTCCTTTGTCCTTTTCTGTGTGGAGAGATCCAGTTTGATCTCATCCATTTTGTTTTCCAGTGACCTGACGTTGGCCAGGAAAATACTTGGGAGGGAGGGTTTGTGTGGGGCCCTCTTCAGCCTGTTTTGGATACCGGCCCTCTTACCCCGCTTCTGCTTGTGTTCTCTGCGCGGTCTGCGTCGACTTCCGGCTGGGGAAGGATGCCACGCTGGTCCCGGGGGTCGGGCGATGTCGGGAGGCAGATCGATGCCGCCGAGTGTGAGCCGCACGCAGTCGGCCCCGATGTCTAGGAGCGTCTGCCGGCTGTACGGTAGGTTAACCTTTAATTCCCGAATCAGCAGAGTCCAGAAGAGACTCAGAAGGAGGGTGAAAACGCTCAGTCTCGGGAGAGACAAAGCCGCTGCGTCCATGCGCGCTGCCATCTTGGAAACTTAACATTCATTTAACAACTAAATAATAACTAATTACAATTACAATTTTCTCTGTACTATATACATCAACTGAAATAATCATTTATAAGTTCAGTCTTTGAGGAGGCTTCCTGATCCTGACTGGATAGCGCCTTTCTCGAGTATCCTGTTCTTGCGGCGGAGTTGATTCTGGCTCATTGTCATTGGTTGGTTCGTCAGCTTCCAATACCACTGCTTCTGAGGTAGACGCAATCTGTACTTCGGGTTTATTACCAGGTGCACCTGCTCGTGGTATGGGTTTGGCTTGTTCCTGCGACTCTAGAATCTGGTCAACATGGCGTCTCACGATGCTCTCTCCAACGTCCACTGTGTACATTAGTGGTCCCTGCTGTGTGCATATCGTTCCTGGCTGCCATTTTTCTGTTCGGTAGTCGCGGGCCAAGACTGGTTGCCCTATCCTGAAGCTTTTGGTTGGCTTCTCATTTATGTGCTGGAATTGCTTATCCTCAACATCTCGTCTTATGTTTGGTTTGAGCAAATCCAGGCGACATCTTAGCCTTCGGTTGAAGAACATTATGGCTGGAGCTTGGTTGGTGACTGCATGTGTCGCATTCCGGTAAGCAAACAAGAAATTATCCACCTTGTGTTGTAGTGGTATGTCATCGTTATACATCGCCTTTATTGCCTTTTTAAAGGTCTGAACAAACCTCTCAGCCAATCCATTTGTGGCTGGATGATATGGGGCAGATGTGTAATGTTTCACCCCATTATTCTTCAGAAACCTCCGGAAATCCTCGGACACAAACTGTGGCCCATTGTCGGAGCAAATCTGTTCTGGCAAGCCATTCCTGGCGAAGATGGTCCGTAGGACTGCAATAGTTTTCTCCGTGGTGGGGGAGGACATTTTGATGACCTCTGGCCATTTCGAATGGGCGTCCACGGCGATTAGGAACATTGAGTCCATAAATGGACCAGCAAAATCAATGTGTACCCATTGCCATGGAGATGAGGGCTACTCCCATGGATGTAGCGGGGCCTGTGGTGGAGCGTTTTGGACCTTCTTGCATCCTGTGCAGCTCTTGGTCATCTCCTCGATTTTTTTATCGATTCCCGGCCACCACACAAACGCCCTGGCTAGGCTCTTCATTTTTACCCCTCCCAGATGACCCTCATGAAGCTCATTGAGCACTCTATCTCTCAACTTGGGTGGAATTACCACTCGGGATCCACACATCAAGGTCCCCCGGCACACTGACAGCTGTTCTCTCCTTGGCGAGAATGCTGGCAACAGTGAGTCGCCATGTGCTGGCCATCCCTTCACCGTCAAATCATAGACCCGAGAGAGTGTTGGGTCATTTCGGGTTTCCTTCTCTATACTTGAGTTTGTAACAGGTAGACATTCGACTATGGTCGCATGGAATATCTCAACAGGGTCCACTGCAGGTGCTTCCTCTACCGTAGGCAACGGTAGGTGCGACAGCCCATCAGTGTTTCCATGCTGTTTCGTACCCTTGTACTCTATGTCGTACTGATGTGCCCCTAGAAACAGCGACCATCTTTGCAGCCGTTGCGCCGTCATCACCGGAACGCCCTTCTTTGGGTTAAAAATGGAGACCAGGGGCTGATGATCAGTCAGTAGGGTGAATTTCTGCCCGTGCAGATAGTGATTGAACTTCTTCACCCCCCACACCAGGCTGAGGGCCTCCCTGTCAATCTGGGCGTAGTTACGCTCGGCTGAGGTTAACGAGCGCGACGCAAAGGCTATTGGCCTCTCTGAACCGTCAAGGAATTTGTGTGACAGCACCGCTCCGATGCCGTAGGGAGACGCATCACATGCTAACCGAATCGGTAGTGTTGGATTGTAGTGGGCCAATAATTCTTTTGAAGTGATTAGGCATTTACATTTCTGAAAGGCACGCTTACACTCATCACTCCATTTCCATGTTACTCCAGTTTGCAGCAGGGCGTTCAGTGGGTGCAGAATTGTAGATAAATTCGGCAAGAGCTTATGGTAGTAGTTCACCAACCCAAGGAACGACCTCAGTTGCGACACATTTTCTGGTGCTGGAGCCTTGACTACAGCCTCAATCTTGTCCGGCGACTTATGCAACCCTTCCTCATCAATCATGTGGCCACAATACGAGATTTGTCTCCTGAAGAACTCGCATTTGGGGCGGTTGGCTCATAGCCCATATTCCTGTAATCTAGTGAGCACCTGCTCCAGGTTGGCAAGTTGTTCACTGTCATTTTCGCCCGTAACCAGGATGTCATCCAAATAACACTGGGTCCCCGGAATCCCTTGCAGGACTTGTTCCATCGCCCTCTGCCAAATAGCCGGGGCTGATGCTACCCCGAATACCAGTCGATTGTACTGATAAAGGCCTTTGTGAGTGTTTACCATGAGGTATTTCCTAGATGCTTCTTTCACCTCCATTTGTAGATACGCTTGGGCCAGATCAATCTTTGTAAAGCGTTTCCCTCCAGATAGTGAGGCAAAAATATCTTCTATCCGTGGAAGTGGATATTGTACTTTGTGCAGGACTGGGTTCACAGTTACCTTGAAGTCCCCACAGATGCGAACCTTCTTCGGCTCCCCAGGCATGCAGCTCAATGATTTCTTCATTACAGGAATGATGGGTGTGGCCCACTCGCTCCAGTCCACCTTGGACAGCACGCCCGAACGCTCCAGACTCTCCAGCTCTGCTTCAACGGCTGGGCAGATCGCGTAAGGTATCAGTCTGACCTTAAAAAATTTTGGGTTTGCGTTATCTTTGATTTTTATCATTGCCGTTACTCCTTTTAGAGTCCCAAGTCCTTGTTGGAACACCTCTTTCGTGTCAGTTAGAATTTTTGACAGTCGTCCAGGTGTGACGTCATCATCCTTTTTGTCAGTCACAGTTAGCGCCTGAATGGAATGCCAGTCCAATTGTATTTTTCGGATCCATTCACATCCCAGTAATGGTGGTCCTCCATCTTGTAATATATATAGATACAGTTTCTGTGTTTCCTTGCCGTTGTATTTAACTGTCACCTTTATTTTACCTCTGGGGTAGGCTTTTTGCCACGTGTATGTCTTCAATACAATGGACGTGTCCTTCAAGGGTATGTGTGAGAATAGCCGCTCATAGTCTCATCGATTCATGACAGTTAGGGCTGATCCTGTGTCCAATTCCATCTTTACTGGGGACCCTGCTATCATGAGGGTGACCCAAATGGTTCGGTAATCCTCCTTTGCGATCACGTTGTGTAACTTTAAACAACTTAGTCTCCTGCTCCCGGAGCCATTATCACTTTCCTGATCTTCCGAACTACTGTCTGTCAATTTCTTTACTTTCTTGTACTTTTCCTTTGTAGTTCTTGTAGTGTTGGTTTTCTTTCCCGACCTGCAGACTCTTGCTATGTGTCCCATTTTCCCACATTGCCTGCATACTTTGTCCTTAAACCAGCAGTCCTTCTGCTCATGGGTTGTTCTGCCGCAGCGATAGTACTTTTCTGCTCCTTACGCCATTTCGTTAGCGCTGTATTCTTGTGGTTTCTTTTGTATTTCCGCAGCTCCCCGTGCTGCTGCTTCGTAGGATACTGCCACGCTGAAAGTCTGTTCTAGCGTCAGGTCCTTTTCCGAAAGTAGTCGTTTCTGGGTTCCTTCGCTCTGGAGCCCACAGACAAACTTATCCCGTAAGGTGTCTGCCAGTCCTGCTCCGAACTGGCAGTGCTTCGATAACTTGCGTAGTTCCATAAGATAGTCAGCATTGCTCTCATCTTTGTGCTGGTTTCTTTTATGGAACTTGAATCTTTCTGCTATCAGCAGCGGTGTAGGGTTTAGGTGTTCCTGTAAGATATTGACAACCTCTTCAAAACTTTTCTCCATTGGTTTAGCTGGGGTAATAAAATTCCGCAATAGGCCGTATGTTCTCGCGCCCATCAAATTTAATAATTCCGACGCCTACTTTCCATCGGCCACCTCATTTGCCTTGCAGTGCACTTCAATTCTTTCCACATATGTGGTCTAGTCTTCTACCTCGTTGCCACTTTTCGGCATCTTGGGTGATTTAAAATGGCGCCTCCCGCGCTTTTTCTTCTTCCCCAATGGATTAAAATGGCGCCTCCCGCGCTTTTCCTTCTTCCCCTTGCTGCCACGCTGCTCCTAGCATTCTACAGGGTAATGGCGGTGACCCGCGGCTTCGGCGCGTCTCATTTTTCCTTTCCCTCGTTTTATTTTCGCTACGCTGCCCGGTTCTTGAGCACCGACCACGCCCTGTGCGCTCCACCCTCTCTCTCTCTCTTTTCCTCCCGACAACGCTGCACGGCCCCTTTGCAGAGCCGCTCGATCGAGCTCGAGCCCGCCGCAGTCCGGAAGGGTCAGCGCACTACCTGCTACCAGAACGATTTGCTGGAACACCTTGACTGGGGAGCCAAGCCCAGCTCTCCACAGCCTCTCCTGCAACTCTCCGAACTCCGATGGATCCTTGGGCGGTTGCCCGCGGTCGACGCCCGTTGCTCTGACTTCGACCTCCAAGAAGCTTCTTCTCAGGGAAAGATCCCCGTGAGGTGATGCAGTACTGCAGGTGAGTTCGAACCTGTTCGTCGCCAGTGTAGTGTCCGAGTATCAATAATACACAGACTGCAGGAGAACAATAATAACAGGTATTTACTGAACAGAGGGTACTCTTTTTGTTTGGACCCAAAAAAAAAAAACCCAATTGGACTGTAAATAAACAAAAGTTCAACTAAAACTTAACAAATCGAATTCAAATTTGGTTTTCCGGGTTGCTAATGCACTCCAGTCCCCGCGGCACCCACCGGTCGCAGAAATACTCAATCGAGCCGGCGGACACCGCGTGCTCCATCTCCAGGGCCACCCGGGTGCGAACATGGCCGCGGAAGAGAGGCAGGCAATCCGGCTGGACGAGCCCCTCGACCGCCCGCTGCCTGGACCAATTGATGGCTCTTTAAGCCAGGCCCAAGAGCAGGCCCAAAAGAAGGTCCTCCAACCTGTCAGCTCCCCTCCGCACCGGGTGACCGTAGATCAAGAGCGCGGGACTGAAGTGCAACCAAAAATCGAGGAGCAGCCCCTTCAAGTAGTGAAAGAGGGGCTGCAACCACTCACACTCCATATAAACATGAAACACGGACTCCACCAGGCCACAAAAAATGCAGGCGGCCTGGGAGTCCATGAACCTACTTAAAACCTTATTGCACGGGACCGCTCCATGCAACACCCTCCAGGCCAAGTCCCCGATGGAACAAGGGAGGACTCCCGTGTGGAGAGCCCTCCAGTGGGGACCTCCGCCACCGCCAGTCGGCAAGATGCCACGCCAAGGCGTGTCCGGATGGTAGACGAAGATGGCAAAGTGGAGAGTGTGCAGGAGCAGCCGCACAGGAAACCCCTCCGCGCGGAATGAAAAGGCACGGAGGGTATTTCCTCGAGACGGCTCAAGTTGTGAGGCGCCGGTTCCCGAGGGGAGTTTCGGGGCCGGGCGCCGATGAGGAATTCCGTCCGAACAGGGGTAAGCTCGGACGGGATCGCCCCACGTGCTTGAGCCGCCTCGATACACCTAGTGCAGTCGGGGCCCAGTGCCGCTTTCACCGATTCGATGTCTTCGACCGCGAGCCGGACGTTGGCCCAGGACAGCTGCCGCGCCAGCTCCTCCGGCGCCATCCAGCCCGCTCCTCCACCATCGAGCAGGTCCCCGACTCTGGTCACCTTGCCAGGCACAGCCCTGCCCTCCGCCAGCCGCCCGAACCTGCGTTCGTGGAGGTGCGGATTCCTGAGCAGCGGCTCCCGAAGGAGAGCCGCCGCTCCTGACGGGGGAGAGCTCCGCCTGGAAGCGACGTAGTTCCAAACCCATAGTAGTTCCTGGTAGAAGACAGGCAGCTCCCGCAGGCCGGCACGCCTGCCGCCCACTTTCGCGAACAGGAGCTGCGTGTCGTAATTGAGGCCGTGCAGCTGGCGGAAGAAAAACGTCGCCAGCGCACACCATCTCGGAGGATTCTCGACGTACAGGTATCTCTGCAGCGTCTGAAGATGGAAAGTCGCAGCCTGGGTGCGAAGGCACACCAGCGCCTGACCGCCCTCCCTAAGCGGGAGACACAGAACCGCGGCAGAGACCCAGTGCTTCCTTTTGTCCCAGAAGAAGTCGATGAGCTTCTTCTGCATCTTGGCGACAAACGCAGGGGGAGGGATCAAAGTGACCAACCGGTACCACAACATGGCGGCCACCAGCTGGTTTATGACCAGCGCTCGACCCCTGTAGGACAACACTCGGAGCAGTCCTGTCCAGCGTCCTAGGCGAGCGGTGACTTTGGCCTCCAGCTCTTGCCAGTTTGCCGGCCAGGCATCCTCGGCAGGGCTAAGGTAGACTCCCAAATAGAGGAGGTGCGTGGTGCTCCAGGCGAAAGGCCTGAACTCCTCCGGCAGGGAGTCCACCCGCCACTGACCCACCAGGAGTCCAGAACATTTCTCCCAGTTGATCTTGGCGGAGGATGCGTCCGAGTAAATCTGCTGGCATTCCCGCATCCTTCAGAAGTCAGCGGGATCCGTGACCGTGAGGAGCACGTCATCGGCGTAAGCCGAGAGGACCACCTCCACGCCCGGCCCTTGCAGAGCCAGTCCCGTCAACCTCTTCCGCAAGAGGCGCAGGAAAGGCTCCACGCAAATGGCGTATAACTGACTGGACATGGGGCATCCCTATCGCACCCCCCTCCCGAAGCGAAGGGGCGCCGTCAAGGACCCGTTAACTTTAATCAGACACTCCGCGGCGGCGTACAGAAGTCGGATCCGGGCGACGAAATGCGTCCCGAACCCAAATGCGCGCAGAGTCCCGAAGAGATACTAGCGATCGACCCTGTCGAACGCCTTCTCCTGATCCAGGGAAAGGAAGGCGACCGACTGACCAGCCCTCTGGGAGTGGTGGACCAGGTCCCGGACCAGATGGATGTTATCGTGGATGGTCCGGCCCGGGACCGTGTAGGACTGGTCGGGGTGGATCATGTGGGCCAGCACGGTGCCAAGGTGAGCAGACATGGCCCTGGCAAAGATTTTATAGTCCGTGCTGAGGAGGGAGACCGGGTGCCAGTACTTAAGGAGGCGGAGATCGCCCTTCTCAGGCAGCAGGACAATGACCGCCCTGCGCCAAGGGAGGGGCATCTCCTCGGTCGCCAAACTTTCCCCCAGGACCCATGCGTAGTCGCCCCCCAAGACGTCCCAGAACGCCCTGTGGAACTCCACGGTCAGCCCGTCCAGCCCCGGGGACTTTCCCCTAGAGAGCTGGCGGAGGGCGCCGGTCAGCTCTGCCAGGCTTAGCAGAGCGTCCAATTTTTCGGCACCCTCCGGGCTGACCTTCGGCAGGTCCTCCCACAAAACTCTGCGCGCATCCTCGCTGGACAGATCTGGAGAGAACAGAGCCCTGTAATAGACGCGGGTCTCCGTGCTGATTCCCTCCGGATCCGAGGCCAGTAATCCGTCGTCGGCCAGCAGCCCCAAGAGCTGCTTATGGAGCCCCCGTCTTTTTTCCAGCGAGTAGAAGAAGGAGGAGCCGCGGTCCAGGTCCCGCAGGAGCTGGATCCGCGACCTCACGTACGCGCCTCGGGACCTGACGAGCTGCAGGTCCTTCAGCGCGCCCTTCTTCTCTTCGTACACCTTCCACAGGGCCGGGTCCTCGACGACCTGACCGAGACGGGACTCCAGGTCGAGCACCTCCTTCTCCAACCGCCCGATCTGAGCCTCCCGCCTCTTGGTCGACCCCTTCACGTACTCTTGACAGAAGAGATGGATGTGAGCCTTGCCCATGTCCCACCACAGCCTCAAGGAGGGGAAGCCCCCCCGCTTCCTTCTCCAGCCGGCCCAGAACTGACGAAACGAATCCCGGAACCGCGCGTCCTCCAGCAGCTGGTTGTTAAAATGCTAGTACGCGGACCCCCCCCGCGTGCGCAGCGGAGTGAGCTCCGCCCACACCAGGTGGTGGTCCATGCACGGCACTGGCCGCATGGAAGCCGCCGGAACGCAGGAGACGTATGCCCAGGAAATGTAGAGGCGGTCGATTCTGGACCTTCCTCCCCCAGACCTCACGCTAGTGAAGGCGCTGGAGTCGGGGTGGAGATTTCGCCAGACGTCCACCAAGTCGAAGGACCCGACCAGGTCCCTCAACTTCTCCATCACCGCCGGGCTTTGCGAGGGACCCGAACGGTCCCTCACCTTGAGGGTGCAGATAAAAACCCCCCCGAGGATGACGCACTCACCCTCGTCGATGGAGCCCAAAAGAGCGGACACTTCTTCGAAGAAGCACACTTGCTGCGCACCGGTCTGAGGGGCATACACATGGAACGGCACGCCCCCCAGGTGAACAGTGACCTGGAGCAAGCGGCCCGGCACATGCTCCTTGACCCCCAAGATCTCCGGCTGAAAATGCGGGGCCAGCAAGATAGCCACCCCGCTAGAATTGTTGGAGAGGTGACTCATGCTGACCCCTCCTTGCCACTTCAGGAGCCATGTGGCTTCGTCTCCCGGAACGGTGTGGGTTTCTTGCAGGAAACACACCGCTGGGTTTCTTGCAGGAAACACATCGCATACTTCCCATCCCGAAGGACCGAGAAGTTGTTGAATCTGCGGCACGCCTCCCTGCTGCCGTTGATGTTGAGGCTGGCTATGGTTATCTTCATGTCAGAAGTATAGTGCAACCTCTACCTACACCTAACGGGGGGAGGGAGTGCAGCCGCTGGTCAGCCGCCACTTCCTCAGCAGCCCAGTGAGAAACGTTCTGAGCCAACGCAGCTCGAGTGGGTCCGCGCCCTTGTCCGCGCCCATGATTTTAACGGCGGCGCGGACGGACACGATGAGCAGCGCCAGCTCCGACCACCTGTCGAGGGCCAGCCAGATCTTATTTTGCCGACCCCGGCACGTGGCCATAAACTCCCAGAGTTCCCTTACGGGAATGAGGAGAGACTCGGCGGGGGGCACGAGGTCATCCAGCGCCTCGTTGACGGTTGAGTACAAATCATCCTCCGTGCCCATCACCAAGTCCCCATCCTCCTCCAGGGGGTCGTCACCAGTGGCCGACCCATCCATCGCACAGTGCGCAGCGAACGGCTCGGCCGCACCAGCCAGCCCCGCCTCCGCCCGGATCCCACCTCCAGGATCGGCGGCAGAGGATTCCTCCCTGGGCTCCTCTAGGGGCGCCGGGCCAGAAGACGGCGGCGGTTCGGAGTCCCCCCCGCCGCCTCAGACGCCAGAACGACTGGAGAAACCGGGGAGAGAACAATTCCCAGCTCCTCCAGTACGTCCGGCACCAGAGACCCAGCCAGGGGGCCATCCTCCTTCCCGCCACCAGCCTCTGACCCAGCGGATGGGGTGTTTTCAATTAAAACCTCCGCTGGGACGAGCAGCCCCTGGGAGCTGTCCGGGTCGCATTGGGCGAGCTCATTTTCCTCGAGCTCGCCCGACCCAGACCCCAGGCCGCCCGACCCGGCGAGGGGTAACGGCACTGATAAAATGTCAATCACCGCCGCGGGTTGTCCCGCGCCCACCCCCACGGGCAGGGTCTCGTCCCCATCCCCGGGCGGCACGTGCCGGACAGACCCATCTGCCTCAGCCTCCCGAGGGACAGGCGACCCCTGCCGATCGCCAGTGGTAATGACAGCGAGGGGGGGTGCGCAGTACCCACGGCGGGCGACGACTCCCCCTGCTCGGAGGGACCTTCCTCCTCCCGGTCCTCCTCCTCTTCCAGGGGGTCACGCCTTCTTTTTAACGCGGAGGGAGTGAGGGAGACCTCCATGTCTGCAGGGGCCTCCTCGTCCTCTCCCTCCAGCGGAGCAGGTTTGTCGGGTTCCTCAGGCCCGAGCCCGGCCGCAGGTATTGGCGTTTCCGCTACGGCGGTTGCGGCCACAGGGTGTAAGGGGCACAAGGGGCAAGGGCTGGCCATCCACGGGGGGACCCGCCCTAAGGTGTTTATTTTTTCACCGCGCCTTCTTTCCGGCCGGACGCGCTCCCTCCCCACCACCGGAGGCCTTGGTGGCATCGGCCCCCGACGTCGACCGCGCATCAGACATTCCCGACGCGCAGGCAGATCCGGGGGGAGGAGCGGTGGCGGCGCCAGCCTCAGCCGCACGAGATGATCCGGCGGCCTTGGAGGCGGGGCAGTTTTTCCGGATGTGCCCCACCTCCTTGCAGGCATGGCACCACACACCGTCCGACGTCCAGAAGACGCGATAGGCGGTCCCCTCGTGGTGGACTGCGAATGCCCCGTCGGTGTCCTCCTCCCGCTCCAGCTGGATAAACAGCTGGCACCGGAAGGAGAAGACGTGGCGAAGGCTGGCTTCCCGGAAGCTGAGCGGGATGGGCGTAATCCCCGACCTCACCTCCCCAAGTTGGCATAAATAGGGGAGGAGGAGCTCACCAGGAACATAGGGCGGGACGTTCGCGATAACGATCCTCTGCGCGGTGGCCTCGAGAGGATCCACCAGCAGGAAGGTCCCGCCCACGGTGAGCCCCTTCGCGACGGCCAGGGATACCGCCCGCTCCGACCCCAGGAAGAACACAGCCTTCCCGTACATTTTTGAGGCCGCGACTATGGCTGAGGGGCCGACAACCCCAGCCATGGCTTTAACGCAGGCCTCAATGGTCATAGTGGGGTGAGTGTAGCTCTTCACCCCAAGCTTTTTTGTCATAAGTTTAAAAGGTGACGGGGCAGCAGAAGCAGCTGGAGCAGCTGTGGCTGTGGCTGCCACTCCCGCATAAGTCCTGGCTGGCCCCGCCACCAGCGAAGATGCAGTCGCCATTATGGGGTGTTTTTATAAGGGCTACACTCACCCCAAGTCACAGGCCTGAAGGTGTTAATGGCCTCAGGTATTTTTTGGTCCTCTATTGAGCAGAGGGAGCTGTTTAAAATGAAGACACACCTCTCCCCTTATTGATTGAAATTGGGAGAGGGGCCTTCTCCCCTCTGCTCAATAGGCAATTAATAAAAAGACATGAAATTGAGGTATCTCAGAGAAATAGGCAGAGAGAGACAAAGAAAGAGAGAGAGGGGGTGGGAAGGAGGGAGGCCGCAAGGGCAGTGTTGCCACTCAGGATGGTGGGTGGGTGGGTGTTGGCAGGGGTGCACTCTCCGATGGGATTTAAAAGTCTTTGATGGTGGTGGTCTTCTGGCAGGGGGAGAAGATGTCTTCACCTGGGAAAGCTGGAGATGCCCAGGCTCAGTCCTGCACCAGGTCTTAACGATGCAATTAATGGAATTAAAGACTTCACCTAGGCAGCTCCAGCTGTCCCAGGCCAGGCAATAGAAGAGGTGCTTATTAGTGGTGTGCATGGCCTCGTTTTTAACAAGAGCCACACACACACACAGATACCCCTTGATGATCCGGCCTTGTTTCTTCTTTTCTCCCCCCACCTAAAATACAAAGTCTTTGGGAGAGTGCACCAAATAACACCCACCTGAAAGATGATGTTGTTCTTCCCTCCTTCCAAACAGTTGGTGGTTGTTGGTTGTTTCTCTCCCCTCTCTCCTGGAATGGAGGCCGATTTGGGGAGGCAGTGATAGGAAAGGCCTCTCCCCTGGTTGGTGTTGTTGCTGGCCTCCCTTCTCCTTCTCCTCCTCTGTCCTCTTTCTCCAAGCACCTCAGTTGCTGTGATGATGGTTGAGGTGAAGGCGGTGGTGGTCTATCGATATCCTCCTCTTCCTGGTCAGGGGACCACCACTTTAGTCCACTCTCCACTCTCCTAGTCTGGCTGCTCCTTCTGCTTGCTGCTGCATAGCCAGCAATGCTGTGAATGAGGTATTGAACAGAGGGTAACTTAAGACTGAAGTACAGAAGCCTGCTATGGCTTTATATACAGGGGTGGTCGCTGCCGATACTGCAGTATAGAATCAATTCTTCTCTTAAAGGTACATACACAACATCCAACATTGATTAAAATCTGAAGGAATGAGACTCCACATTTGTAAAAGTAAATTTTCAGTGCCAAAGAGGTTGTTTGGTAATAATTAAGACTTACCATGTCATTAAAAATTCATTTACACTCGAATGGACAAGCCCTAACCTTTTCTAATGCAATAGCAAAATACTGCGGATGCTGGAAATCTGAAATAACAACAGAAAATGCTGGAAACACTCAGCAGGCCAGGCAGCATCCGTGGAGAGAAACAGAGTTAACGTTTCAGGTCTGGCTTCAGTTCTGAAGAAGGGTCCCAGACCTGAAACGTTAACTCTGTTTCTCTCTCCACGGATGTTGCCTGGCCTGCTGAGTATTCCTAACTTTTTTTGTCGGGTTTAGTGGGTAACTGGTGGGTAAGTACCACAACTTCACACCCTTCATTTGTTTTAATGCCGAATCTCTCGGTGAGGTACCAATGCAGCGAAGCTTGTGGAGGAGCAGGGCAAATGTAATAGCAACTTATCTGATTTATTGCTTAATAACAATGAGCGCTGATAGCCTCACCATTATTCCGACTGCAAAATCCGGGCCATTAAAATAAGCGCAAAAAGAATATTTTAATGGACTTATGAAGCGCTATTTTAACAGAAAATTGTAACATTGGTCTCTTGTATTATGCCAAAAATGTTAAAGAGTTTGGGGCCTCTAACAAGTAGAGGCCATACTGGAATAAAAACAGAAAATGCTGGAAATACTCAGCAGGTCAGGCAGCATCTGTGAAGAGAGAAACAGAGTTAACGTTTCAGGTCGATGACCTTTCGTCAGAACTGGAAAAAAGCAGAAAATGAAACAGATTTTTAAGCAAGTGTAGTGGCTGGGAAATGGGGGAGGGGATGAAAGAACAAAAGGGAAGGCCTGTGATAGGCTGGAAGGCAGGAGAGATTAACAGACATTGGCCCAGAAATTCGGGTCTCCACGGGTGAGTACGCACGGGGTACACTCCTGTAGGCCCAACGGAAGTGCCAGTTTCGAGCATGCACTGCGCATGTGCGGGAAACCGGAACATCCGTTCCCTTAAAGGAAGGGGTTCAGAGGTCGAACGGGTACGCCGGAGAGGCAGCGCGTGCACATGGAACTTACGTTTTTTTGCTGGTTTCTCCGGGAGGGTAAGTCTCCAGGAGTTACACATGTAAAAAGCAAGCGCAAGGCCTGCTTTTAACAAGGTAAGTGGTGAATTAATTAAAATTAAAACATTTTTTCCACAGGTTTATTATTTTTAAATACTTTAAAGAAAGGTAAGTTCATTTTAGCCCCGTTAGAAAATGTAATAATTTTTTTCAAAATTTAAATTATTGTTTAAAATAGTTATTTTATGTAATTTATAGTTATTTTAAAAATGTGATTTTTTTAAAAATGTATTTGAAGTTTTAGTGATGTTTTGGGGCTTATAGTATTTATAGTTTTGACAGCTCTCCCTGTCAATTTCCCTGCTACGATTGGCTCTCCATGGCCACATGATTCCAGGGGACGCATCGAACTAACTATGCCCCTGGGATACACAAACACTGCGCACCGGCAGTTGGAGCAGGCCCAGGATCAGAATCCCACGCGGGCCCACAGCTCAACGGCCAGCGCGCTAGGTAAGTGCAGGTCAGAGGCTTGCACCTGCGGGAAGCCTCCAACCCGAATTTCTGGGCCAATATTGAGAGACATTAAGAGATATTCAAGGCGAAAGGGAATGGTAATGGGACAGGTTAAGAAACAAAGGATGGCTCTAGATGAAGTGTAAATTGCGCTGGTAGAATGGAAGACAGCTGCCCTGTGTTTAGAGAAGAACAGAACAAAAGTGTGGATAAATGAAGGACTGCTCCCTCCGCGACACACTAGTCCACTCCTCTATCGCCCCCAACACCCCTTCCCCTTCGCCCAGCACCTTCCCGTGCAAGCGCAGGAGATGCAACGCATGCCCTTATACCTCCCCACTTCCCACTGTCCAGGGCCCCAAACACCCCTTTCAGGTGAAACAGCGATTTACTTGTACTTCTTGCAATTTAGTATACTGTATTCGCTGCTCACGATGTGGTCTCCTCTACATTGGGGAGACCAAACGCAGATTGGGTGGCCGCTTTGCGGAACACCTCCATTCAGTCCGTAAGGAGGACCCGAGCTTCCAGTTGTCTGTCACTTTAATTCACTGCTCCACTCCCTCTCATCAGACCTCACCGTCCTCGGCCTCCTGCATTGTTCCACGGAAGCTCAGCGGAAGCTCGAGGAACAGCACCTCATCTTTTGATTAGGCACTTTACAGCCTTCTGGACGCAACATAGAATTCAACAATTTCAGATCATAACATACATGTATATTTTTTATCCACACTTTTGTTCTGTTCTTTTCTCCCACAGGGCAGCTGTCTTCCATTCTGCCAGTGCAATTCACACTTCATCTAGAGCCATCCTTTGTTTCTTAACCTGTCCCATTACCATCCCCTTTTGCCTTGAATATCTCTTAATGTCTCTCAATGTCTCTTAATCTCTCCTGCCTTCCAGCCTATCACAGGCCTTCCCTTTTGTTCTTTCATCCCCTCCCCCATTTCCCAGCCACTACATTTGCTTAAAAATCTGTTCCATTTCCTGCTTTTTTCCAGTTCTGATGAAAGGTCATCGAGCTGAAATGTTAACTCTGTTTCTCTCTTCACAGATGCTGCCTGACCTGCTGAGTATTTCCAGCATTTTCTGTTTTTATATCAGATTTCCAGCATCTGCAGTATTTTCTTTTTGTATTAGAGGCCATACTGGGTTACCCTAAAATTTCCAAATTTCTTGGCTGCAATTTTGCTGGCGTTCAGTGGGCGCGTTTAGAGGTGGGTCAGCTGTTAAAGTTGCAATGATTGACGACGGGTTGGAAACACGCCGCGAACCCACCCCCGTGTGAGTTTCAAGAGTGTCAGGTCTGCGATTTCAAAACAGACCGAATCACTTAACGCCTTGTTAAGTGTTTGTTAACTGCTATTTTGACAATCTTTTCCTATTTTCCAACATTTTCAACGGGTTTCACAGCATTTGGAGATCACGCCAGGTAAGTGTGTTGGGAAGACCAATGAGCTGGAAACTTCACAGCTGCAACTGCATGCTAAAAGCTGCACTCTCACATCTGCTCAATTTCAAATGACAGAGGTTGCTGATTTCATGATTTGGGAGACACATTTTGTCTTGAAGCTGTAAGTGTGTGGTGTTAACTTTATATCCACTGTCATCTGCATTACTGGACATAAAATGCGCCCTCACCCTTCACTGTGCCATCTCAAATTGTGAGCACACAAATGGCAATGATGTCAAACATTCGCACAACATTAATTTATTCCAACAGAATAAAAGAACAGAAACTTAACATTGAATTCTAGCAGAACACCCAAGTGAGTACCCTTGTGATTATTTATGTGTCAGCTTTCTCTTACACGTGCTTCTATGTTGTGCCTCCCCTGTGGTTTCAGCAGATATAGAGACAGCCTGCTCACTTCCCTGCTGCACCAGCTTAGACGCCTTTGGCGGTCATGTTCTGGGTTTTGGAGTCTTTGAAGGCCCCACCAAAGACTGCTCCTCCTGCAGCTGAACAGGGGCAGATTTGGTCATCACTGCTCCGGCAGTCATCTGGGGCTCTGACCAAGGGATTGGCAAGGGGGATGGAAGTTGGAGCACTTGGAGAGGAGCCCCCACTTGCATGCTGCCTCCTGCCATCATCCCTCTCATGGGCCACCCGCACTTCTCTGTTAGCAAGTACCTGGAGAGCACCTTGCTACACATCAGTGGGGCCATGAGGACCCGTCTCTGTGCTGACAGTCCTCATAACGGGGACATCCATGGACCTCTGGTTCCTCTCCACGATAGATGCCCATCTATCCTCCACAGCTGACCATCTATTTTGAAGAGTTACCATGTTGTTTTGAATCTGGCGATTTATGTCCTCCATGGAGGTTGCCATTCTTTCCATGGTGGGACCTACATTCGCCATTGCATGCACCACGGTATTGCTCATGTTTGAGATGGACTCCTCCATTTTCTGCACACTCACAGTCACCGTGGTTGCAAACCCAGTCAGAGCCTCCTGCACTGGGTCCTGAAACTTTCTTTCTGGGTGGCCCCTGAGGCTCAGCGTCTACATGCAGCTAAGCAGAGCTAGGAGCATCCTGTGACCTCTGACGAGGACTCTCCACTGCTGTCCCTGTCTCCACCATCTGCTCTTGCTCACTCGTGAGTTGTGATATGCCAGGTGACAACACTACTCTATCTCGTAAATGACCCACCATGGTGTGCATCTCTGCACTGGTGCTGGGTGCACTCATTTCTGCTGATGGTGCATCCTCAGAGGATGTAGCATCCTCTGAGGAGTCCTCCTCTTCCTCCTGGACAGTAGGGAGGGAGGCTCTTACTGTGGGAGAGTAAAGACTTGAGTTAGACATGTGATATGTAGATTGCAGACACATCCCATTGTGCACATGATGAGCATTCAATTTCTATTTACATCAGATCCCATATCTGTCACTCATGAAAGCCAAATAAGATGAATGGAGAAGCATTCTGTCACCAGGTTGTTCTACTGAGCCCGTCTCTCCGTCCCCCACTTAGAGCTGTTCCACTGATCCCGCAATGTCGAGAGTGGCCTCCTCAGCGTGGGTGAGCTGTGAGAAGGATGGTCGTCCTCCTCCTGTTCTCTCCCTCTCTCCCTCTCCCTCTTTTTGTGGGCTCTCTTTTCCTGCAATGAGGGAAAGAAGTGGAGTTTCAGTGAGAGTGATGGAATGAGTGTAAAGAATGGATAGGATAGATGTTTAGAGGGAGACTGTGATGGAATGGTTTCCCATTACCAAGTTCTCTCCTTTTGAGTTGTTAGTTGTTGTCATTGCATAACCTTGAGGGTGGATTTGAGGGGTGCATAGTAAGGTGGGGAAGTGAATCTTTACATAGCTAGAGAGGGATGGGTGAATGTGCAAAGGATGTTGGGGTGAGTTAGGATGTGTAGGAGTAGGGGTGGCAATGCAGAGAAATGAGAATGTGATGACAGGCAAAGCAGAAATAAGGTAAGTGAGCTTTTATACTCACTTTTCCAGAGTGCAGGAGATCATTGAACCTTTTACTGCATTGGACCCAGGTGCGTCTATACACAGACCTGGCATTGACCTCCTCAGCTATTCACAGCCAGGCTGCCTTTGTCTGCTGAGGAGGTTTCCTTCTTCCTTCAGATGGGTATAGGACCTTCCGACGTCCTCTGACTCCCTCCACAAGAGCATGGAGGGAGTCCTCGTTGAAGCGGGGAGCTGCCTTTTGTCTCCCTGCAGACATCGTGGAGAGCGCCAGCAGTCAGGAGCATCAGAAACAACATGAGATCTAATGGGGACATGACCCCCTTAAATAAATCGGCTTCAAACGCGTCAGCAGAGCAGCTCAGCAGACCCGCACCTTGTGATCAGGGCGGGTAATGCACACGGCGGGCTTAACGAGCCCAATTAACAGAAAATTGTGTCAGCAGGCAGGCTGGAGCCGGCAGCAGGACTGGAACGCGCCTCCAAGCAGAAAATCGTGGCCGATGTAATTGAAAACTGAAAATTACCAAAAAAAGTCTGGGTTCAAACATTGCCTTTGTAGCTGAATGGGATTTCCCAGTTTATTGTGGCACCAATATACCGTAGATGACGTCACCTCCAGTTTAGTCTTGATTGTGTGATGCCAACATTGCAATCAGGTTATGCCGCAGTCATTTAAATCAACTCAGCAAACGAGTCTGTATATATGTTAAAGGGCAGGAATGCTTAAAATCTGACATACGTAACATACAGGATAAATTCCTGCCAATGCCACACTGGCTAGGGTAGATTTTATAAACTTCTGCTCCAGATACAGAACTTCACACATTGGGCATGAACTTTGGGAACTCAGGTGCAAAGGTCAGTGCTGCCACATGAATTTTCATCCATTGGAATCCAGCAATGCAAATTTGTCAAATCTACTTTTTGACAATTGTTGTAGCCCAGCATCTGTGAGCTCCAAAACATATACAAATATATTGGATATATAGGTCACCTTGGAGTTATAGGTCACCTTGGAGTTATAGATCACCTTTGGCTCTTCCTTGAGACATTCACATCTGGAAGTTATGCATGTGCCTTTTTGTGTGGCAGCTAGTGTTATACTGGCTGTGTTCAGTGTCTAGGGTGAGGAGAGATCTGAAAATGTTTTGGCTGAAAGGCTTGTTTTCCTTCAGGCCATCAGACAACCAGAAACACCATAATATTGTATGAAAATACATATGCTATTGTGATATTTCCAGTTGTCTAGGTTATACATTGTAGCATAATCTCTTATCCCCTTTAGTAGATGGTTTATCTCAACTTGTAGTGTGGTATCTCAGCCTCATTGTCATGCACATGGGTTTCCAGCTTGCTCATCAGTGTTCCATCCAGGTTTTTGTACTTGACGTTTTCTGATCTCCACCTTCATGTTCTGAATGATCACTCGAAAGTTCTCATTGAACTTTCTAATTGCTGCCACCAGGTCTGGGTAGTGAGTTATGGTTTGTTTGTCTTGTGGGGGAGATCACTGTTAGAAGTACCATGAGAGGTCAAGCATTGGTGGGATGAGCAGAGTCTTGGCCACTATCACTGAATTGTGGCTGTGAGCTCTTGTCTGCAGCTGCGAACCTGCTTATGTTGTCAATGTGTTTGCAGAGAGTCATTTGTGCTGGTGTAGTGCATTGGAGGGTGGATGAACTTGGAAAAGGGACACTACTCCCCCACTGTACTATCTAGCATCTGGCAATATGGTCCTCTGAGGGTGGGATGGGAGTCCTCTGGGCGCAGGCTAGGATGTTTGATTCTGGTGTTCTTTTTCTACCAGGATGCTCTGGGGTTCAGGATGTCTCCCCTCTCAAGTGGATGTAAAAATTTCCATGATACTATTTGAAGAAGAGCAGGGGACTTCTCCCAGTATTCTGGCCAACATTTTCCCTCAAACAACACCACTAAAACCAATTATCTGATCATTTAGTGCATTGCTGTTTGTGAGATCTTGCTGTGCATAAATTGGCTGCTCTGTTTTCCTACTTTACAATAGTGACTACACTTCAAATGTACTTCATTGGATGTGAAACACTTGTGAATGTTCTGAAAGAAAAAAAAGAAAGGCTAGCATTTACATAGCATCTTTCACGACCACCAGACATTTCAAAGTGCTTTACAGCCAATGAAGTACTTTTGAAGTGTAGTCACTATTGTAATGTAGGAAAGTTGGACAGCCAATTTACACGCAGCAAGCTCCCACAAACTGCAATGTGATAATAACCAGATAACCTGTTTTAGTGATGTCAGTTAAGGGATAGATATTAGCCAGGACACAATGGATAACCCTCCTGCTCTTCTTCTAAGAATGCCATGAGATCTTTTACATCCACTTGAGAGAGCAAACAGGGCCTTGGATTAACATCTCATCTGAAAGACAGCACCTTCGACAGTGCAGTACTCCCTCAGTACTGCACTGGAGTGTCAACATAGATTTTTGTGCTCAAGTCTCATGGAGTGGGACTTGAAGCCACAACCTTCTGACTCAGAGGCGACAGTGCTACCAACTGAGCCACAGCTGACACTTTTATCTGAGGCTATGAAAGGTGCTATATAAGTGCACATTCTTTCTTTCTTAGAGGCTGCTGACAGGTTCACTGGAGATGAGCGCACTGGCATCTTCAACGTTTAAGGGGACAGGTGGTGGGGGCAATTTTTTCCAGGTGTCAGGTTGAGAGCTTTTCCAGCACTTCTATTGGGTAGCACAGATTCAAGAGATCATAGCCTTGTCCTTAGCATCTCAACAAAACACATGGGTGGGAATGGTGACTGGAGACTCCCTATCAACAGCCTTCCTTTTATAGACTGGTAGAAAAGACTGACAGTGGTCCAGAAATACCTCATTGTCGCTCTAACCCTCTCAGCCAAGAAAGAAATTTGCACCTCGCTGACGATCCTTTTGGGCCATTTGACTCTTTTTCCAATCTGACGCCATGAGGAGATCCCAGAAAGGCTTCTCTCAAAAGGATTCAGAGCCTGGCATGAGAAAGGGATCACCAGACGAGGCCTAGTCTTCCACCAGTGCCAAATTATAACCTTCCCCTAGTTAGCCAACAAAATACACTTCACCAACACAACTAATACTACTACCTCTTATGTTGACACTTCCTCAGAAGCCCAGAAATATGTCATAGACTCCAGCCTGAGCCAACTCCTTTGGAACTCTCCCTTCCCTGTAAGCATATCACTACTGTACCCTGTGCACCGTGCTCACTTCCATGACAAAAGACAGCACAGAAAAGCTAATTGTGTCTGTTGTGTATGTACCTTTAAGAGAATAACTGGTCTCAGACTGCAGTACCGGCAGTGACCACCCCTGTATAAAAGGCGCTAGAGAGCCTCTGTTTGTTAGTTTCGCTATTGACTTCCACCAGTGAAGACTTGTTTGTTTTCACTCCTGCTGGTCCGTGTCTCAATCATTCACGGACTTAACACTGGCGACGAGTAAGAAACGAACTTACCTGCAACTCGGCAGCACCTCAGACGACGTTGCTAAAGGTCGGAGACAGAAGAAAGAAAAAAAAATTGAGTCCAAAGAAACTCGAGAAATGGGCGTCGACCGTCAATCATCGGTTTGAAAACTTGCAGGAGGGACTGTCAAGAGCCAGGTTCGGTTCACCAGTCTGTGGTTTCCCAGCTAGTCGGGCTGGTGGCAGGTAGTGCTCTGATCCATCCTGGGCTGCGGCGGGCTGTAGCTCGATCGGGTGGCTTTTCAACGGGGCCGGGCAGCGAGTCAGGAGGCAAAGAGAGAGAGAGAGGGTGGAGCACACAGGGCGTGGCCGGTGCTTTGAAGCCGGGCAGCGTTCGGACCTAAGAAGAGGGAGGGAAGTGTCCCAGAGGGTCCGCTCCATGACGGGAAAATAATAAAAGAAAAAGAATCAATATTTAATGCGCAAGAAACCATGGAAAGCAACGCTAACAACAGCGGGGAAGAAGGCAAAGCGCGGGAGGCGCCATTTTGTTAAACCGGGGAAGAAGGCAAAGCGTGGGAGGCGCCATTTTAGATTTGCAAGATGCCGAAGACTGGCTGTATCATTGCTTTTGATAATACATTAGAGGACTGGACCACGTATGTGGAAAGAGTCGAGGTATATTTCGAGGCAAACGAAATAGCAGAGGGGAAAAAGGCATCGATATTGCTAAACTTAATGGGTGCTAGAACGTATGGCCTATTGCGGGACCTGATTACTCCAGCCAAACCGAAGGTGAAGAGTTTTAACAAAATTGTTGCTGTCCTACAGGAACACTTAGGGCTAGATTTTCAGTTGCTTGCGCCAGCAGTTAGCGCCTTAAGAGAAGTGATTTTCGGGCGCTATGCGTGTAGCGCCCAGGCGCAGCGCAGTTTGCGCCCCGCCCCAAATTAAGTTGCCCGTTAGCGCCGGCGCAAAGTTTAGCGGCCGCCCGGATGCGCGCGCAGAAAATGACATCACATCCTCGTGCAACGCCCTTTGGCCGCCCCAAATCCAAACTTCAGTCGGACCGCCCCATTGTGCGGCTGGCGTCCAGAGCGTTTGTAAAATGGAACGCAACAGACCCTGGGGAGCGCAAATTAAAGGGCACTCCTCATGCACTATAAACGGCACTCTGCATGTGTGTGGAAGGATCCAGTGTGTTGTTGTGAACGGTGTATTTATGTTTCCGGGCACCACCACCACCACCTCCTCCTCCTCCTCCTCCTCCTCCTCCTCCTCCTCCTCCTCCTCCTCCTCCTCCTCATCATCATCATCATCATCATCATCATCATCTCCCCCCCAGACTCTGCTTTTGAAAAGAACACATGCACCCTTCCCCTTTAAGAGCTCACTGGCACCAGAGTGTCTGCCATACGCTGCGCCCGAGCTCGGGCGTTGCGCTCTGCACCGCCGGCTTAGCGCCTAAAGATAGTAGTGGAACGCCTCTTTTAGCGCTCCACCAACCTCTTAGGGCGAAGCCACTGAATTTTTGGCAACGGGGCGCTACTTTGGGGCGGGCGCTAACTTCGGGCGGGCGCTAAGGTTAGCGCCCCAAAACTGTCTATACTGAAAATCTAGCCCTATAACCCTGCACCACTGTTGATAGCAGAAAGATTTAAATTCCACAGGAGAACTCAGCACAAAGATGAGAGCAATGCTGAGTATCTTACAGAACTACGCAAGCTATCAAAGCACTGCCAGTTCGGAGCAGGACTGGCAGATACCCTACGGGACAAATTTGTCTGTGGACTCCTGAGTGAAGGAACTCAGAAGAAGTTACTCTCAGAAAAAGAGCTGACGCTAGATAAGGCTTTCAGCGTGGCAGTATCGCATGAAGCAGCAGCCAGGGGAGCTGCAGAAATTCAACAAAAACCACAGGAATACGGCACCCACGAAATGACACGGGGATTTGCAAAATGTTATCGCTGCGGCAGAACTAACCATGACCAGAAGGACTGCTGGTCCAAAGACAAAATATGCAGACAATGCGGGAAGATTGGACACATTGCATGAGTTTGCAGGTCTGGGAAGAAGACCAGCGACAACAAAAAGGCTACTAAGGAACCGTACAAGAAAGTACAAAAAATGACGGACAGTAGTTCCGAAGACCAGATGAGCGATAGTGAATCCGAGAACAGGAGACTAAGCTGTCTCAAACTTCACAATGTAATCGCAAAAGAGGATCACCGAACCATTTGGGTCAACCTCACGATAGCAGGGTCACAAGTTAAAATGGAATTGGATACAGGATCAGCGCTAACCGTCATGAATCAACGAGACTACGAGCGGCTATTTTCACACATACCCTTGAGAGAGACATCCATCGTCTTGACGACGTATACGGGGCAAAAAGTATACCCCAGAGGAAAAATAAGGGTGCCTGTTGAATACAATGGCAAGAAAATACGGAAATTGTATCTCTACATACTGCCAAATGGTGGACCACCGTTATTGGGATGGGAATGGATCAGGAAGATAAACTTGGATTGGCATTCCATTCATGCAATGATGGTGGACGGTAAAAAAGATGAAGACGTCACTCCTGGACGATTGTCAACAATCTTAGCTAACGCCAAAGAGGTATTTCAACAAGAACTGGGCACGCTTAAAGGCGTAACCGCCTCGATAAAAATAGAAGAGAATGCAGTTCCCAAGTTTTTCAAAGCAAGACCGGTACCATATGCAATTCGCCCAGCCGTCGAGGCAGAGCTGGAGAATCTGGAGAAGGCGGGCGTGTTGTCTAAGGTCGACTGGAGCGAGTGGGCGACACCCATCGTTCCTGTCATGAAGAAAACGTTAAGCAATAAGTCCGGAGAGCCAAGGAAGATTCGCATCTGTGGGGATTTCAAGGTGACGGTGAACCCTGTCCTTCACACAGTACAATATCCTCTTCCAAGGATAGAAGACATCTTCGCCTCACTGTCTGGAGGGAAGCGTTTTACAAAAGTTGACCTAGCACAAGCATATTTGCAGATGGAGGTTGAAGAGTCCTCTAGGAAGTATCTCACGATAAACACTCACAAAGGTCTTTACCAGTATCATCGATTGGTATTCGGAGTAGCATCGGCTCCGGCAATATGGCAAAGAGCGATGGAACAAGTCCTGCAAGGGATTCCAGGGACTCAGTGTTACTTGGACGACATCCTTGTAACAGGTGAAGATGACAGTGAACACCTTAACAACCTAGAACAGGTGCTCACTAGACTACGGGAACATGGGCTGCGAGCCAACCGCCCCAAGTGCGAATTTGTTAAGAAACAGATATCGTATTGTGGCCACGTGATTGATGAAGAGGGGTCACATAAGTCCCCTGACAAAATTGAAGCGGTTGTTAAGGCCCCAGCGCCTGAAAATGTGTCGCAACTGAGGTCATTCCTCGGGTTGGTGAATTACTATCATAAGTTTTTGCCGAATTTGTCGACAATTCTGCACCCACTGAACGCCCTGCTACGAACGGGGGTAGCATGGAAATGGAGCGATGATTGTAAGCGTGCTTTTCAGAAGAGTAAGGACTTAATCACTTCAAGGGAAGTATTGGCTCACTACAACCCAGCACTGCCAATCAGGCTGGCGTGTGATGCGTCTCCCTACGGCATTGGGGCGGTATTGTCACATAAATTTCTTGATGGTTTAGAGAGGCCGATAGCTTTTGCGTCATGCTCGTTAACTTCTGCTGAGCGTAACTACGCCCAGATTGACAGAGAGGCCCTCAGCCTAGTGTGGGGGGTGAAGAAGTTCAATCACTATCTGCACGGTCAAAAATTTACTCTACTAACCGATCATCAACCTCTTGTCTCCATTTTCAACCCTCAGAAGGGCGTACCGATAATGACGGCACAACGGCTGCAGAGATGGTCCCTTTTCCTAGGGGCACACCAATATGACATCGAGTACAAAGGAACTAAACAGCATGGAAATGCTGATGGATTGTCATGCCTACCGTTGCCGACGGTGGAAGAAGAAGACCTTGCAGTGGATCCAATGGAGGTATTCCACTCGACCATAGTTGAATGTCTCCCTGTGACGAATGCAAACATAGAAAAGGAAACACGGAATGACCCGACACTATCACGGGTCTATGATTTAACGGTGAAGGGATGGCCAGCACATGGCGAACCACTGCTGCCAGCATTCTCGCCGAGAAGAGAACAGCTGTCAGTGTGCAGAGGAACCTTGATGTGTGGATCCAGAGTAGTAATTCCACCTAAGTTGATGGATAGAGTACTCAATGAGCTTCATGAGGGTCATCTGGGTGGGGTAAAAATGAAGAACTTAGCCAGAGCGTTTGTGTGGTGGCCGGGAATCGATAGAGAAATCGAAGAGATGACCAAGAGCTGTGCAGGATGCCAGAAGGTCCAAAACGCCCCACCACAAGCTCCTCTGCATCCATGGGAGTGGCCCTCATCTCCATGGCAAAGGGTGCACATTGATTTTGCTGGTCCCTTCATGGACTCGATGTTTTTAATTGCGGTGGATGCACATTCAAAGTGGCCAGAGGTAATAAAAATGTCCACAACCACCACAGAAAAAACTATCACAGTTTTGCGAACCATATTCGCCAGGAATGGGCTGCTTGAACAGATTTGCTCTGACAATGGACCACAGTTTGTGTCTGAAGAGTTCCGGAGGTTCTTAAAGAACAATGGCGTTCAGCATTACACATCTGCCCCATATCATCCAGCCACTAATGGATTGGCCGAGAGGTTTGTCCAAACATTCAAGAAGGCTATCAAGGCAATGTGTAATGAAGATATACCCCTACAACACAAGGTGGACAACTTCTTGTTTGCCTACCGGAATGCGACACATGCGGTTACCAACCAAACCCCAGCCATGATGTTCTTCAATCGAAGACTACGATGCCGCTTGGATTTGGTTAAGCCAAACGTCCGAAGAGATGTGGAGAACAGGCAGTTTCAGAATATGAATGAAAGGCCGACCAGGAGTTTTAAGATAGGTCAACCAGTTTTGGCCCGGGACTACCGCACTGAGAAATGGCAGCCAGGAACGATTTGTACACGGCAAGGACCTCTCATGTATACCGTGGACGTTGGAGAGAGCATTGTAAGATGCCATGCTGACCAGATTCTAGAGTCACTGGAAAACGTCAACTCCACACCACGATCTGATACACCTGGCAATGAAATCGACGTACCAATTGCAGCTACCACAGAATCGGTGATATTGGAAGCAGATGAACCAAACAACGACATTGATCTCGACTCAACATTGCCAGAAGAACCTGATACCCCAAAGAGGCGTTATCCAGACAGAATCAGGAAGCCTCCTCAAAGACTGAACTTATATTGCTTAAACTTAACCAATGTATCTAGCAACCGTGATTGTGATTGTAATTAGTTATCATTTAGTTGTTAAATGAATGTTATGTACTGTTTATCTAAAAGAGGTGGAATTGTTGTGTATGTACCTTTAAGAGAATAACTGGTCTCAAACTGCAGTACCGGCAGTGACCACCCCTGTATAAAAGGCGCTAGAGAGCCTCTGTTTGTTCGTTTCGCTATTGACTTCCACCAGTAAAGACTTGTTTGTTTTCACTCCTGCTGGTCCGTGTCTCAATCATTCACAGACTTAACAGTGTCCTAGGAATAAACTGTAGGCTGTTAGCTAACAAGAATGGCAAGAGGTCTGGAAACAGACCCTGAGCACCAATGCTGGCAGCAACATGCATGAGGGCCAACTCATGATCATACACTGTATATACCATACCTCACACAAGCTCCACAAATTTCACCCTTCCATGTTGATTGGCGGTTCTAGGGGCTATGGCTAAAAGGGAACCCATCAACACATTTTATTTATTCTCCCACAAGGACCATGACAGGTTTTACTCTCCCATAGGATCCAGCCTAGTGTCTGCTGGACCTATTCATAAGAGGGGGAAGGCTCTTAATACAGATGAGCTCAACTCTCCCTATTAGCTCCAATAAGGTACATCACACCTGTAGAGATGTGCAGCCCTCCCACAACAAACATAAAACACCTGCATGACATATGTTAATCCAAATGAATGACATTCACCTTCTGCCCAGAAGTGGAGAAAAATCAAGCGCTCTTGGAATCTCACTCAGCACAACCACCATGAAACACACATATCACCTTTCAAAAGCAGAAAGCAGACTAGCAGTAATAAATCACCCATAGGCAGGCAAATACAATGACCCCAACCAGCATAAGTACCAGCAGGCAGGACCTCTCCCAGCATATCACGTATTAAGTGCCAGAGATGACACACCAATTTTTAAATGAACAGACTTTACATTATTGTGCAAGGTCAGTTCACTTGGCCCCAGGATTGAGGTGCCAGGATTACATCATCCATCCCATAGTTTCTAACAGTAATGCTGAAAAAGACTAGAATCAACATTTTGTTTGTGCTACCATTTTAGGTCAGACTTGTGGAGTAAGAGACAGAATTCTACCTGCTCAGCCTTTTCTGCTTTTAAATTTGTCCTACTACGTTCTCCATATGGAAAAATGATTAGATGGCATCAAAGAATGCCAAATATTGTAGATACTCGAGGGACTTCTTTAACTGAACAGCTGAGACCGTGCACTATTGTGCAATGACAACCTTAGTTATCACGCTCAAGAGGAACATCTCAAACCAAGTAAATGGCAAAATCTTTGATCTTCCTCTTTGGTGAGTGAGGAATTACTGAGTCAGAGGATGTGTTCTGAGAGAACACACACTTATCTTTTCACAGACTGCTTTAAAGGTATATGCCGCCTTGCCAACAGTGTTCATCATTATTTTCAACATTGCTCAGACAGCGTTTTCGGGCTTTTCTGACACAGGAGGCCACAGCTAACTAATGCTTGATTTATTTGAAGTAAATTGTCGGTATCAAGAAGAAATGGAAATTACAATGTAATATGAAAACTGATCGCAGGAGAAAATAGATCTGGTCATTTTGTTACTTCTTTTATCTTCTCATCTTCTCATCTTACACATTGCTTTCATTAAGGTAGGGTCCATTCAAATTTACAGTGTCTGTTTGAGGAGTAACCTGGAAAGTACATCCAGAAATATGTGAGTGTAGAGTGTAAAGGCACCAGCCTGAGGAACATTGGCCGGGAATTTGCCGCAATGGGGCATTGGCGATAATTGCCATAATAAGACCGTTGTCCGCCCAGTCCTCCAGCACCAAACTAAAGCCAAAATTTGCTGAGAAACTGATTACCATATGCCACAGTCGTGATAGTGGTGATCCAATGAGCTTTGAAGCGGCACTACTGCTCGGTAGCATTGTTTACTCCATTTTTAATCGCAAAGCCCGCCTAGAAGAAAGCCTTTTGAAGGTTACACCCACAATTTAAAAAGAAACTTTACAAACAATGCTTCACTTGTGAGTTTAAAACCTCTCACGGGGAAGTGAACCAATTTATATGTAGCATAATCCAACTTAAATACACTTCACTTTGAGATTTCATTAATGGATCTGCTGAACAGACGAGAAATGTCAGGCAGCTGTTTAATAGGGAAAGATCAGTTTCTCATATATATTTGTAATAATCACTTCCTCACTTAATGTGGCAATTTGCTGTCTATAATACTTTTTAATTACTTTTGTTTCATGGCATATTTGTTTTACAATATCACAAAGCAAATTATGTTTTTAATACCTTTCCAACCTTTAAACCACATGCCCAGAACTAACCTGTGCAGTCATCTGAGCTGTCTGCTGAGCTGTCTAATCAAACCATAACATTGGTGAAAGGTACTCTCTGGGCAATACTGGCAGTGACTCACTAGCGACTCTCTGTAACAACGTTCCCGCAAGCAGCGAATAAAGTTTATGAATCCAGTAAATTCCCGATCGCCACTGTTTTGAATGGGGTGGGGGGGCAAAGTTTGCATAATTCATTTTATCGGGTTTCGGTGATGATTCTAGAGGAGCAGCACAAATGGTGGCACAAACGTTCTTAACTTTCTTAATCAGTATGTTTCTAGCCCAACGAGGAAGGAAGCAGTGCTGGATCTAGTTCTGCGGAATGAAGTAGGGCAAGTGAAGTGTGTTTCATTGGGAGAACATCTGGGTAATAGTGATAATAATATAAATCTATATATATAAAGCGGTCGATCTGTCTGTCTGTCTGTCCTTCTGTCTGTCCTCGGGTGTGCATCTGTCCGGCTATGCGCTCGAAAGTTATACCGCGTACCTACGCGCGCGTTACCTCCGAAGAAAGCTTACGCTTCCGGGACGCTGGTAAGCGTATTTACTTTTCGGTCGGATGAAAGTTGTTCGCGCCTTATGCAAAAAACCTTCAAAATTAAACTCATTATCTGCTAGCATTGATTGACTGACGTCAAGGTTCGACCAATCCTGTGCCGTCACGATTGACCAATCCTACAGTACGGTCCCCTGATGGTTGGCCAATCGGTGTGTGTGTGTGTGGGCGGGACTAATCGTTTTCATCTCGGGGATCTGGCAGCCATTGTTTCAGTGCCATGACTTCAGCTTCCAGCTCAAACTACTTTGAAAGTTAGTATCTCTTTTAAAAATAACATAAGATTTACCAAAAACGTTTTATAAGTACTTTCACTTTCATCTTTCAAGGTATTAAGTGTATGTGTGTGGGCGGGACTAATCGTTTTCATCTCAGGGATCTGCCAGCCATTGTTTCACTGTTGCAGCTCAAACTGCTCTCCTTATCCAGCTTTGAAAAAGTTAGCATCTCTTTTAAAAATAACATAACATTTACCAAAAACGTTTTATAAGTACTTTCACTTTCATCTTTCAAGGTATTAAAAGGTAGAAATGTTGCCTGGCAGCAGATTCACAAAACGACACAGACAGGGCCCAAAAGCCTGGGACTCAATTTAAAATGTTGCCCGGCAGCAGATTCACAGAGGGACACAGACAGGGCCCAAAGCCTGGCACTCGATTTAAACCGCCCGGCCCAAAACAGCCCTGGCAAAGCCGGGCTCCCCCCAGCTAGTATAATATAAATAGATCTCAAGTAGTTATGGAAATGACAAAGAAAAGTCAGCGGTGAAAAGACCCAACTGAAGAGCCAAATTCAGTGTTTTGAAAAGGGATCTAGCACAGGTGGACTACAAAAATAAGATTGGCCAAGAAAACAGTAAATGAACAATGGCGGACCTTTAAGGCAGAGATACTTTGGATACAAACCAAGCAAATTCCCATAAGGGGGAAAGATAGGGCATCCAAAGCTAGAGCTCCCTGGATGACAAAGGAAATAGAGGATAAAATAAAAGAGAAAACGGAGGTTTATGACAAATGTCAGGTATAGAATACAATCGCAAGCCAAGCAGAATAGAGAGAGTGCAGGGGAAAATTGAAAAAGGATATAAGGAGGGCATAGAGAGAGTATGAGAAAAGATTAGCAGGTAACATAAAAGGAACACAAAAAATCTTTTATAAATATATAAGGAGTAAGAGGATAGTTAAAGGATTGGTGGGGCCGATTAGGGACAAAATGAGAAATCTTTTTGTGGAGCCAGAGGGCATGACTGAGGTACTGCATGACTACTTTGCGTCTGTCTTCACAAAAGAAGAGGATGAAATTAATGTCGGAGTAGAGAAGGGGGTAGTACAGATATTGGATATGATAAAAATAGATAGAAAGGAGATGTTAAGTAGGTTGGCATCACTCAAATTTAATAAGTCACCCGGTCCAGATGGGATGCATCCGAGGTTGCTGAGGGAAGCTAGGATGGAGGTAGCAGAAGCTCTGACCACAATCATTCAATCCTCTTTGGATATTGGAGTGGTGTCAGAGGACTGGAGGTTGCAAATCATGTCTGACTAATCTGATTGAGTTATTTGATAAAGTAACAGAGCGGGTTGATGAAGGTAGTGTAGTAGATGTATATGTGGACTTCCAAAAGGCATTTGATAAAGTATCTCAGAACAGACTCATTTGGAAAATGGAAGCACATGGTATTAAGGGGATGGTGGTAATTTGGGTACGAAATTGGCTGAGGGATAGGAGGCAGAGAGTAGTAGTGAAGGGATGTTTTTCTTACTGGAGAGAAGTATGGAGTATGGTCCCCCAGGGGTCAATATTAGGACCATTGCTTTTCTTGTTATATATAAATGACCTAGACGTGGTTATAGGGAGTACAATTTTGAAGTTTGTGGATGATACAAAACTTGGCAACATAGTAAATAGTGAGCATGATAGTAGCAGATTTCATGAAGACATAGACAGACTGGCGAAATGGACAGACACATGGCAGATGCAATTTAATGCAGATAAATGTAAAGTGATGTACTTTAGGAGAAACAGCATGGAAAGGCAGTATAATTTAAATGGTGTTATTCTGAGGGACCTGGGGGTGCATATTCACAAATCTTTGAAGGTGGCAGGGCAAGTTGATAAGGTGGTTAAGAAAGTGTATGGGCTACTTGGCTTTGTAAATAGGGGCATTGAATACAAAAACAAGGAAATCATGCTAAACCTTAACACATTTCTGGGTCGACCGCAGCTGGAGTATTGTGTACAGTTCTGGGCACCACACATTAGGAAGGATGTCAAGGCCCTGGAGAGGGTACAGAGGAGGTTTACCAGGATGATATCAGGGATGAGGGACTTCAGGTATGTGGAGAGATTAGAGAAGCTGGGAATGTTCTCCTTAGAGCAGAGAAGTTTAAGGGGAGACCAAATAGAGTTATTCAAAATTATATGGGGTTTTGGTAGAGCAAGTAGAGAGAAACTATTAACCCTGGCAAGTGGGTCGGTAACCAGAGTTCATAGATTAACAATAATTGGCAAAAGAACGAGCAGGAAATGAGAAGAAACTTCCTCAAACAGCGGGTTAAGATCTGGAGCGCACTATCTGAAAGGATGATGGAATCATATTTGATAGGAACTTTCAAAGGCAATTGGACATGTAGTTAAAGAGGACTAATTTGCAGGGTTATGAGAAAAAAACTGGAGTGTTGGCCTAAATTGGACAGCCCTTTCAAAGAGCCAGAACAGGTGTGATGGGCCGAATGGCTTCCTTCTGTGCTGTAAGATTCTATGGCTTAGAAATTGGCAGACTTTCCGCTGGCCGTTAAGGCCTGTTCCGAGAAAAAAAATGGAGGCCGCCTCCGGCGGGGGACTCGGTGGCTGTTATTTTGGTAACAGCCATAGCGCTGCTGTTAGCTGCTGGCACAGACACGATGGGTCGAATGGTCTCCTTCTGTGCCGTAAATTTCTATGATTCTATGAAATGCAAATCAGCAGAGCGTGATGTCAGTTGGCATGCAATGCTGACTTGACGCCACGTCTGCAAACTTTGACCATTTTGCTGACTTTAACGCAGGGTCCGAAGCACACTCAGAAAAGTGTGCATGCAGCAGACCTACAGAGACGCTGCCAGCACTTCTTAAAACAGCACACACATCTGTTACTGACCATCACAGTGTCCTCGGCCACAATGCTGAAATAAAAGCCAACTTTATACATCTCCAATATACCTGCTAATTTAAATTAGCGCAGTGCTAAACGTATGGTGCAATCCTCTTTTTCTGGTGCTACATCGGCAGGACGCCCAACTTAGCATGGCAGCAGCCATTTATATAGTGCCTTTAAAATAGTAAAATAGTAAAATGTTCCAATGTGCTTCACAGGAGCGATATCAATCAAAATTTGACGCCTAGCCACATATTATGGAAGATGACAAAAAGCTGTTATGTTCATTAATAACTAGACGTTTGCATTACGAACAGCTAGCTTTTGCTAGTCACTTTATTGAGTACATGTTCTCTAGGTACAGCATCCGTAGAAATTCAGCATGTGTACTTCTGTGTGCAGGCAGCCATCTTGACTACTGTCTTCTGGGTAGCCTAGTGCATCATGGGTAGTGTAGTCTTAAACACATACAACTAAATATACAGCTCTATGGCTCCATCTAGTGTACCACTCCAGAACGACATGTCATTGATCATTACATCCCCCTTTCTTTGAGGTTAACAAAATCAATATCAATCAACTTTCAAGAAAAACGATAAAGATGATATCAGTAACACTTTTGTTAGTGCTCTATAAACATAAACATCTTCACAACAGTCAATACATTTTCAATATAGTTTTTCTTTGTACTCAAAGGTTAAGTCTATCAGGCTTTTTTACTACACGTGTGGGTCTTCTCAGCATGGGTAAGTCTGATGTGTTTTCATGAGATTTTTCTGGTGGTGAATGACAAGATTCAGTTGCGGCATTGTCATCAATCTACTCTTGGATAGTTTCTTGTGTTTTCAGGAGGGAACGGCGGTTCCTCCTGAGAATCTGTCCTTCCTCAGTTCTAACAGTGTATGACCTTGGTCGTACTTCCTCGAGAACTGTAGCTTTCCTGTTCCATGCATCTGGATCCTCAATCCTGACAACATCATCCCTGGTCAATGGTTTTAGAGTTTTGGATGACTTGTCATAGTATGATTTCTGTTTCAGCTTTAACAGTTGAAGTCTCTGTCTCAGTTCCTTACTTTGCTGTTCTTTTGCACAGCAGGGTAGCGTGGTGCGCAACTTGCGACCCATTAGCAGTTCAGTAGGTGAAGAACCACAGACTAAAGGTGAGGCTCGGTAGCTCAGCAGGGCGAGATAAGGATCAGACTTGCTTTCTGTCACTTTCTTCAGTAGCTGCTTGAGAACTTGAACACCTTTCTCTGCCTTACCATTTGACTGAGCATACAAAGGACTGGATGTGATGTGCTGAAAGTAATACTGTGCTGCAAACTGTTGCCACTCCTTGCAGTTGAAGCACGGACCATTGTCGCTAATGGCAATCCTGGGAATTCCATGTCTGGCGAAGATGGATTTCACATGCATTATGACACTGCTTGCTGTGGTGCTTGAGAGCAGCGCCATCTCAGGATAGTTAGAATAGTAGTCAATCACTATTAGATATTCCTTACCATTCAAATGAAAGAGGTCCATACCAACCTTTTGCCATGGTGCTGTTGGTATGTCAGCTACTATCATTGGTTCCTTTGTTTGTTTGTTTTGGTGTTTCTGACATGTCTCACATTTGTCTATCATGTTCTCAATGTCCTTATTTATGCCAGGCCAATAAACAGTGTCTCTTGCTCTCCTTTTGCATTTTTCAATTCCGAGGTGTCCCTCATGAATCCTTTTGAGCATGTCTTGACGTAGAGCCTGTGGAATGACTATTCTGTTCTGTTTTAGTAATAGCCCACTTGCGACACTCAACTCTGACCTTATGTGATAGTACTTTGGACAGGAACCTTTTGGCCAACCATGATGAATGTTCTCTATTACTGTTTGTAATACTGTATCTTTTACTGTTTCTTCTGCTATTTGCTTTGATTTTGTGTCTGACACGGGCAGCGCAGCAGTGACCATACTCACATGAACATCCACGTCTTCTTCAGTAGAGCTCACATGACTCATTGTGGGTGCTCGGGATAGTGCATCTGCTAACACTATGTATTTGCCTGGTGTGTAGATCAGTTCAAAGTCATATCTTTGCAGCTTCATCATGAGTCGTTGAATCTTTGGAGACATCTCATTCAGATTTTTTTTTATGATGGCAACCAGTGGGCTGTGGTCTGTCTCAACTGTGAAGGTGGGAAGTCCATATATGTAGCCATGGAACTTTTCTAATCCAACTACCAAGCCTAGACATTCCTTTTCAACCTGGGTGTATCGACACTCAGAATCAGTCATAGACCTGGAGGCATAGGCAACAGGCTTCCAATCTTCACCCTCTGCTTGTAGCAAGACCGCGCCTAGGCCATCTTTTGATGCATTCATTGACACTTTGATTCTCTTTGTTGGTTCAAAGAAAGTGAGTACAGGTGTGGTTGTCAGCACTGTTTTGAGATTCATCCACTCTTGTTCATGTCTTTCTGTCCATGCGAACTCATTTGTTTTATGTAGCAGGTCTCGCAGACAGGCTGTCTTGGCTGACAAGTTAGGAATGAACTTTCCAATGATGTTTATCATCCCCATGATGCGTAGCACTCCTTTTTTATCAGTGGGTCAGGGCATGTTGAGTATGGCGTTTACTTTTTCCATATCTGGCTCTATTCCTTTACCAGATAGATTATCTCCTAGGAAAGTGTCTTCCTGGATGCCAAACTGACACTTGGCTTTGTTGAGCTTCAGTCCATTCTGGCGTATGCTCTGTAGCACTTTAGTCAGTCTCTCATTGTGTTCTTTCAGTGTGGAGCCCCAGATGATGATGTCATCAACATAGACACGAACTCCTTCCAGACCTTCAATTATGTGTTCCATCGCTCTATGAAAGATTTCAGATGCAGATATTATCCCAAAAGGCATTCTGAGGAAACAATACCTGCCAAATGGTGTGTTGAAGGTACAGTATTTGGTGCTCTCTTCATCCAGTTTTAGTTGCCAAAATCCTTGTGAGGTATCGAGCTTTGTAAAGTATCTGGCACCTGACATTTCACTGGTGATTTCTTCTCGCTTGGGAATCTGGTAGTGTTCACGTTTTATGTTTGCATTTAAGTCCTTTGGATCCATGCATATTCTTAGGTCATTGTTCTTTTTCTTTACACATACCATGGAGTTAACCCAGTCTGTTGGCTCTTCGACTTTCCTGATGACTCCTAGTGTGGTCATTCTGTCCAGTTCTTTCTTGAGCCGGTCACGCAGGTGTGCTGGAACTCTCTGTGGAGCATGTACCACTGGCTGAGCATCCTCCTTTAGCTGGATCTTGTATGTGAATGGTAGAACTCCAAATCCTTTGAACACATCCTGGAAATTATTTACTACAGAATCCATTGAGTCATCTGGTCTGTTTATGGCACAGTTTATACGGTATACTCTCTTGACCAGTTCTAAGTCCTCACAAGCTTTGTCACCCAGTAGTGAATCAAGTCCTTCAGCCACAACAGAAAACATGAGATGATGCACTTTGTCTTTGACTGTCACTTTAAGTCTGCATACACCTAAGCTATCTATTTTCTGTCCATTATAGTCCTTCAGCAGTACTGACTTTTTCTGTATTTTGAGCTTTTCTTTCATGTTTTTAATGTCACTCATACTGATTAAGTTTGCTTTTGCCCCAGTGTCCAGTTTCAATGTAACTAATGCTCCATTTATCTGCAGTGGGATCATCCATTTGTCCTCTTTTACTGCATTAATTTTATGTTCAGCATTGTCCATATCTGAGGGCTGCACATTTTCTGTATCATTTTTGACATTGTCACATGACACCATTCGTACAAAAAATGTCTCACTTAAATCAGTGTTCTCAATCATATTGACTTGTTGCCCTTTCTTTGTTGTTACTTTTGAAAAGCATTGTTTGGCAAAGTGATTCTTTCCATGACATTTTGTGCACATTTTTCCAAACGCTGGACATTGTCTTAACTGGTGTTTGTAACCACAGCGTTTACAATTAAAATTTCCTTCCTCCGATTTCTTTTCATTTCTGTTCTGCCCATGTTTCTTCCCCTTATAGGACACAGCACCGACAGCAGCACTTACTATAATCGCATCATTATTGATTTCACTGAAAGTTTTCGCATGCTGTCGAGCTAGCTCACTGGCTTGGCATATTTTCACAGCATTTTCCAATGTCAGTTCGGTTTCTCTCAACAGATGTTCCCTGACCTTTTTATCATGAATACCAAACACAATTTGGTCACGAATCATGGATGCTTTCAGCTCAGAGAAATTACATGTCTGTGCTTTCAGTTTCAGATCAGTCACAAAGCTATCAAAAGTCTCATTTTGCTGCTGTGTCCTTGAACAGAACACATACCTCTCATAGGTTTCATTCTTTTTGGGAGAACAATGTGTATCAAATTTCTTTAGCACATCATCTAATTTGTTTCTGTTCTCCTCTGGATTAAATACAAATGTATTAAATACCTCTATCGCCTGTGGGCCTGCAACAGTAAGCAGCAACGCTATTTTTCTTGCATCTGGCTTCGTACCGAATCCGATGGCAGCAATGTAGTGTTCGAATTGTTGTTTGAAAGTCCGCCAATTGTAGTCGACATTTCCCGTGAGATTCAAAAACTCCAGTGGCCTCAAATTCTCCATGTCGCTTTTCACAATTTTCAGCAGATCTTCACCAATCCTGGTACCATGTTATGTTCATTAATAACTAGACATTTGCATTATGAACAGCTAGCTTTTGCTAGTCACTTTATTGAGTACATGTTCTCTAGGTACAGCATCTGTAGAAATTCAACATGTGTACTTCTGTGTGCAGGCAGCCATCTTGACTACTGCCTTCTGGGTAGCCTAGTGCATCGTGGGTAGTGTAGTCTTAAACACATACAACTAAATATACAGCTCTATGGCTCCATCTAGTGTACCACTCCAGAACGACATGTCATTGATCATTACAAAAGCTTGGTCAAAGAAGTAGGTTTCAAGAAGTGTCTTAAAGGAGGAAAGGGAGGTATAAAGAGGCGCCTGCTAACTTGCGCTATAATGTGTGCTCAGTTCATTATGATAAATATGATAACTGTTCTCTCACTGTAACTTTGGTGGTAGACCAATGAAACTACTAATGAAATAGGAAAATACCCAGTTACATCACGGGGTCTCTGCCGTTTCTGCAGTCTCCACATTGCTTTGTAAGTGGCGGAACTTCTGTCCGGTGCTTACAAGACAAATAACGTGCCGAGGACAGGAATTCCCTCGTCCGGGAGTTCCCATTGCTGAATCTATAGCCTTGCTGAAGGAATGTCCAGCAGTAGGAAAATGGACAGAGCTGGCATAGATGATAGGAATGTCCCTCAGTGTGATTCCCCATTTGTAACACTCAGCTACCCCACGCAAGTGACTATAGGGGGATTATTTTCAACTTTGCCACTTGGGTGGTAATGTGTTGGAGTGGAATGTCTGCCCTTTATAGAATCCGCTGTATTGAAATCAATGGAATGAAAATTGGGTGAGTTCTATAAAGTAAAAGCAAAAGCAAAATATTGCGGATGCTGGAAATCTGAAATGTTAACTCTGTTTCTCTCTCCACAGATGCTACATGACCTGCTGAGTATTTCCAGCATTTCCCAGTGCTTTCTGTATTCTATAAAGGGTGGGCAATCCATTCTGTCATGTTACTGCCCAGGTAATTAAGTTGAAAATTACCTCCCAGATATGTTACACAAAATACAAGTCCAGACAGCCATCTCAACAATAGTCATGGGACCTGGGGTATGGCTCTCTCCTGCTGCAAAGTGCTTTCCTTGGGGTAATAAATTAATTGAGTGACATGGGCAAACACTCCATCTGAGACCTGCATGAGGTAATTGTGCAGTACTGGCTGGGAGATTAAGCAGATATTGTCAGTTGTTCTTTGAAGGACCCAGTGGTGTACAAGTTCACGACAACCATTACCTTGACAGCCACTGACAGTGCTGTCCCTGTCCTGGATTTGCTTTCAGATCTGGTTTCAGGGGTGTCCACAGTTTTGCAATGGTCGTCTTTGGGACTTGTATGGCAGAATTTTCCCAAGTTCATGCTGCCCGTGGGGAGCAAACTTGAAAAACTGGTGTACTCTCCATATGCATTCTAGCTACAGACAGATGATGGCCTAAGAGCGGATATAACTGATTCCCCAAGGTACTTATATAGCATCCCCCTCTGAACCTCTTCTTCTGAAACTACAAAATCTTGGGAAAGATTTGCTCCGGCTGTTACTTCTAATGAAATTGTAAATACACTTGGAACGTATTTAATCTTTCATTAGAAACACTGATGAGAGGAAATCTTTATGAACCCATTTAAAATGTCTATGCAATTCACTACTACATTAAATTTAATGGAAGCCTCCCACACAACGGCCACATAATTGGAACATTATGATGTCATGAAAATCATCATGGCATCTATATCAATTAGAAGGAGAGTATGTCTGTGCTTTGCTTTTACTAGTGAAACAAAGCTGAAAATGTCACATCTGGTTAAACTGAATTCAGCCTGATGTCTTCTAATGATCTCCCTTAGGCTGTATGTTATTTATTCACTTCACAGCTCATCTTCCTTAGTATAACTCAGACATTTGTATAATACAGATAATAAGTGTGCATCTACAAAGTGCAAGATGATTCATACTGGCATAATAAAGAATTTGGGCCAGTCACAAGATCTTTTTTGTAAAATAAAAGATAAGTGCAGTAGCATCTGTATTCTTCCTTTAGTACAGGTCAACTATCCCTTATCCGCAATTCCAAAATTCCAAAAAGCTCTGAAAACCGAAAGTTTTTTCGTGGAGCGTCACTCGGCTTTCGTACTTCGGGTGCAACTTTGAATGGCCATATCTCCGCACTCCCACATCGGAGCCAAGCCATTTTGACACAGTTAGACACGGCTTCCCGTGCCCGTTCGAATGCCACCCTGCTCGGCGGCAAAGGAGAATTTTTTTAATTTTCGGCCGATTTCGGGAATTTTTTTTCCCGGTCTGAACTCTGATTTTTCGGCTTTAATCGTTTCGGACACGGTCCCTTACGCAAAAATGGGTAAAAATGGAAAAAAATGTCAAAAAGAGCTGCAGATACCCCTACCGTTCTGAAATCCGAAAACTTCCGAATTCTGAAACACATCTGGCACCAAGGGTTTCAGATAAGGGGTTGTGGACCTGTACTGGTAATTAGGGCTAAAAATTGGATATGGCCACAAAACGGGCAGTGTCATGGTCCAACGATGTTAAGCTGCGCCGGGTCAAAACAGTCTAGGTAACACGCAAAATTCGTACTCAGTTCTCATTAACATGATTATAATATTGATCTCAGCGCTAAAACCGCTGCTCATTGGCTTACCGCTCAACAGGTGGGCCAATATCAGGTCCAGTCTAATTTTCAGTCATGATTAGCACAGGCTTTATTCAGTACTTAAAGGGGAGGCGCATTGATGCTACAGCACCTCATTGTCAATCCAGTTCCAACTTCACCTGGAAGCAGATGGTAGTGGGGTTAGATGGCTGAGCATCAGCACAGGGAGAGAGCCCGCAGATTCTCAGATGCAGCTCTTGAGGCACTGGTTGTGGCCGAGGAATGGAGGCAGGCTGTCCTCTTCTCACAGTTTGGCAGGAAGCCCTTGCCACATACATCTCAAAGGCTCTGGCAGGAGATAACTGCCTATGTGACGGCCAGCACTGTGGTCCTCAGGTCTGCGACCCAGTGCCGCAAGAAGTTTACTGACCTCACATGGCAAGTCAAGGTGAGTGAAGGCTTCAGAAAATGCCATATCCCACCATCTTCAGCACTAGCCTCACACACTGCTCAATGCACCACACCCCCAGCACTCACCCACCAACAATCTCTACTTATCACCACTCACACCTCATAATCATAGCTTCACGTCACACTCACAACCTGACCACTGCTGCAACACTCACACCCAACACTCACACCCAACACTCACACCCACCTCTCACACCTTGCACACGCTGGCAGCTGTTCAACTACGGCAGGCACATCACCCAAACACATTGCACCATACTCACTCACAGACTTCCCTTTCTCTTGCAGGCCAAGGTTGCGCATAACAGGAGGGAGCAGCAGCAGACGGGGGACAACTGCCATCCAGGACCTCAACCAACTGGAGGAGCGAGTGCTGGACGTCATTGGGCAGCAGGTCATGGAGGCTGTGGCAACCGGCGAGGTTGAAGCCCTTGGGGACAACGGTATGCACATTCCTAATCCTTCTTCTCACATCCCACTTACCATTCATCCCACAATCTCTTCCCGCCCCCTCCCTTCACCATAACCCGACTCTTGTGCCTTTCTGCTTTCAGCTAATCAAGTCCAAGCACCAGACCAGCCCATCCCCGAGGCGATGCAGGGGAGCGAGGGGGGAAAGAAGAAGAAGAAGAAGCCACAGTGTCTCTGCATCTGTTACTCACAGACACCAGCTCAGAAACTGGCAATCCGCGTTCTTTAAAGGCTAGTGTAGTAGCGGGATCTGCACAGGGTGAGGCACTGGGCACAAGTGGGCTGCAGCAAGGCCAGGAGGAAAGAATAGCTCGGGGGTCAGCTCCCCGGAGGGGGAGTTCATGCGTGAGTTCTGCTGCACAGGACTCAGATGAGGACCTCGATAGGATGGCCTTCAGAAGAAGGGTGATGGGCATGCACACCAAATTGCTAGGTGCAATGGCAAGCCTGCCAGAGAGCCTCTTGGCAATGTCAAGGAGCATGGAAGAGTCCGTGTCCAACATTGCACGGGGCTTTGCGCAGAGCTTGGAGCCCAGGATTTCCAGGCTGGAAATGATGGAAAACTCCGAAAGAGACTGTGTTGACACAGTCATGATGCTGCATGTGCTGGGCGATTCACGGCTGCCACTGCAGCACAGGTGGAAGCGACACAATGGCTCAGAAATTCTGGTCAGAGGCTTCCCGCGGGCATAAGCCCCCGACCTGCACAAACGAACCGCGCCGACCGTAATGCTCTGGGCCGGCATAGAATTCCATTGCTGTGCCTCTTCAAACTGCCGGTGTGCAGGGCACGCATATCCCAGGGGCGCAGCTAGTTCGTAGCGTCCCTGGGATCAAGTAGGCCATGGGGAGCCAATCGGAGCAGGGGATCTCCATTCATCGATATGACAGAAAGACCTGTCTTTTTCTTTTACAGATATCACCTCTTACCTTGTTAAAAGCAGGCCTTGCGCCTGCTTTTCCAGGCGCAGCTGCTACCGACTTACCCGGACTGCATCAACCTCGCAAAAACGGAAGTTCCAGGTGTACGCGCTGCCTCTCCGGCGCAGGCGTTTGACCTGCAAACCCCTTTCTTCAGAGAACGGAAGTTCTGGTTTCCAGTGCATGCGCAGTGCATGCGTGAAACCGGCACTTCTGTTGGCCCTGCGGGTTAGTACACAGCGCGTACACACCCATAGGGAACAGAATTTCGGGGCCAATGTCTTAGTACTGCAGCAGAAGCTCAGACTGCTCTCATGCAGTCTCTGCCACTCAAGCTCAGACTGCTGCCATCGTGGCTGGGTTTACCAGTGTTGACTGGGGTTGCAGGGTATCACAGATGCCCAGCAGTCTGTGCTCCAACAGATTGCTAGGAATGCTGAGGCGCCGCCCTGGGAGACTGGCAGTGGGTCGGTGGAGCAGGACCCTGTGTCCTCTCTCAGGATGACAGCATTCCTGTTCCCATCACTGCCAATCCGCCATTGCCCATGCCGCTGTCTGTCAGCCAGCCAGCCCAGACTGCTGCCGCCCATGCCGAGGTGGTGCAGTCTACAGCTGGGCCTTCTAGGGCCAGAGTTGCTCGAGGTTATCCAGCAAGGCCATCTGAAGTCTCCCCCATGGAAACTCAGCAGCCTTCCACCAGCCATGCTGCAGTCACTGGGGAGGCACTTCGTAGGAACACTAGATCAGAAAAGGGCACCCAAACGACAGGCACTAAGGGTTTGCACAAGGGTGATTAGTTCATATCGTATGTGTACATTGATTTTTCATAAATTTATTAATTTTGTTTGGAATCTTTTGTCATGTCTCTCATTTCAACTTTGTGCCCAGGAGGACGCTGTGATATTCCGTGACAAAGGAATGGCACAATGGGAATGCGGTGAACAAGAGGGACCTGGGGTATCATTCGTTGGAATCAGAGCCTGATAAGGCATTCACGGACAGCCTGTCTGGAAGGACGAATGGCTGCCTGCCTCCTCCCTTCCTCCTGTTCCTCTTCCTCTTGCTCATCTTACACTTCCTCCTCCTCATCTGCCTCTTCCTTCTCCTGAGGTGGTCCCGCTATCCCTGCTGGCAAGGGCTGCGCCCTCGTGAAGTTGTGAAGAATGCAACAGATCACCATGAAATGGGACACCCATTCCGCCGAGTACTGGCAAGCTCCTCCCAAGCAGTCAAAAGAGCAAACCATTGCTTCAGTTGCCCGATGGTCTGCTCGATGTTGTTCTGGTGGAAGCACGGCTCTCATTATATGAATGCTGGGCATGAGTGATGGGGTTGTGGAGGGGAGTCATGAGGCAGGTGGAGAGTGGATAGCCCTTGTCTCCAAGCAGCCATCCTTGAGTTTCATGTGGTGTCTGGATGATTGCTGGCGCACTGGACTGACGCAGGATCAAGGCATCATGGCTGCTGCCAGGATAGTGGGCAATGACTATCAGGAATTGCTGGGCGTGGTCACACCAACTCCACATTAAGTGCGTGGTAACCTTTATGGATACAGACGGTCTTAGGATTGTTATGTGGCTGCCGCAAAGCCACGTAGGTGCAGTCGATGGCGCCCTGCACCATGGGCAAGCCTGTTATCCTGGCAAAGCCACATGCATGTTCGTCCTGTTTCCCTCTGCTCAGAGAGAAGAAAACGTAATCCCTTCTCCTGGTGTAGAGAGCCTCATTAATCTCCCAGATGCAGCTATTGATGGCGAACAGGGAGATGTTAGCTATATTTCTTGCTGCTGGCTGGAAGAATCCACTGGAGAAGGAATTGAGGGCCACAATGACATTTAGGGCTACTGGGAGAGCCATGGTCACCTTGCTCTGAGGCTGCAGGTCTGGTTGCAGGAGGTGGCAGAGTTCTGTGACCACCTCCTTGGTGAAGGATAGCCTCTTAATACACTGCTCCTCGTGCAAGTGGATATAAGAGAAGTGCTCTCAGAAAACCCTAGGTGGGTAAGGCCTCCTGTTGAGTGCCCTCCTGGCCCTCCCCCTCCTTCCTCTGCATGCATCTTCTTGTCTTCTTCATTGCCTTCGCTCCCTCTCCCGAAGATACTCGAGCATGAGAGGGGCTGCCAGTAGAGCCACAATGACTGTGAGCAAGAGTTGTGAGCAGAAGCCTTTAAATAAGAATGAAGGTGTTCTCCACTTGCAACAATACTCAGTGTTACTTTAGAACCTTGAAAGAAGTTTGTAAAGCTGCTGGAGTTGCAGAAAGTTGCACAGAGCCAGTCACACTGCAGAAACATGTCAGGTGCAAATAGTTGCTGATGATCCCTTTAAAAACCACTGCTGGAGCCTCCTTCCTGCTTCTCACCACTTGCTCAGCTGATTGCACTTCAGGCACGCACTTAAGCGACAAAGTCGAAATTCACAGATCTGGTGTCAAGTGAGCGTCGTACACTCACTGACGTCACGATCTGCATCATCAGCATAATTCTGGAGCGCACCAACATTGGCAGCGTTGCCGGCCACCTGAAAATGACATCTGCTGCGGAATCCTATGTGCTTGAGCATGTTATAAGTTTCAGCAGAAACTAAAATGCTCTAAGATAGAGAAAAGATGTGATAGCATTGGCTAAAATGTTTTTAATATCACAGACAATACTTCAAAAGATATATACAGATATACAAGTTGCTTAGGCTAATAATAATTCTGACGCATGATTTAGTTGCATACACCAGTTCAAACCAATAGTATTTTAAATCCATCTGCACAAAGCAACCCTACTAACTGTGCCTCTGATCCACAGTTCATAGAATCTGTTTTAATATCAAAACATTGCTTGGTTTTGAAGTAGTATACAAACAAGCGCCTTCATAGAAAGAGTTTACTATACCCTCCGTTCTCTCATACAAGAGCAGGAAAGGTAAATTAAACTACATTTCAATGCCAGGCACTAGATTGTGAGTGATAATAATTATCCAGAAACAAGTGATACATATTCATGATATAGGGTGTAGTTTATAAATATCAACTGCCAATCAAGACAGGGAGGTCACAACTGAGTGAAGATATATTTAGTTTGATAGCCAATAAGGTGATAATAGAAAGGGAGGCACACTTACCACTCCCATTTCATTCATCTATCAAACAACAACAACAGCTTGCATTTATATGGTTACCTTTAAAGTAGTAAAAACGTCCCAAGGCACTTCACAGGAGTATTATAAGACAACATTTAACAGCAAACCACATAAAGAGATATTAGGACAGGAAAACTTGGTCAAGGAGGTAGGTTTTAAGGAGCATCTTAAAGAAAGAGAGTGAGGCAGAGAGCATGAGGCAGGGAAATCCAGAGCTTAGGGATGAGGCAGCTGAAGGCACGACCACCCATGGTGAAGCAATGAAATTTGGGGATGCACAAGTGGCCAGAATTGGAAGAAAACTGAGATCGTGGACGGTTATATGGCTGGAGGAGGTTACAGAAATAGGGAGGGGCGAGGCCATGAAGGGAATTGAACACACAGATGAGAATTTTAAAATCAAGGTATTGCCAGACTGAGAACCAATGTAGGTCAGTGAACACAGGGATGATGGGTGAACGGGATTTGTTGCGAGTTAGGATATGGGCAGCAGAACTTTGGATGAGCTCAAGTTTATGAATGGTGGAAGGTTGGATGCCGGCCAGGAGAGCATTGGAATAGTCGAGTCTGGAGGCATCAAAGGCATGGATGAGCGCATTTAGGCCTATGAATTATGATGGACCTTCAGCCACTGCGCTACCGTAACTAAGGTGGAAGTTTGGTTTTCTTTATGCCTGTAAAAGGGGTTTCCGCTGCACTTCCAATGAAGTCACAGTGGTGCAGTAGCAGAAAGTCCAACAAAATGCAGGGCCTAATTCATATCTGGCTGTGTGTTTGAGTTGCATACGAGACATAAAAAGGTCCCAAAGTTTTATGAAACAGTTGGGCTGATTTCAACTTTCGGTGCAAACTAGATGGTCAGCCGGCAGAGTGACCCCACCGCCTACCTGTTATTGCTGCTGTGAGGACTGAACCGTTTTGAGGCCATAGATCCAGTGAGCCGCATATGACAAGGGGGCAATAATTAACCCAATGCAATTTTTATACCACTCCCAGTAACTCTTCGAGAGTCTGAACACCGTTGTCTAACATTGGGGGGTGAATTTTCTTAGGGCTTCTCCCACTTTGCTGCTGTAACTTTGGCGAAAGTTCAGCAGAAACCCTGTTCATGCACATAAATGGATTATCCGCTGAAGTTACGGCGACGGAGCAGGAGCAGCCACAAGGAAGTTCACCCCATTGTGTATTCCGCTTACACGCTCCACTTCATAATTGCTGTGAAGACTTGGGGGCAATCTTAACTTAACCCACCCGTCATAAAACTGATGGGATCAGGTGAAGCGCTGGTTTTATACCCTGCCTGATTTTACTCTCCTTTGAATACTGAGCGTGATGCAGAACCGACTTTCTACTCGATCCCTTAGGTTTCTTGCCCCTCCATATGTCTTTTCTAAATTCAGAATTCTTTGCGCTGTCAAGTAGTCCAAGCCTACACATTTTCATTTTGAATATTGGCTGCAATAAAACAAAGTCAGTCAAAATTGCAAACCTATGATTGCAGAAGATCACTGATTTAGTGATCGGAGATCATTATAAACATCTTTCCAGAAATCCTGTCCTAAATTACAATCATTTGTTCCTTCCAAATTTATCATTGGCTATTGGCTTTATGCACATGACTTATCAAATTTCTAATTGAACTCATGGAGCAAGGCTGAAACTGCAGTGGTTTTTGTGGAATTTAGCAATCTTGCTGCCTCCCCTCTGTTTGATCCTGTGATCCACATTCTAATCTTAATCCCTAATGCTGGGTCTGATAGGGGAGCTATATCAGAATGCACATTCTTACCTTGGATACTGGCTTAACTCTGTTTTGGGTCGGCCAGGCCTTAGGTCTGCCCTACATGTCTCCAGTTGCAGATCTTTGTTATTGCTTCGAGCCCAGCTGTTCAGTGAGAACGAACTTTACTGCTGAACAGATACTTCTACACTAAAATAAAAACAGAAAATGCTGGCAATAATCAGCAGGTCAGGCAGCAGTGGGCTAGATTTTCGTGGAGCCATCAGGTGGGGTTTCAGGCATGTGGGGGGGGGGAAATCCCAAATTTGGAGGTCCCAACACCATCCCGCCCAAAACCCCACCCCACGTAAGTTTCAGGGGCGGCGGGTACCCGCCCCGCACTGAGACCCACCGAAACCAGGCGGGAAGGGATTAGTGCCAATTAACTGCCTGTTAACAGGTAGTTAACAGGCAGTTTTTAGCCTAATCCCCATTTTGAGGGGTTTTGTGTGGGTTTCCCGACGGCTCCAAACCACGCCAGGTTAGAGCAGGCGGGCCGTCGGGTTGAAGGAGTTGGAGGGGTCGCGATGTCGGTGCTCAGGTGAGTGATGGGTGCATGAGTGTAAAGGTAAGTGTGTTTGGTGTGTCTAAAGTGTGTAAAGAACTTTTACTTACCTGTACTTACCGTAAAAGCCTTTCTTCCTGTAGCCGTCGGGAGCGCATCACTCAGCCGGAACTTAAAGCTGAACGGCTGCGATCTGTCAAAAGTGACAGCCTTCAGCTTTGAGTGCCGGTGAGAGTTCTAACTGAGTCTGTGCAGAAGGACTCATGTTAGAACTCAGAGTGTCAGTGTTTCACAGCTTCAAACAGCTGTGAAACACTGATATTTCATCTGTCAAAAACTCTTGACAGATGAAATTTCAGTCTGTGATGTCACCTGTTGCCGGGTGGCCCTTAATTGGCCTGCTGAGCCCGCTGGGCGGGCTCAACAAGGTCAATCAAGGGAAAATCGCGCGGATTGGCCGGACGTCGAAGTAGGCGGGTCAAAAACCCGAAAGGGGAAGTCCCGCCTTCTTCCCGACAGGTTCGGGAAAATCTACACCACAGAGTCAATGTTTCAGATTGATGACCCTTCGTCAGAACTGGAAAAGTTTGGAGATGGAACAGGTTTTTAAGCAAGTGTAGGGGCAGGGAAAGGGGGTAGGGGAGGAAAGAACAAAAGGGAAGGTCTGTGATACGATGGAAGGCAGGAGAGATTAAGAGACATTAAGAGAGCAAACACGAGAAGGGAGACAGAAAGCAATGAAGATGAACAAGGTAAAAGGGACAAACAGAAATCCCGTCGGAGAGAAGAGCAAAACTTCTTCAAGGTGGTCATTCTTAGAGGAGAAGTGGCAGTGAATTAAACACTAACACAAAGGCAAAATGCTACGGATGCTGGAAATCTGAAACAAAAACAGAAAATGCTGGAAATCTTTAAGCCATATTCAATTTTATTTAAACAATAGACCTGATTTTAATCTCACCCAGTGGGAATGGAACGGGTTCGGTTCGGAGGCCCACTTAACACCTCGTTCAATTTTATGCTCCATTGAAGTCAGTGGAGCACAACATAGGGCGGGGTGTAAAACAGGTGTCCAAGACAAACCCACCCAATTTCAGCCAGGTGGTTTAGGTTAAAATTAGGACTCATATGGCTACACAGCTATTTTCTCTACTATGGTGAGTATTTTCACATTTTCCATAGTGGAAATAAGTAATTTAAATACAATGTATAAAGTAAACTGGAGCCCTGTAGTACCAGGCATGAATCTGCAAATTAAGATCTTTATTTGCTTTTTCATTCAGAAGTGTGCTGGCACAACTCTCAACTCTTTTTTTTTAATTTACACTGGCCCAAGTAACCTTGTCTTATATTTTAAAGGAGAATTCAGAACCCCTCGTTATATGGACCTTTTACCATTTGTTCACCCTATTCCATTGCATAGCAGAAACATACAGCACTAACGCTGATTCTACAGTGGGTGAATACTAATATTCTCTTAGCTACTGTGCCAGAGGTCAAAGTATATTTATTGTGTAAACTCCAGATTGAATGTTTTGCTCCAAGTTGCAAAAACAGTGTGGATACTTCCTACCTGGTACTATGTATTAATTTCTTGCTTAGCAAGCTGAGGGAGCTAAAGCGCAAGACAACTGGAACACTTCACAACATTTGGCACTCAGTATCAGCATCAAGTGTTTCCACTCTGAGTATAGCATGGATCAGTTGAAAAATAAAACTCCATTTACTCTGCAACAACAATATGCTTTAACATCAAAGTCTAAAGATAATCACCAAGGCATCAGTGTGATACGTTCTCATTTCCCACACTACCCAAGGTATTGAAGTAATGTTCTTTCACTCCAGTGTAACAACTGGAGTTGCTACTAAATCCCTGGATCCAATGCATATCATAAATTGGAACCAACCTTGTGCTGGGAATTGGAGCAGTCTAATGCCTATCTAGTTCCTTTGGGTGCCAGCCTGGATCAGTGATAGAAACTCTCGTCTCTGCGGCAGAAGATTGTAAACACAGTCCCAACTCCAGAATTTGAGAATTTGAGCACAGCATCTAGGCTGACACTTCACTGCAGTACTGAGGGGGTGCTGCACCTTTCATCAAAGGTGCCACCTTTCAGAAGAGATGTTAAACTAAAGCTACAACTGCCTGTTCAAGTGGATGTAAAAGATGACACATTTTCAAAGAATAGGGAGTTGTCCTGGTGTCCTGACCAATAATCATCCTTCAATGCATACAACAACAACAACTTGTATTTATATAGCGCCTTTAACATAGTAAAACATCCCAAGATGCTTCACAGGAGTATTATAAGTCAAAAAATTTGACACCGAGCCACTTAAGGATAAATTAGGGCAGGTGACCAAAAGCTTGCTCAAAGAAGTAGGTTTTAAGGAGCGTCTTAAAGGAGGAGAGAGAGGTAGTGAGGCGGAGAGGTTTAGGCAGGGAATTCCAGAGCTTAGGGCCAAGGCAACATACGGCCTGGTAACCAATGGTTGAACGATTATAATCAGGGATGCTCAAGAGGGCAGAATTAGAGGAGCACAGATATCTCAGGGGGTTGTGGGGCTGAAGGAGATTACAGAGATAGGGAGGGGCGAGGCCGTGGAGGGATTTGAAAACAAGGATGAGAATTTTGAAATCGAGGCGCTGCTTAACCGGGAGCCAATGTAGGTCAGCGAGCGCAGAGGTGATGGGTGAACGGGACTTCGTGCGAGTTAGGACATGGGCAGCAGATTTTTAGATGGCCTCAGGGTTACATAGGGTAGAATGTGGGAGGCCAGCCAGGAGTGTGTTGGAATAGTCAAGTCTAGAGAGGAACAAAGGCATGGATGAGAGTTTCAGCAGCGGATGAGCTGAGGCAAGGGCGGAGACGGGTGATGTTACGGAGGTGGAAATAGGCGGTCTTTGTTATGCTGCCGATATATGGTTGGAAGCTAATTTCAGGGTCAAATATGACACCAAAGTTGTGAACAGTGTGGTTCAGCCTCAGACAGATGTTGGGGAGAGGGATGGAGTCAGTGGCTAGGGAACGGAGTTTGTGGCAGGGACTGAAAACAATGGCTTCGGATTTCCCAATATTTAATTGGAGAAAAATTTTCCTCATCCAGAACTGTATGTCGGACAAGCAGTCTGACAATTTAGAGACTGTGGAGTGGTCGAGAGAAGTGGTTGTGAGGTAGAGCTGGGTGTCGTCAGCATACATGTGGAAACTGACGCTGTGTCTTCGGATGATGTCGCCAAGGGGCAACATGTTAAAAAGAAATACAGTCAAAATAGATTAATTGGCCATTCATCTAATTGCTATCTGTGGGTCCTTCCTCTGTGTTAATTGGCTACCGTGTTGACCTACAAATCAACAATGGCTACACTTCAAAAGTAATTAATTAATTGGCTGTGAAACGCCTTGAAAAAGCAGTTAAAAAAGCATACGGGATTATGAGCTTCATAAATCTCTAGAGTACAAAAGTGTGGAAATTATGATGAACCTGTATAAAACACTGGTTCGGCCCCAACTGGAGTACTGTGTCCAATTCTGGGCACCACACTTTAGGAAGGATGTGAAGGCCTTAGAGAAGGTGCAGAAAAGATTTACGAGAATGATTCCAGGAATGAGGGACTTCAGTTACGTTGATAGACTGAAGAAGCTGGGGTTGTTTTCCTTGAAGCAGAGAAGATTGAGAGGAGATTTGATAGAGGTGTTCAGAATCATGAGGGGTCTGGACAGAGTAGATAGAGGGAAACTATTCCCATTGGCAGGAGGGCTGAGAACCAGACGACACAGATTTAAGGTGATTGGCAAAAGAACCAAAGGCATCGTAAGAAAAAACTTTTTTACGCAGCGAGTGGTTAAGATCTGGAATGCACTGCATGAAATGGTGGTGGAGGCAGACTCAATCTTATCTTTCAAAAGGGAGTTGGATAAGTATCTGAAGGAAAAAATATTGCAGGGCTACGGGGAAAGGGCAGAGGAGTTGGACTAGCTGAGAGTCGGCACGGGCTCGACGGGCCAAATGGCCTTCTTCTGTGCTGTAACCATTCGATGATTATATGATTCTGAGGGTGTATCCTGTGTACCCTCTGGGACGTAAATGTGGTGCTCATAAGCTACTCACAGGAGAGCCTGTAGGACATTTTTATTGTTGTTAATTTGGCCGCTTTTATAAGGGACTGATATAACTCAAGCTTTTGGCTTTCTTCAGCTTGGGTGGCGGGGCCAGTTCAGGTGAGGATCAACCCCTGGGCCCTGAAGTAAGCCCCACCTCTGCTGCTCGAACGACCTGTAGGAAGTGTTCATCCCAGTGTCCAGGTAGCTTGGGGGAAGGAGACTGCGGTTGAGAAAATTCCCAGTGTGGAAATTTCCTCCCCTCAGCCCCACCTACTCTGGTGTCAGGGGCCTTGTGTGTGGTGTCAGAAGTTCTACCTGGCCCTGATCCCTGTACCAATTGGAAGCTAGCAGTATTCAGGACAGAGACCCTGGGCACCATCAGAAATCCCACCTCTGTTGGGCCTCTTGCACCTGACTTCCATCATTGGAGCGACATTGGGGCCAAGGGAAATCGGCCACTATGTGTTACCCATTTCCGCATAGTCTAGATTGAAAGTGGTACGTGAAGAAATTTTTTTCTGCTTTTCTTTGCTACTTGTAAAGGATCAGAACTAGGATTAGGGAGATGTGGTAGAAAAAAATCAGACAAAGACCAAGCTCACTTGATCTCCATCTATTCTATGCCTCTTGCAAGCTTTCAGTTGGGTCTTAAGGTGAGTCTTCGGAGCTATCTCCAAAAAGAGGCAAAAACTTCATTTTAGTATTATAATGCACTATGACCACAGGCACAATTTCCCAAGACTTTCACCAGGAATGCCTAAAGCTATAGTTACAAGAAGAGATTTGAACTACTGAGACTACTTCCACTACAGCACAGAAGGCTAAAAGGAGACTTGATAAACATTTTAAAATTATGAAGGGTTTTCATAGGGTGAATTGGAAAAGAAGAGGGCTCATCAATTTGAAACTGTCAATATAATGAGCAGAGTGATTAGGAGAATTTTCTTTACGTAAAGATTTGTTAGAGCATGCAATGCTTTATCACAGACATCGGTGGGACCAGTAGAATCATAGAATGATACTGCACAAAAGAAGGCCATTCAGCCCATCATGACTGTGCCATCTCTTTGGTAGAGCTATCCAATCAGTCTCACACGCCTGCTCTTTCCCCATAGTCCTGTAAATGTTTTCCTTTCAAGTATTTATCAAATTCCCTTTTGAAAGTTACCATTAAATCTGCTTGCACCACCCTTTAGGCAGTACATTCCAGAAAACAACAACTCACTGCATTAAAAAAATCCTCAATTCGCCTCTAGTTCTTTTGCAAATCATCTTAAATCTGTCTTTTCTGATTACTGACCCCTTTGCTACAGGAAACAGTTTCTCCTTATTTACTCCATCAAAATTATTCATGATTTTGAGGAGAACAACCCCAGCTTCTCCAATCTCTCCACATAACTGAAGTCTGCATACCTGGTACCATTCTAGTAAATCTCCTCTGCACCCTCTCCAAGGCCTTGACATCTTTCATAAAGTGTAAGGGACAAATGGATATACATTTGTAACAGAGGAAGATACAGGACTATAGGGACACAGCAGGACAGTAGATTTATTTTAGATTGCCTTAGCAAAGGACTGGCACAGACATGATGGGCCAACTTCCCTCCTGCTTTGTTGTAGATACTCAGGCCTAGAATTGGAGTAGGCCGGAAACCTGCCAGTTCCACTGTGGGCGAAGTTAATGGCCACCTGAAATAATAACGCAGGCAGCACCAGTATTTTGGTGCGGCCTGCTAATTTAAATTAGCACAGCGGAAAAGCTGGAGTGCAACACCAGTTTTTCGGCAGTAGTCTCAGATGGAGGCCCAGTGTAGCATGGCCATAGCATCCCTGGAGCAAGAGCAGCATTCTGTTAAAACTAGCCTGTCATTTTAGAAAGCAGTGTCGACCCCTTAAAGGGGAGCTGCCTTCTAAAATGAAAAAAAAAACATTTAAAAATACATCAGGGCAGGATTTTCATTGTGCCATGGAGTTGGGATTGGAGGCGTGCGGGAGGTTAAAATCCTGAAATCAGGGGTCCCGACCCCTTCCCGCACCCAACCCAACTCCATGCCAGTTTCAAAGGAGGTGGGTACCCGCCCCGCACTGGGACCCACCTACCAGAGGCGGGAAGGGATTAGTGCCAATTAACTGCCTGTTAACAGGTAGTTAACAGGCAGTTTTTAGCCTAATCCCTATTTTTGATGTTGAAGTGTGGGATTACCGACGGCTCCAAACCACGCCAAGTTAGAGGAGTCGGGCCGTCGGGTTGACGGACTTGGAGGGGTCGAGATGTCGGTGTTCAGGTGAGTGATGTGTGCATGAGTGCAAAGGTAAGTGTGTTTGGTGTGTCTAAAGTGATTAAATAAGTTTTATTTACCTTTTCTTACCTTTTCAGCCTTCCTTCCTTAAGGTTCCGGGAGTCCCTCATCTCACCGGCACAGAAAGCAGAATGGCTGCTGTAGTTTATGTGCTTTAAGTCAGAACTACTTTTTACAGCTCCTGTATACTGTAGTACCGGCAGTGACCACACCGGTATATAAGCTGTGCGCATGCCTCTGTACCCCAGTCTAGAGATTACCCTCCTCCAGTAAAGACGTGTTATTTGTTTATGTACAGCATCCATGTAATTATTTATCCACTGAACCATGGATCTAACAGTGGCGACAAGTGTTGATGCGAATCTACCTGCAACAAAAAAATTTTTTTTTAAATAGTCAAGTCCAGGAACACGGGCGTCGACCGCGAGCAACCGCCCAGCAGTGAGGCAGAGATCCAACTTTGCTGGGGAGGCTGTGGAGAGCCGGGCTTGGTTCCCCAGCCACAACGAGCAGTAAGAGACCGACGACAGGTCCAGAGCAGACCCTTCTCGAGCAGCAGCGGCTGGAGCCGACCGACGGCAGAGAGAGACAGCTGGGCAGCGTCGACGGGTAAGAAAGAGGGTGAAGAGAGCAGGGCACAGCCGGGGGTTGATCATCGAGTGGCGTCGAGGAAAAATACTGCAAACCGGAGAGAGAGAGGGTAAGAAACAGTCGGGTTCTAGACTGAGTGGCGTCGACAAATATCAAGAGAAGAACGCGCAGAGCATAGCCAGGGATCACAGGCTGATCAGGGTCCACGGGGCGAAGCAAGGGGAGACGCCATTGAGCCGCGGAGAAGCAGGGAGAGCGTGGGAGATGCCATTGAGCCACGGAGAAGCAGGGAGAGCGCGGGAGGCGCCATTGAGCCGCGGAGAAGAAGGAAGAGCGCGGGAGATGCCATTTTGCAAAGCCGCAGCGGAGAAGACGGGCGAGCGCGGGAAGGAAGGAAAGCGCAGGAGATGCCATTTTGTGCCAGCGGAGAAGAAGGGGAAGCGCGGGAGGCGCCATTGGTGATAGTTAATGCACAACCAAGGATGCCGAAGAGTGGCAGTATCTCTACGTTCGACAATGAAGTCGAAGATTGGGCGACATATGTGAAACGTATTGAGGTGTACTGCAGGGCGAATGAAGTGCCAGATGCTAATAAAGCACTGGTTCTGTTAAATTCCATGGGTGCAAAAACTTATGGGTTACTGCGAAATCTAATAACTCCAGAGAAGCCGGTAAACAAGAATTTTGAAAGCATAGTAGAAATCCTACAGGACCACTTAAACCCCACACCGCTGCTGATAGCAGAACGATTTAAGTTCCATAAAAGGAACCAACACAAAGACGAAAGCAATGCTGAGTACCTAACGGAACTGCGCAAGCTATCGAAATACTGCCAGTTTGGAGCGGGACTAGCAGACACGTTAAGGGACAAGTTTGTGTGTGGGCTACAAAGTGAAGGAACCCAGAAACGGCTTCTATCAGAAAAGGACCTTACGCTGGACAAAGCTTTCAGTATGGCGGTATCACACGAAGCAGCCGCAAGGGGCGCTGCAGAGATACAACGGAGACCGCAAGAATATGGCACCAACGAAATGACCTATGGAACAGGGAAGTGCTATCGCTGCGGCAGAACAACACATGACCAGAATGATTGTTGGTTCAAGGACCAAGTGTGCAGACAGTGTGGGAAAGCAGGACACATAGCAAGAGTCTGCAGGTCTGGGAAGAAAACCAACAGTAAGAAATCTCCACAGGAGAAGTACAAAAAGGTACACCAGGTGATGGACAGTGGTTCAGACGAACAGAAAAGTGACACAGACTCCGGAAGCAAGGAGCTGGGTTGTCTGAAACTACATAATGTAACCGAAATGGAGGATCACCAGACTATCTGGGTTACACTCAAGATAGACGGAGTCCAAGTGGAAATGAAATTGGACACAGGATCAGCTCTAACAGTCATAAATCAAAGAGACTACAAGCGACTATTTTTCACACATACCCTTGAAAGCTACAGAGATTGTTTTGAAGACGTATACGGGGCAAAAACTCTACCCCAAAGGAAAAATAAGGGTGAAAGTGACATATAAAGGTCAGGAAATACCTAAAATGGATATATATGTATTGCCAAATGGAGGACCACCACTGCTAGGACGTGAGTGGATCCGGAAGATACATTTAGATTGGCATTCCATACAGGCACTGAAGGTGGAGGCCAAAAAGGATGACGATGTCACACCTGGACGACTGTCAAAAATGCTAACTAACGCAAAAGAAGTGTTCCAGGAGGGACTAGGAACACTAAAAGGAATAACAGTAACAATAAAAATAGAGGATAATGCAAGCCCAAAGTTTCTGAAGGCCAGACCAGTGCCTTATGCGATCAGATCAGCGGTTGAAGCAGAGCTGGAAGGGTTGGAACGTTCAGGAGTACTGTCCAAAGTGGACTGGAGCGAGTGGGCTACACCCATCGTTCCTGTAATGAAGAGGTCGTTGAGTAATACGCCTGGGGAACCAAAGAAGGTCCGCATCTGTGGGGATTTTAAGGTGACAGTGAACCCAGTCCTTCACACGGTGCAATATCCGCTTCCACGAATTGAGGATATTTTCGCCTCGCTACCTGGTGGTAAACGCTTCACCAAAATTGATCTACCCAGGCGTACTTGCAAATGGAGGTAGAAGAAGCTTCGAAACATTACCTTACGATCAACACCCATAAAGGTCTCTACCAATACAATCGGCTGGTGTTTGGAGTAGCCTCGGCTCCGGCTATCTGGCAAAGGGCGATGGATCAGGTCCTGCAAGGGATTCCAGGGACCCAGTGTTATTTGGACGACATCTTGGTCACGGGCAAAAATGACGGTGATCACCTCGCTAACTTGGAGAAGGTGCTCGCCAGATTAAAGGAATATGGGCTATGAGCTAATCGCCACAAGTGCGAGTTTTCCCAGAAACGGATCTCGTATTGCGGCCACGTCATCGATGAAGAGGGGTTACATAAGTCCCCTGACAAGATAGAGGCAGTAGTCAAGGCTCCAGCACCGAAAAATGTGTCACAACTGAGGTCGTTCCTCGGGCTGGTACACTATTACCACAAGTTCTTACCAAATTTGTCTACGGTATTACACCCGCTGAACACCCTACTGCAAACAGGGGTACCATGGAAGTGGGATGATGAACGTAGACGAGCTTTCCAGAAGTGTAAAGAATTGATCACATCAAAAGAGGTGTTGGCCTATTTCAACCCAGCCCTACCAATTCGTTTGGCATGTGATGCATCACCCTACGGCATTGGAGCGGTGCTGTCGCACAAATTCCCAGACGGGTTGGAGAGGCTTTGCGTCTCGGTCACTAACCTCAGCTGAGCGCAACTACGCCCAGATTGACAGGGAGGCCCTCAGCCTAGTATGGGGAGTAAAAAAATTCAACCACTATCTGCATGGACAGAAGTTCACCTTGCTGACTGACCACCAACCACTTGTCTCCATCTTTAATCCTAAGACGGGCGTGCCAGTAATGACTGCACAGCGGTTACAAAGATGGTCCCTGTTTCTAGGGGCGAATCAATATGAAATAGAATATAAAGGCACGAGACAGCATGGGAACGCTGATGGGCTATCGTGCCTGCCACTGCCTACTGTGGAGGAAGCACCAGCAGTGGACCCTATCGAGATATTTTATTCGTCGACAATTGAACAATTGCCAGTAACAAACGCGGATATAGAGAAGGAGACCCGCAATGATCCGACGCTGTCACGGGTATATGAATTGACGGTGAGGGGATGGCCAACACATGGCGACTCACTGTTGCCAGCATTCTCATCCAGAAGAGAACAGCTGTCAGTATGCCAGGGGACAGTGATGTGTAGATCCAGAGTGGTGATTCCACCCAAGTTAAGGGAGAGAGTGCTAAATGAGCTACATGAAGGTCATCTGGGGGGAGTGAAAATGAAAAGCCTAGCTAGGGCTTATGTGTAGTGGCCGGGAATCGATCAACAAATCGAAGACCTAACTAAGAGCTGCTCAGGATGCCAGAAGGTCCAAAATGCACCACCACATGCCCCTCTACACCCATGGGAGTGGCCCTCCTCTCCATGGCAACGGGTGCACATTGATTTCGCTGGTCCATTCATGGACTCAATGTTCTTAATAGCTGTGGATGCTCATTCAAAGTGGCCTGAGGTGATAAAGATGTCTTCAACCACTACAGAGAAAATGATTGCAGTCCTACGGACCATATTTGCAAGAAACAGGTTGCCAGAGCAGATCTGCTCTGATAATGGACCACAGTTTGTGTCCGACGAGTTCCAAAAATTCATGAAAAGGAATGGGGTAAGGCATTACACATCCGCCCCGTATCATCCAGCCACCAATGGATTGGCTGAGAGATTCGTACAAACCTTTAAGAAGGCAATAAAGGCCATGTGCGATGAGGAAATTCCACTACAGCATAAGATGGACAATTTCTTATTAGCCTACCAAAACGCGACACATGCAGTTACCAACCAGACCCCGGCCATGATGTTCTTTAACCGAAGTTTGAGATCTCGTCTGGACTTGCTCAGACCAAATGTGCGAAGAAATGTTGAGGACAAACAATTCCAGCACATCAACGAGAAGCCGACAAGGAGCTTCAATGTAGGGCAACCAGTCTTGGCCCGGGACTATCGAACAGAGAAGTGGCAACCCAGAACGATATGTACAAGGCAGGGGCCATTAATGTACACAGTGGATGCCGGGGAGAACATTGTGAGATGCCACGTCGATCAGATCTTAGCATCACAGGAATGCATCAACCCCATGTCTCGAGTACCTGGGGATGAACCCGACATACCGATAGTATTTACTTCAGACCCAGTAGCAGTGGAACCCGATGAACTACCCGATGAAAGGGGGTCAGAATCGCCTCTGCACCAAGAACAAGAACCTCCGGAAAGGTGCTATCCCGAAAGGGTCAGGAAGCCGCCCCAAAGACTGAATCTATAAATGGACTTTTGTTATTGAATGTACATGTAAAAATGTAATTGTTATTTGAATATTAAGGGGGTATTATTAATCTAAAATGGGAGGAATTGTTGTGTATGTGCTTTAAGTCAGAACTACTTTTTACAGCTCCTGTATACTGTAGTACCGTCAGTGACCACACCGGTCTATAAGCTGTGCGCATGCCTCTGTACCCCAGTCTAGAGATTACCCTCCTCCAGTAAAGACCTGTTATTTGTTTATGTACAGCATCCGTGTAGTTATTTATCCACTGAACCACGGATCTAACAGCTGCGATCTGTCAAAAGTGACAGCCTGCAGCTTTCTGTGCAGGAGAGATTTCTAACTGAGTCTGTGGAGAAGGACTCAGGTGAGAAGTAAGACTGTCAGCGTTTGACAGCTTCAAACAGCTGTGAAACACTGATATTTCATCTGTCAAAAGCTCTTGACAGATGAAATTTCAGTCTGTGACGTCACCTGTTGCCGGGTGGCCCTTAATTGGCCTGCTGAGCCCGCTGGGTGGGCTCAACAAGGTCAATCAAGTTAAAATCGCGTGGATTGGCCGCATCTCGATGGAGGCGGGACTACATCCCTAAAAGTTGTAGTCCCGCCTCCAACCCGACTTCTGAATGAAAATCCAGCCCGAAGTCTTTAGCCCTTAGAGCTCAACTGCCTTCCAAAAAAAAAAGCCATTAAAATTAATTCTCAAATGGCAGTCTTCAGCTCTTGAAGCTGAACTGACTTCTACATGTAAAAAAACTGGTAGAAGTGCTTCAGCACTAACACAACTGGCTCAACAAGCCAGGGAAGGGGCACCCAGGGTGGGGCACCCAGGGTGTCGCACACAGCACTGCAGAGTTGTGCAGGGGGTCAACACTGCAGGAGAGGCCCTCTACCCACAGGGGTCAGGAGGCCCCTCAGAAAGAACAATGTGTTACCAGATCACCAAGGCTGTCACTGCCAGCAGTGTTACCCCCACCACCTGGTTCCAGTAGCCAAAAAAGTTGCAAGACCTCAGGCCACTGTTCAAGGTCAGTGAATGCATCTTCAAAAGCAGTCTCCTACCAACTGCATCACTAGCCTCACAAACTTCTCACTGCACGACTTACCCCCCCCACCCCCGCCAAACCCAATCACTCACCTACCAACAATCTCTACCAAACACGAGTCACACCTCACATTCCTAGCTTCACCTCACCCCCTTGGAGGAGACGGTGCTGGCCATTCTTGGCAGGAGCATGGCTGAGCCCTTGGCCAGCAGCGGGACAGAAAGGATACAAGGTGCTGATATCCTCGTACATTATCTTCCTTCTGGCATGCACCTCTTCTATTCCCGCCCTCTCCTCACCACAACTCCAACCTTGTGCCTTCCTCATTTCACACACCCAAGGAATGCAGCCTGCCCAGCCAGTGGTTAACCAAGAAGAGGGAGGGGAGAGTGAAGAAGAAGAAGAAACACCATCACTTGATTTGACACTCCCAGCCACCATCTCCTCAAGGTTGACCAACAAGGCCATCTGCAGTGACCCCCACTGAAAGTCAGCAGCCTTCCACCAGCCATGCTGCAGCCACTGGAGTAGCACTGCGTAACATCACTAGGATAGGCAAAGGCACACGCAAGACAGTCACTAAGGGAATGCACAAGGGTGATTAGCTGATTTCTTGATGTCATATTGGATGGATAAATGTATAAAGTTGGATTGGAACGTTTGCGCTGTGTTGGCTTTTATTTCAGCATTGTGGCCAAGAGGACGCTGTGATGGTCAGTAACAGAGGGAAGGTAAGGTGTGGGACAAATGTTGAAAGGGGAATTGGGGTTATGGTCATTTGTATCACAGGCAGATGATTCCATCCCAGTTTGCAGATGATACTAAAATCGGCTGTGTGGGTGATAATGAAGAAGAAAGCTGTAGACTGCAGGAAGATATCAATAAACTGGTCAGATGGGCAGAACAGTGGAAAATGGAATTCAATCCAGAGAAGTGTGATGTAATGCATTTGGGGAGGGCTAACAAGGCAAGGGAATACACATTAAATGGTAGAACACTGAGAACTGTCAAGGAACAAAGGGACCTTGGAGTGCAGGTCCACAGATCCCTGAAGGTAGCAGGCCAAGTAGATAAGGTGGTTAAGAAGGCATACGGAATACTTGCCTTTATTAGCCGAGGCATAGAATACAAGAGCAGGGAGGTTATACTTGAACTGTATAAAACACTAGTTAGGTCACAGCTAGAGTACTGCGTGCAGTTCTGGTCACCACATTACAGGAAAGATGTGATTGCACTAGAGAGGGTACAGAGGAGGTTTACGAGGATGTTGCCTGGACTGGAGAATTTTAGCTATGAGGAAAGATTGGATAGGCTGGGGTTGTTTTCTTTGGAACAGAGGAGGCTGAGGGGAGACCTTATTGAGGTGTATAAAATTATGAGGGGCCCAGATAGAGTGGATAGGAAGGATCTATTTCCCCTAGCAGAGGTCAATAACCGGGGGGCATAGATTTAAAGTAATTGGTAGAAGGATTAGAGGGAAGTTGAGGAGAATTTTTCTCACCCAGAGGGTGGTGGGGGTCTGGGACTCACTGCCTGAAAGGGTGGTAGAGGCAGAAACACTCACCACATTTAAAAAGTGCTTGGATATGCACTTGAAGTTCTGTAACCTACAGGGCTACGGACCAAGAGTTGGAAAGTGGGATTAGGCTGGATAGGTCTATTGTGGCCGGCACAGACGCGATGGGCCGAATGGCCTTCTTCTGTGCCGTAAATTTCCATGATTCTATGCTTTCCCGGCCAGAAAGAGGCTGCCTGGGTTGCCTCCTTCTTTCCTGGAGCATTTTGTGATTTGGGTAAAGATAAGCAGAGTGTGACAGGAAGCGACAGTGGAGTAGAAATTCCTTACCATTGCGCCACCCATTAGTGCAGCGTTAAGTGAAGAGTGTGGCGGTGGCTGCTCTTCTGCCAGCTGGGGGCATGCCCTGCGGCGTCCACCATTTGGACATCTTGGTAGCGCTGGATTTCTGAAGTTGCCTCTGAAAATAAATGATGGAGTGGTGACGTCATGTCGGTGTACTTCAACCCTAGCGCTGAGTTCAGCGTGGGTCCTTAGCACAGCAGGTAAACCTAGTTTGCAAGTAGACTGACAGAGGTGCTGTCAGCACCTCTTAAAGGAACACACAAATCTTTCAGGTAAGTTTGCATTTAAGATTTGGGACTGTTTTTTTTAGATTTTATTGAAGTATTGGCTTGCTGCAGCGAATGTTAAAAGTATTTTAAGAGAGTAGGGAATGCTGCTGGATACTTACAAGGCCTTGGATGGTAACGGAAGACCTCTGAGAAGACAGAAAATGTTGGAAATACTCAGCAGGACAGGTAACATCCATGGAGAGAGAAACAGAGTTCATGTCTCAGGTCGAGATGCTGCCTGCCCTGCTGAGTATTACCAGCATTTTAGGCTGTCATTTCAGATTTACAGCAGAGGAAAGAGGAAGACACAGAAGAGGAAGAAATAGAAGAGGAAGAAGCCAAGGAGGAGGAAGCAGAAGAGGAGGAAGCAGAAGGAAGGATGCAACCCAGACAACCCCTTTCTGACCGGGATATCAGGATAGAAGCATCCGCCTGCGGACCCAGTGACCACAACCCCAATTCCCCTTTCAACATTATTCCCACACCTTACCTTCCCTTTGTTACTGACCATCACAGCGTCCTCTTGACCACAATGCTGAAATAAATGCCACTACAAAGCAAAATTTCAAATCCAACTTTATACATCTAGCCATCCAATATGACATAAAGGGGGAAAAATTTGGTTGGTTAGCGCCTCCCGTCAGCACCGCTCGCAAAATTGAACAGTCATTTTGCGGCGGCACTAAACGCTACCGCCATGATCTCCTGTGCCCGGAGATCATGACGTCAGTCAAGCGTACAACACCCCGGTAGTGCCCCAGACCAGATATTGAGTCGCGCCCCCTGTCTTAGTGCCTGCCGCTAGGAACAACAGGTAGAGGGGAACTTTATCAAGTCGGGAAGGGGATGGGAGATTGCTATTTAAAGGCGGGCACTTCCTGCCTTTTCTTGTCAACAACATTTTTTGTTTTAACGCTGTCCTAAGAAGTTTTGGCCCTCAGCACCAATTTTGAGGTTCCTAAGTGCCGAGCTCTTTCCCTGGGCCTATCCATTAGTGTTTCCAACACAATTGCATTTGAGGTCTCTCCAGGCCGAGATTCAAGGCTATAATGAGCAGGGAGTGGCTGGCGAGCAAGATGGCCCCTCCCCTTAAAGAACTGAACGGCGCCAGTCTGTCTGGCTTCCATGGTAATTGGCATCCCATGAGCTTCGGTAGCGTTCTGAGGTAATACCTCGCTCCCTGATATTTGCACCTTAAGAGAGGTATGTAGCACCTGATCTAGCGCTCAAATCACCTCAGGGGCGATAGAGGCAATTTTTGCAGTCGGAGGCGATAATTAGCACCGGGCGCTAAACTTTGCGCTTCGGCCAATATTAGCGCCCCAAAATGGACGATACTGTAGGTATTCGTGTTGACCTCTCGGGACGAATGCCTACTAAATAAATTAGTTCGAGTTCGGATGAATAATCACTAAGTTGTTTATTAACTGGAAGTGACGAAATACAACAGGTAAGCTGGCTTTACACAGGAGCAATGCAAGATAGGTCTTACCCTGACGGGGACTCCACGAGGACTGAGTCCGTAGTCCTCTGGAGAGCGTGATGACGTCATCACGCTCGGTCGCGTTTTCCCGCTCTTCGGGTGTCACGTGACCGCGTCCTGACGTTAGCGCGTTGGCCCGCGCTTGTGGCGGTCACATGACCTGCGCCGATACGTCGGCGTGTTCACCCGGTGCGTAGGCTGGCCATTGAGGCCGAAGTCGCGACCGCGGTAGCGGGAGCTGGAGGCCGAGCGGGGGACCGCGTCGCTTATGTCTGCCGGCCGATGCGGCCGAAGTCGCGGTAGGCCGGGCTGTGCCGGCGGCCGCCCTGGAAAGCCGAGTCGGGCCGGCAGCTGCCGCACATACGTCACGCAATGCGTGACGTGACGTCAGCGCTAGGGCACGTCTTACAGGGGCAACAGCCCCCACAGGTAAGTTAAAGGGGCAATGGCCCAAACAGGTAAGTAATACACGTACAGTTAGGTTAAAGTGAATTATATACATTATATGTGTAAGGGACACCCGGTGGAACCGCCACATGCGCGCCCCCCCCAGAATTCGCTTTAACGAAAGTCCAAAGATGAACTGATGAGCCGGTGGTCTCGGCGAGCGTACTGACTTGACTTAGCAGGCGAGGTCTGAAGATGCTGGTCGTCAGCGGATCCTTACGCACGTCATGGCGAATAAAACGTATCTGTCAGGCGAAGGACCATGGAAACGTGCGAAACAGCAGGCCGTGTCAGAGTGATGGGCAGGTCGGGCGGACGCGGGCGATCGCTCTGTTGATGGTAGAAGTCCTTGTTCTGACGAACTCTGCAGGAAAGCCAACCGGGTGATCCAGAAGGACTTTACGGGCGAGGTTGGTGAACTCGCCGACAGGTAAGCATAATCGTTGGGAGCCTGGCACGCACAGGACGGTGCGTACCATAGTGGCATTATGATCGCACAATGGAGAGTGAGCCGTTGCTACGCAGAGCAGTGCTCGGGGCGGACTGCAACTTTCACGTGGCCGCTTGTGGCCGCGGGCTGTCCGTTGGACCCATCCTCGATGTTCGCTGTGTCAGTAGATGTTTACGTTTGTTAAGGGGGAATGGGCAGCCGCAGCGAGCAAGTGGCTGAAAAACAGCATCAGCATGTAACGGGCTAGGATGGCAAATGTCGGCCCGCGTCAGGTGCTGTCCGAGCGTCGGAGCTGGAGACGGGCAGGCCCTTAGTTCCTAGCTCTGATCATTCTGTTGATTCGGTCTTTTCTGTTACCAGCAGCACCACCCTCAACAAAAGGTGTTGTCTTTCCGTTCATGCCACCGCGTGGTGAGGACAGTGTGAAGGGCCACAAGACATTGTTGGCCATGTTGAAGTTCTTGCCGACTGTGTAGATCCCATGGATCAGATCGCCAACAAATATTATGCCATACTTTCCAAGCTGCTTTGCAATCAGGGCATTGGCCATGAAGGCGATGCGCTGATGTTGGATCTGTCGAAACCACGTTTGTAAATCAATTCACGGACAGACTTTAGAGTTGGATATTCCCATGCAATATATGGCGCTGCAAATCGGAGCATGTTACATAGAAACATAGAAGATAGGAGCAGGCCATTCGGCCCTTCGAGCCTGCTCTGCCATTCAACGAGATCATGGCTGATCATCCAAACCCTAGCACCCGGTCCCTACACCGACAGCCATTCCACCCAAGCCCTATCCCCGTAACCCCATAACCCCATGTATTTAATCCCCCCTAACACTAAGGGCCAATTTTTTTATCATGGCCAATCAACCTAACCCGCACATCTTTGGACTGTGGGAGGAAACCGGAGCACCCGGAGGAAACCCACGCAAACACGGGGAGAATGTGCAAACTCCACACAGACAGTCACCCGAGGCCGGATTTGAACCCGGGTCCCTGGCGCTGTGAGGCAACAGTGCTAACCACTATGCCACCGTGCTGAAGCCTTAGTCGTTTTTGAATTTCAGATGCTTCGAAGTGGGGAGGAGCTTTTAGGATGATAGTAGAACTAAAAGGTTCATTGGCCTGCATTGAGCCGCATTTTTTCGAATCCTCATCACTGATGGGAGTGACCGAATTGGGTTCTACATGAGGAAGGCAATTGGAAAAGTCACTGTCCACATGGTGACACTACAATTTTACCCCTCGATTGCCCCTACCAAAGTGGTTGAAACCAATAGCTGGTGAGACAGCAACGTTGAGGAAGCGGTTGAGCAAGGGGGTGTGCATGTTGAGCTCCATGTCTGACTCTTGCTCGACTTGTCTGCTGAGGACTGGGCTAAAAGAACTGGAAGTTAACCAGGTCGACTAGGAAAAATTTGCTATTTCTTGTCAATTGACGTGCAGCTGTGCTTCAAATCCTTGATGTGTACAGCTTTGCACGAATCCTGTGCCCCCTAGCCCTGGTAGGCAGGTTACTGCTGGACATGGCACGGACCATGCCACTGCTTCAATGAGCACGAGTCTTGTGTGGTTTACCACCAGGAGTGACAGTGATGTTCTTTGCTTTTTAGACGTAGGCACCTCTCGTGCCCAGGCAAAATTCTGTTTCTTCACGGCAATAAACCCCCTCAATCTTCAGGAGAGCAGTGCTCTCTTTGGTTTCGAAAGCCTCGTTTATAGCCAGTAAATGCAGTTTTGCAGAACCTATGGATATTACAAGGCTTGATATCAGCAATGGAACAGCAGAAGTAATAGTAACCTGCTTTCGGAAGGTTTTCTGTCAATGTTCCAGTAGGAAGGCTAATCTTCGGCGCTTGTCCGGTCGTGAAAATCAGAGTGCAGGCTTTCGACCTGCTGTAGCTTAAAACCTGTTTCTAGCTCGTGCTCTATGGAGAGGAATCGCCTCCGGAACCTTGTGCTGATGGACCAGAGAAAGGGTGGGACAGACCGGGTTGGCGTCGTTTTCGGTGGGGGGGAACTGCCGGAAGGGCGGCAACGCTGCTTGTTGTTGTTGACTTAGTGAAACTACTGCCGAGAAGGCGGCACGCTTCTCTTACTCGCCGGCAAGTATGATAGGTAACACAACCAGCAGGCCGACGGACTGGTGCGTCGTCGGCGGGGAACGAGTCTTCGTGTTGCACGAGGGGTGGAGCCTCGTGGCTTGCGAGGGATGGGTCCTCGTGGTGCGCGAGGGATGGGTCCTCGCGTTGCACGCGGAGTGCGTCCTCGTGGTTCGCGAGGGTGAGTCCTCGTGGTATCCCCGACGGGCGCGCACCGATCTTGTGGGCCCGAACGTGCTGTACCCCGCGCTTGGAGAGATTTATACTTGCTGTTGCGTTGGACGAAGAGGCGGACGACCCACGTGGCGGTAGAAAAATCGACTACGGGGACGGGAAACAAATGCGTGGTCTGCCACCCGTCGCTGCTCCCGGCAAACTGGGCTTCTACCTGTACCAAGCACGAGGGCGGTTGTTTCTCCCTGAAGTGCGGCAGCGATAGCGAAACGGCTGGTGCTGCCATTGCGTGCTTCCTTTGTGAAAAACGTTCACAAAAATCGAGGTCCGGCAGTGTGTTTGTTTTGTCCGTGAAAAACGAGATCACCTCCAGGCTGCGCTTCCCATGCGAATACGTTCGCAAAGATGGGGTCGCCAGGTTCAGGCTGCGTGCTTCCTCCGTGAAAACCGTCCACGGAGTTGGTTGTTCGTCGGCTGTCATCTGAGGAGACGAGGTTCAGGTTGCGCATACCATCCGTGAAAAACATTCACGGATACGGGGTCATCAATGGTAGTGTAGGAATTGATGAGCGCCCGTACTCACGTCGTTGGAGGTGTTGCTGGCTGCGCTTCGGCCGTGAAAAACGTTCACGGTCTCGGGGTCACCAATTGTAGGTATTCAGGTTGACCTCTCGGGACGAATGCCTACTAAATAATTTAGTTCGAGTTCGGATGAATAATCACTAAGTTGTTTATTAACTGGAAGTGACGAAATACAACAGGTAAGCTGGCTTTACACAGGAGCAATGCGAGATAGGTCTTACCCCGACGGGGACTCCATGAGGACTGAGTCCGTAGTCCTCTGGAGAGCGTGATGATGTCATCACGCTCGGTTGCGTTTTCCCGCTCTTTGGGTGTCATGTGACCGCGTCCTGACATTAGCGCGTTGGCCCGCACTTGGGGCAGTCACGTAACCTGCGCCGATACGTCAGCGCGTTCACCCGGTGAGTAGGCTGGCCGTTGAGGCCGAAGTTGTGACCGCGGTAGCGGGAGCTGGAGGCCGAGCGGGGGATCGCGTCGCTTATGTCTGCCGGCCGATGCGGCCGAATTCGCAGTAGGCCGGGCTGTGCCGGCGGCCGCCCTGGAAAGCCGAGTCGGGCCGGCGGCTGCCGCACGTACGTCACGCAATGCGTGACGTGACGTCAGCGTGCTAGGGCGCGTCTTAAAGGGGCAACGGCCCCCACAGGTAAGTTAAAGGGACAATGGCCCAAACAGGTAAGTAATACACGTACAGTTAGGTTAAAGTGAATTATGTGGCGACACGCCACCACTGGACATAATCCGCTCACGGCGGCACAGACAGTCTAAGCAGAAGCCCCCAGCCGGGGGCCCTTTCCTCCAGCAACTTGTTTCCCGCAGGGACAGGCTGCCGGGAGCACTTCCTGTCTGGGAAGTATTTAAGTGGATGCGCGGGCTTTTCTAGTTCCTGTTTTTCATGTGGTTGGAATAAAGGAGTTGTATTTTCAATAGCTCTGGTCTCGACTCCCACGTTTGCCGCGGTATCTCAACACTGGTGACCCCGACGCTCAGGACGAATCCTAAGCTAGCATGGCGGATACAAACGCAGTCACGGTTAAATTACCAGACTTTTGGGAGAACCTCGCCGAAGCCTGGTTCGTTCAAGCTGAGTCCAGATTCCGGCTGAAAGGCATTACAGTCGACGCCACGAAGTACGACTACCTCGTCGCCTCGCTCACCTACGCTACAGTCCCCAAGGTTTGGGCAGCGCTGCAGAATCCACCAACGGAGGGCAAGTACGAACATCTGAAGGCTGCGCTACTTAAAAAATTTCAAACGTCCTCTTACCAGCGCCACTGCCAACTCCTGGACCTCCCCGGCCTTGGTGACGCTCCACCATCAGACCTGCTTTCCCACATGCTGTCCCTCTCAGACGACAAAAATCCCGGCGCCCTTTTTCGCACGCTTTTCATTCGGCAGCTCCCCGCCAGCATCCGCCCGCTCATTGTGGAGTCTGACTCCACGGACCTGAATGATATAGCCGAAAAGGCCGACCGGCTGCTCTCTGCACAGGCCGCTCGCGACGTCGCGCCCGACCTCACGGCAACGACCACGCGGTCTCCCCGGGCCGCGAGGCCCGACCGCCCTACCACTCCGGGTCACTGCTACTACCACACCCGTTTTGGCGCTAGGGCTCAACGCTGCACGCCACCGTGTTCCTTCAAACCCCCCCCCGCACCGGCCCCCGCGATGGCAGCGGGGCAGAAGGAGCCCCTACTGTACGTCACTGACGACAGAACCAACCGCCGATTTCTGTGCGACACAGGGGCCCAGCACAGCATCACCCCCGCCTCCGCCCTCAAGATCCAACGCGGCACACGGGGTATCACACTGGCTGCAGCCAACGGCTCTGAAATCCGCACATATGGCACCCGCATGGTCACGCTCGACCTCGCGGGCCGCTGCTACCGCTGGGAGTTCCTCACAGCCAAGGTCCTCTGCCCACTCATCGGCGCCGACTTCCTACGCGCCCACGGCCTCCTTGTCGACATTCCGAGGCACCGCCTCGTCGACATCAACACTATGGCCCCCATCCCCGGTGCCTTTACCCCGGGCCGTTAGGCCGGCCTGACGACCTACTGCCTCGCCAGAGCCACGGACGACTACTCGGCACTCCTAGCTGAGTTTCCCGCCCTCACTAACCCGACCTTTTCGGCCAAAGCCGCCAAGCACGGTGTGGAACACTATATCCCCACCACCGGCCCCCCAGTTTCTGCCCACGCCCGCAGACTCAACCCGGCCAAGCTGGAAATCGCGCGGGCCGAGTTCACCAACATGGAACAACTCGGCATCATCCGCCGCTCCAGCAGCCCTTGGGCCTCGCCCCTCCACATCGCCCCCAAGCCCGGCGGAGGCTGGCGCCCTTGCGGGGACTACCGCCGCCTCAACGACGCCACCACCCCCGATCGATACCCGGTGCCACACATCCAGGACTTCTCGGCCCGACTGGCCGGACGAACCGTCTTTTCCAAAGTCGACCTGGTGCGCGGTTACCACCAAGTCCCCGTACACCCCGCGGACATCCCCAAAACGGCCGTCATCACCCCATTCGGCCTGTTCGAGTTCCTGAGGATGCCCTTCGGCCTCAAGAATGCAGCACAGGCTTTCCAGCGCCTTATGGGCTCAGTCCTCCGGGACCTGAACTTCCTATTCGTCTATCTCGACGACATTCTCGTGGCCAGCTCCTCCAAACAGGAACACCTTGAACACCTTCGCATCCTGTTCGGGCGCCTAGCCCAACATGGGCTCATCCTCAGCCCGGCGAAGTGCCAATTCGGCCAAACCGAGATCGATTTTCTCGGTCACCACATCACCCCTGCTGGGGCCGTCCCCCTGCCCAACAAGGTGCAGGCCGTCCAGCAATTCCCCCGCCCCACAACCATCAAGGGCCTCCAGGAGTTCCCCGGGATGGTGAACTTCTACAACAGGTTCATCCCCAGAGCCGCAGCCCTCATGAAGCCCCTATACGACTCCCTCCGAGGAAAATCCGGCAAGATGGACGTAGCCTGGACCACTGACACGGCAGCCGCCTTCGACGCCACCAAAAACGCGCTCGCCGACGCCACTCTGCTCGCGCACCTGAGGGCCGATGCTCGGGTCGCGCTCACCACCGACGCCTCCGACCACGCGGTCGGGGCCGTGTTCGAGCAGTGGGTCAATGGCGCGTGGCAGCCACTTGCCTTCTACAGCCGCCAACTGCGCCCCCCGGAGGTCAAATACTCCACTTTCGACCGCGAGCTTCTCGCACTCCACCTGTCGGTCCGCCATTTCAGGTTCCTCCTGGAAGGCCGCCCCTTCACCGCGTATGTGGACCACAAGCCACTCACATACGCGATGGCCAAGCACACCGAACCCTGGTCCGCTAGGCAGCAACGCCAGCTCGCGGCCGTCTCCGAGTTTACTACGGACATTCAGCATGTCTCCGGTAGAGACAACGTGGTCGCCGACTGCCTTTCCCGTCCTGCCGTCTGTGCGAATCACCTCGCGGTCGACTACGCACAACTAGCAGCGGCCCAGCTCACGGAACCAGACCTCCTCTCGGCGGCTACCAGCCTGCCAGGGCTACGCCTAGCCAAGGTCGCGCACGGGCCCGAAGCCACGGCAGTCACGTGCGACGTCTCACTCGGCCAACCCAGGCCGGTCGTCCCTGAGACCTGGCGCCGCCGCGTCTTCGACGCGCTCCACGGGCTCTCTCACCCGGGTTCCCGCGCATCCGTCAAACTCCTCTCCAAGCGCTTCGTCTGGCGCGGCCTCAGCAGAGATGTTCGGACTTGGGCCACCTCCTGCCTCGCCTGCCAACGGGCTAAGGTACAGCTGCACACCAAAGCACCCCTGGGAGACTTCGAGGTACCCAGCCGCCGCTTCGACCACGTACACGTCGACATCGTCGGTCCCCTGCCGCCATCGCAAGGCCAAACTTATCTCCTCACGATGGTCGACCGCTACACACGCTGGCCTTAGGCAGTGCCGCTGACCTCCACCACCACAGCCGACATCGCCAGGGCGTTCGTTAACACCTGGGTTGCGAGGTTCGGCGTACCGGCCGACATAACCTCCGACAGAGGCGCCCAGTTCACCTCCGAACTCTGGACGGCCACAGCACGCAACCTCGGGGTGACGCTCCACCGCACCACGGCGTACCACCCGCAGGCCAACGGACTTTGTGAACGCTTCCACAGGTCACTCAAGGCCTCACTCCGCGCCGGCCTGCAGGACAGTACCTGGACTGACCGCCTACCGTGGGTGCTACTCGGCCTACGCACCGCGGTCAAGGAAGACCTCCAGTCCTCGGCAGCGGAGTTAGTCTACGGACAACCGCTGCGCGTCCCAGGCGAATTCCTTCCAGAGCCTACCAAGCCTTGGTCAGCCGAACAGCAGCGGCTCGACTCTTTCTCTTCCGCTCAGCAGTTCGCCCCACTTCCGGTCAACCGACACGGCGAACTCGCACCTCACGTCCCGCCAAATTTACAGCAGGCGCGCTTCGTCTTCGTGCGACACGACGTGCACCGCGGGCCCCTGCGACCCCCGTACGATGGTCCGTACGAGGTACTACAAACCGGGGACAAGGTCTTCAAGCTGCGACTCGGCGACAGGGTCGAGACAGTCTCCATCGACCGGCTCAAACCAGCACACACAGAACCAGGGGAACAGGTCCCCGTGGCCCAGCCTCCAACTAGAGGCCGTCCCCCCGGCAAGCCAGCACAGCCGGCGGCGAACCGCCCGACCCAACCAACCAGACCGGCGACCACTCAGAGCCGCTGCGGCAGAACCATTAGATCACCGTCGCGACTCGTCCACTCCTCCTAAGCGGATTCTGGGGGGAGCTCTGTGGCGACACGCCACCACTGGACATAATCTGCTCACGGCGGCACAGACAGTCTAAGCAGAAGCCCCCAGCCGGGGGCCCTTTCCTCCAGCAACTTGTTTCCCGCAGGGACAGGCTGCCGGGAGCACTTCCTGTCTGGGAAGTATTTAAGTGGATGCGCGGGCTTTTCTAGTTCCTGTTTTTCATGTGGTTGGAATAAAGGAGTTGTGTTTTCAATAGCTCTGGTCTCGACTCCCACGTTTGCCGCGGTATCTCAACAATTATATACATTATATGTGTAAGGGGCACCCGGTGGAACCGCCACAATACCAAATTTTTCCCCCCAAGAATTCAACTCATCACCCTTATGCATTCTCTTCGTGACTGTCTTGTGTGTGCCTTTGCCCATCGTACTGATGTCGTGCAGTTCTACCCCAGTGGCTGTAGCATGGCTGGTGGAAGGCTGCTGACTTTCAGTGGGGGAGACTGCAAATGGCCTTGCTGGTTGACCTTGAAGAGCTGGTGGCTGGGAGTGTCAAATCAATCTTCTTCTTCTTCACTCTCCTCTTCCTCTTCTTGGCCAACCATTGGCTAGGCAGGCTGCATTTCTTGGGTTTCTGAAATGAGGAAGGCACAAGGGTGAAGTTGTGGTGAGGGGAGGTCGGGAAAGCAAGAGGTGCATGCGGGAAGGAGGATAACGTATGCGGAGGATGCCAGTATCTTATATCCTTTCTGCCCCATCGCTGGCTAAGGGCTCAGCCAGGCCCCTGCCAAGAATGGCCTGCACCGTCCCCTCCAAAAGGGTCAGATGAGGTTAGGGATGGGAGGTGTGCCTCGTGATTGGTAGAGGTTGTTGGTAGGTGAGTGATTGGGGAGTGGGTCATGCATTGAGAAGTGTGTGAGACTAGTGATTCACTTGGTAGAAGACAGCTTTTGAAGATGCATTCACTGACCTTGACCACTGGTCTGAGGTCATGAAGCTTCTTTGGGCACTGGAGCCAGGTGGTGGGGACAACACTGCTGGCAGTGATGGCATCAGTGATGTGGACCCACATCATTCTTTCTGGAGGGCCTCCTGGCCCCTGTGGGTAGAGGACCTCTCTTGCAGTGTTGACCCCCTGCACAAGTTGGAGTGCTGCTTGCGAGACCCTGGGTTCTCCTTCTCTGGTGCTCCATTTGTGGTAGTGCTGAAGCACTTTTCCAATTTTTTCAGGTGTGGAAGGGAATTCAGCTTTGAGAGCTGAAGACTCCCATTTCGGAATTTGTTTTAACGTTAATTTTGTTTGAAAGGCAGTAATGCTGAAAAATGCATTTTTCCACTTGAATTTAATTTTTATTAATTTTGAATGCGTTGCCCCTTTAATTCATTGCCCCTTGAATTGCCTACAATGCCTTGCGAACTCCACGGCCTGTCTCCCACAGGCTGTAAGAAGCAGCAACACTGACTGTGGATGCAATCTTTGGGCCAGAGACCTCATTATCACCACCAGGAGGGCGTTGCATGGTAAGTTAGTGCTGCACTCCACATCGACAACACACAGCACATATTTTTCAATGGTATCGCTGCAGCCATTTTCAGCAACTGTTAACTCGAGCTGCCAGTGACACCGGCAATTCTCTTGGTGCACACCAATTTTTCCCCCAGAGTGTTTAACGGTAATAGTGCATCAGAGAATAAGGTGAAAGCAGGGAATAATTGTAAAAATTTAATATTAAAGGCTCTTTATCTGAATGCATGGAACATTCATAACAAGTGTAAGTGTAAATGAATTCACTCTCTTCTGTATAAGGTAAAAACACACAGTTTATTATACGAAGCGCTTCGGGAGAAGAGGTTAAGAACTCCGCAGTCTAGTAACCCTCTTCTCGCCGTCACAGTGGTAGTGAAACTCCTTTTATACATTTTATGAGCCGGATAAGCAAAATATTACACACAAATGTCTCACCCAATCACGTTCCCTTAGTAACAATTCCCTTGTCCAATTATACACTTTCAATACCAACTTAGTTATAGTTTGTGCCTTTAGCTGTGTTTGTTTTCTCTTAAGCTGAGTTTGTTTTCTCTTAAGCTGAGTTTGTTTTATCTTCTCTTGAGTTTGTTTTGTCTTCCTTGGTGGGCTTCATTTTGTTCTGCACATACACAGTTTGATTGCTGACATTACTTGCCGCACTCAGATCGGCAGAGCCGTTTTGTCTTGGTTCATGTCCCTTTATAATTTCACTTCTTACAGTCCCTCCTGTTGGTCCCTGGCCAAACCCAATTGGCCCGGGGAACCATTCTGATATGATTAGTCCTTGTATCCCATTGCTTGTATCGATCGTTCTTTTCTGGTTGTATTCGGAATCTTTTAGATGAACAAGTCAGTTCGTCCTTGATAAACTTTTACAACCGGGGCTGCAGGAGCAACATGTTTGGCCATCTGGGCACAGCAACATTTCAACAATAAAAACATACAATATATCACAATTACTATTACAAAGAACAACATCAGTCCCTGTACCAGTGAGGTCCCAAGCGATCCCAACCAACCAATCACCCAATTCCACAGGGTCGAGGTAAGTGGTTATATAAGTTTCTCCACTTCCTTTCTTATGTGCTCGGCCAAGTTCTTAATTTTCTCCGATTTGTCTGGGATGAACTGGTCGATAATGACCAGATAATACTGTTTCCCCCTTGACACGGGGAGCAGACCCGTGAAATCGATCTTGATATTTTCCCAGGGTCCCCTGGGACGTGGCTGGTGCGCGAGTCGTATTTTGACCGGGCGACCTGGATTATGCTGGGCGCATGTAACACAGCATTGGCAGTGTTTGGCCACATCCCACCCCATCCCGGGCCACCACCATTCCTTTGAGATTAGCTCTATCATGGGTCCACGACCCGTGTGGGCAATGCCATGATGCATCTCTAGGAGGGTCTGCCGAATGCAGGCTGGAGTGATGGTCTTTCCTTCCTTTCTCCAGATGAGGTCTGGGCCTTGTCGCCCGCCTGCCTGGTACCACTCCCACTTTTCCATCTGATCCGTGTCAGCATGTAACGTAACAATGTTAACCTCCTCCACCTGCAAACTCCCTACTGTTTGTGCGTCTAGCTCCCCAATTTCCTGGGTGAGAGCTTGCTGTGCCACTATATCAGCAGCATGATTTCCTCTCTGTTCCTCAGTTTGTACCTTTTGATGTGCTTTGACCTTAATCACAGCGGCTTGTTTTGGGCCCGCTGCCGCGAGCAGAAGGGCTTGTATTCGTGTCTGATGTTTAATGGGTTCCCCTCCAGTGGTGACAAATCCCCTGTGGCCCCACGCTGTCATATAGTCATGCACCACTCCAAGCGCATACCTGCTATCTGTATATATATTTACTGTTTTTCCTCTCGCCAATTCTAACGCCCTCGTAAGTGCCACAATTTCTGTGACCTGTGCTGATAAACCCCCCTCTAACCGGCCTGCTAGTTCAGTTTCCAGTTTCTCATTTACCACCGCCCATCCCGTCCTGGGAGATCCATCAACATATTTCCTAGACCCGTCGACATACAGGGTAAGCTGAGCATCTTTCAGCGGCACCTCCTCTATCTGGTTGTTTCCCATCCCTTCCTGTGTTTCGGAACATTTATGTGGAGTACCCTCGTGTAAGAGTCCCTCTGCAGGGTTCTCCCCCGTATCTCGTATGATTCTGACGGAGCGGTCGACTGGCAGTAGAACTGCCTCCCATCGAGCTCGTCGCATATTGGACACCGATCTCAACTTTCCTGTGTTTAACATTTCTACCAGTGTGTGGCTGGCACGTAGAATAATATCGCCGGTCATAACGGTGGGCTCACTGATTTTAACTGCCCATGCGGCACAATCAAGTGCGGCCACGCATCGTGGTAGGCCAGCCGCTACCGGGGATTGTTGGGTAGATTAATAGGCCACCGGTCGCTGCCTATCACCATGTTGTTGTGTAACCACCGCTGAGTAGAACCCGTCCTCGTTTCCACAGTGTACGTGGAACGGTTTTCTCATGTCTGGTAATCCCAATCCCGGGGCCGTTATTAGAGCCTGCTTTAATTCAGTATATGCGTTCTCCTCTACTGGCCCCCACTCAGTGGGTTCTATGCAGGTTTGCCTCCCTTTACCAGTTTCTGAATTGGCGCTGCGATGGCAGCAAAATTTGGTATAAAATTCCTACTGTAGTTAAACAGTCCCAAAACCTTCTGAACTCCTCTCACTGAAATGGGTCTGGGCATTTCTTGGATGGCCTTCCGGCGATCATTGGGCATAGTCCTGGTTCCCTGAGACAATTGTTGTCCCAGATATGTAACTGTGGGCTTGCCCAATTGGACTTTATTAGGGTTCACCTTAAACCCTCCTTTCTCTAGGGCTTGTAAGACTTCGACCAAAGCTGCCACATGTCCCCGTTGGTCTTTTGATGCTATCAGGAGATCATCCACATACTGCAGTATGGTGCTGCGGTAAGGGGTCAAATCTATCATTTGCAATAGTGAGTTCATTTCCCGGTGAAATATTGCCGGGCTATTATGGAAGCCTTGGGGAAGTCTGGTCCAAGTGTACTGCTTGTCCCCCACAGTGAACGCAAACTTCTCCTGTGAGCCGGGGTCCAACGGTAAAGACCAGAACCCATTTGCTATATCTAACATGGTGAATATCCTGTGGTAGGGATTTAATCCATTCAAAATAGTGGCTGGGCTTGCCACAATGGGGTGCAACTTTGGGGTTACTTTGTTTAATGCAGTATAGTCGATTGTAAGGCAGTATGACCCATCAGGTTTCTTAACTGGCCATGTCGGTGAATTGGTCGTACTTTCCACCTGCCGTATTATTCCTTTCTGCTCTAATCGACTAAATATCTCCCCTACTGCCTGTTTGGCTTTGGGCTTGATAGGGTATTGTTTATGAGGTTTATGGTTAGGTCCAGGGATGCATATGGGTTTGGTAATAACCAACCCGGCGTCCTGTTTTGAAGTGGCCCACACGGACTTCATGGCCTCGCATATCATTCCATAATCCCCTTCTTGTTTCCAATCTCTGCCTAGTGCCTTTATACTTCCTTCCAGGGCCAAGCCAGATGATGGCTTGTCCCAATTATTCTTATTTCCATCTCCCTTTGCCCATGTTAATTTCCCTTGGCTTGAGTCGATTAATAATTTAAATTCTTTAAGCAGATCAATTCCTAAAATGGTTCCCTCGCTATTGGGACACACATAAAATTGGGCAGGCAATAAGCACCCTGCCAATTCTAATACTTGAACCTCACTTCGGAATGCTTTTATACGACCGCCCTCTACTCCCATTATTTCTATTTTGTGTTTAGTCAAAGGCAGAGGCAAATCCGTGATTGATACAAAAGCTCCAGTGTCCACTAACATATCACACTGCTGGCCCCCTAACAGCGCCTGTACGTAAATCCGGGGATCTTCTACCTCTCTCCTTCTTACAGGGGCCGCATCCCATCACTGGCCTCCCTGATTCTTTACATATTGGAGAAACTCTTGGAAGAGGGGGCCGTGGCCTTCTGACTCCACCTGCGGGTCATTCTTCTTGGTCCAACATCTGCCAGATGTGTGTCCATCCTTTTGACAGTTGGTACACACAGGCCTGTTTTGTTTGGGGGCTCGGCATTCTTTAGCCATATGTCCCATTTTCCCGCAATTAAAACATGCTCCCTTCTTTCTTGGGATAGTCCCTGATCCTTTTGACACCACTCCTACCCTTTCTTGTTTAATAACGGGCAGCCGTTCCGCTTCCTTTGTGTCTACTTGACAGGCCCATTGTACTACCGCATCATAAGTGTTAGCAGCCACTACTCCCATCTTTAATATCGCTTGGTGGGACGAGGATAGTCCGTCCTTAAACATTTGTATAAATGCCCCGTCTGCCATTTGGGGATTGGCCTGCCCCGATGATTCCTGAGAGGCAACAAATAATTGTTCCCCATAGTCGCTACTGCTTTCCCCCTTTCGCTGTTTTATCATCATTATACATCCCCAGTTTGGTGAGGATCCTCCCAGGGCCGCCTGGACTGCCGTTTTGAAGGGGTCGTAAGCAACCCTTTGATTCACTCTATCTGCATTTAGGTTAATTAATGCCCACTGTCCACTTCGGAATCCTCCCTGGTCTCCAGGCCCTCCTACATCTCTCCATTTGTCCGCAGGACATTTGGCTCTGACCAATTGATGTATATCCCGGGGATGTAGGTCGTGGATGTCCCACATTTCCTCAAGTTCCCTCCAAAATTCCATATTAGTACAACGGGACTTTAATGTCCCCAAATCTTTTAGTATCATTTGCTTCTCCAGAGGACTAAAGGCCTGGTATTTTGCCGTGGGGGCTGCTAGCGTCCCTCCTCTCTTGAGGGGTGCTATCTTTGTCCCCTGTTTTGTAGTTTCATCCTCACTATCACTATCTTCTACCGGTGGTACTGATGCCGCTGGGGCGTAAGGAGGTGGTTTTTCGTCTTTAGATTCGGAACCCTGTATTCCTACAGGGGCGCAAAGGTGCGCATGTTTTTCGTTCCAATACTCGGACTTCTCATCCTCGTGGTGACCGAATCGTCCCCTCCTCATTAATTGACTCTCTAATTCCTGGATCCTCTTGTTTTTACTTGCAAGTCTAGTGTGAAGTCTCTGTGCCTTATTCGTTAATGCAACTAACTGGTGAACTAGTATCACCCCCGCCTTCTTTCCCTTTTTCTGTTTTTGCCCTTCCCACCATTCTCTTTGGGCTTTCAGATTCTGGAGCGGGTCCCACCCCTCCTTTCTCATCTTATCAACTAAACCCTTCCGGTCGTCTGCATAGAACCTAGTAAGGGACCCTGCTGGTCCCCATTCTATTTCTTTCCCCGACGCCATTATGTAGTCCAACTTACAGTCTTACCAATGCTGAGTTCCTCTATGCGGGTTCTTGATGCCTATTAGGGATTTCAAGGGTTTGTTAGTCACAATCCTTCTGACGTCACGATCCTTTAGAGACCAAGCTCAATCGCTACATCTACTTGATCCTGGCCATCACGTGGAGCCCAATCGCCCGCTTAATTCCGGCTCAGGCTAGATGAGCGAGATGTTGGCTCTACCTTGTCCTCTGTCGATCGGTCAAAAACTTACCTATTCCTCCTCGACATTTATCGCTACCACATTAGGTCTTATCAACTCATACTCCACACTTTACACCAAACTGTGTCTCCTTACCTATCACAGATCCTTTGATTCTTGATGCTCCGGTACCGTTGGTTCCACCCCTCTTCCGGGTGACTCAATTTATGGGTGGTCAAAAATTTGACACACACCCGTGTTCGCCGGTGCGGAGCAGACCTCTGCCCCAGAGCATTCTGCCGACTACGCCAATTGTAAGTATAAATGAATTCACTCTCTTCTGTATAAGGTAAAAACACACAGTTTATTATACGAAGCGCTTCGGGAGAAGAGGTTAAGAACTCCGCAGTCTAGTAACCCTCTTCTCGCCGTCACAGTGGTAGTGAAACTCCTTTTATACATTTTATGAGTCGGATAAGCAAAATATTACACACAAATGTCTCACCCAATCACGTTCCCTTAGCAACAATTCCCTTGTCCAATTATACACTTTCAATACCAACTTAATTATAGTTTGTGCCTTTAGCTGAGTTTGTTTTCTCTTATTGAGTCTGTTTTGTCTTCTCTCGAGTTTGTTTTGTCTTCCTTGGTGGACTTCATGTTGTTCTGCACGTACACAGTTTGATTGCTGACATTACTTGCCGCACTCAGATCGGCGGAGCCATTTTGTCTTGGTTCATGTCCCTGTGGTAAACCACTGTTATCGTTTTCATTGTTGTTCACTGTTGTTCACTACTGTTATCGTTATTACACATTGTTACCTCTTGCTACTCACTGTGTACCAATGCATGCCTCAGCTGGCTCCACCCATGGCTCCACCTACATGACCTGGTATAAAGGTGGCTGCTCGGCAACCCACTTCCTTCCTGGAACCAGTCATCCACGAGAGGCATGCTCTGTTCTTTAGTTAATAAAAACCTTTTCATTACCATCCTAATTCATCGCTTTTTATGGATTAATTGATAAGCGTATCAGTCCCTTTATAATTTCACTTCTTACAGAAGATAGATGATTTAGTGGCACAAATATAGATAAATGGGTTTGATATAATAGCTATTACAGAGATGCCATGGTGACCAAGGTTGGGAACAAAATATTCCAGGGTACTTGATGGTTCGAAAAGACAGCCAGAATGGAAAAGGAGGCAGGGTAGCCCTGATAATAAAGGATGATATAAGGACAGTGGTGAGAATGGATCTTAGCTTGGAAGATCAGGAAGTAGAATCTGTATGGGTAGAGATAAGAAATAACAAGGGGCAGAAAACACTGGTGGGAGAAGTTTGTAGGTCCCCTAACAGTAGCTATAACGTTGGACAGAGTATTCATTCACAAATAATAGGAGCTTGTAATAAAGGTAATACAATAATCTTGGGGGACTTTAATCTTCATATAGATTGGGCAAATCAAATTGGCAATGGTAGTCTGGAGGATGAGTGCATGGAATGAGCTCAAAACAGTTTCCTAGAACAAAACGTCGAGGAACCAACCAGGGAACGAGCTATTTTAGATCTTGTACATGTACCGAGACAAGGTTAATTAGTAATATCATAGGAAAGGATCCTCTGGGGAAGAGTGATCATAATATGATAGAATTTCAAACTGAGTTTGAGAGTTAGGGAGAAAAATTTGGTTGCTTTGCACAATCCTGTTAGTGCCCTAAGAGGGCACTAATGGGGTGCAAAGCAACTAGCACCCGGGTGCGATGATGTTTGCACCACTTGCGAAATTGACCAGACATTTTGTGGTGGCGGTAAACACTACCACCACGATCTCCTGCGCCCGCAGATCGTGACATCAGTCGAGCGTGCAATGCACCGGTAGTGCACCAGACCAGATACTGAGTGGTGCCCCCCTGCCTGCCGCTAGCAACGACAAGTTGAGGGGAGTGCTTTGCAGTCAGGAAGGGACTGGGGGAACACTATTTAAAGGCGACCGCTTCCTGCCTTTTTTTGTCTGTGACATTTTTGCACCACACATTCTGAGAGAGAGAGACTTCTGGAGAGATTCAATGCTGTGTGAAGGAGTTTTGGGAACTGAGCAGCACTTTGCAGGTTCATTTTGATTTGACCTTCCTTGCATCAATTTAGAAGAGACTTGAGGGCTGCACACTGAGCTCTTTCCCTGGGCCTCTCCATTGTTTTTTCTGGCAGATTTGATGTACAGGTTTCTCCAGGCCGAGATTCAAGGCTGCAATTAGCAGGGTGTGGATGGAGAGCAAGATCAACCATCCCCTTTAAGAGACTGACATCACATGAGCTTCACCAGCGCTCTGAGGTAGCGCTTTGCTCCTCGGTGTTAGCGCCTTAAGAGAGGTGTGTAGTGCCTGATTTAGCGCCCAATCGCCTCCAGGGGCGATAGAAGCCAAGTTTGCAGTCAGAGGCGATAATTAAAGTCAGGCGCTAAACTTTGTGCCCGGCTGATAATTGTGCCCTAAACGGGGCGATACCGAATTTCCCCCCCTTAAAATCTTAATTATGAAACTAGAGTCTTAGGGGGAAAATTGAGTAGGTTAGCAGCTCCTGTTAGAGCATGCAGAAAATGGTAATGGGGTACTGATACAGTAGCACCAGGGCAAGGCAAATCCAGTGCCGCATGGCAAATCCGGCCCCCTCATTGCGCTGGCAGTACGAGGAACCATCAGGGGCTTCAACACCAGGCAGATGTCAGTGAGCGTGCAACGCTCATTGGGAGCTCGATCTGCAAATTCATTGTCGCCACTTACGTTTGCGCCTCAACCAGACAGCAACAGGGAGAGCAGGCGCACAACTAATGGAAGCTGGCTTCAGCGACATTATTTAAAGGCATCAGCATTAATCACTCGCAGCTATCAGGGCAGATTAGTTTCAGTGGCTTCTTGTCAGTTTCAGCCAGTGGAGCAGTTTGTATGAGTAATTTCAAGCTTTTTTTTATCAGCAGTCTTTATTTTGCAAGTGCAAAGTGGCTACATTTATTTAACAGAGATTCAAACTGCTACACTTGGCAATGTTAATGGGGGCTGTACTGGCATGCCAACTCGCCCTCTAGGATCTATGCTGGAGGGAGCGTAGGCAGCCAGACATACGGGAATATGTGCGCAGAGCTATGAGGAGGGACATCAGGGCTCTCACCAGGAGGCCATACCCTCCAAGAGCATTCCAACAGCACTTCTCCTACCTTCAATTAAGCAAGGAGCAGTAGATTAGATGGCTCTGCATCACCAAGGTGGTGGTCACAGAACTCTGCCACCTCCTCCAAACAGACCTCCAGCCTCACAGCAGGGTGACTTAAACCCCAGATCCCTTTCGCTCACCACATGCCCATCATACCATCCCTGTGTCATGCCATATCACAGTGTCCTCCTGGGCACAAAGGTGATATGAGAGAGACCACAAGATATTGCAAACTCCATTAATAAATTTATGCATACACATATCACACATATCATATTCATTCTGATAACTAATGACCCTTGTGCCTGCCATAATTGAATAGCTGTCATTGTGTGCAAGGCATGAGATGTGGGTGTGAGTGTTGGTAGGTAGAGATCATTGGTGAGTGAGTGCCGGGGTTCTGGTGATTTGGGCAGTGTGTGAAGCTTATGGTACAGATGGTGGTATGTAGCATTTGTTGAAGCATTCAATCACCCTGACCACCCGACTGAGGTGGATCTGCCATGAACACACCTGCTTCAGTCCTCCGGCTCCTTCTCCTTCTTGCACTTCTGCTTTCTGAGGCAGCTGCACAGCCAGCAATGCTGAGAATGAGGTGCTGCAGTATTAATGAACCTCCCCCTTAAGTACTGGGAAGAGCCTGTGGCAATCATGAGTTGAGATTGGACTGCACCCGATATTGGTCCACCCAGTGCATGTAATGTCACTGAGCTAGGCCTTTAAGACTTGATTTAGTGCCCCAATAATTTCTTTGAGCAGTGAGAATGAATTTTGCGTGCAGTCTAAAGCATTAGCGCCTGGTTCTCAAACTTTTCTAAGGTACTGCCCGTTCCGGGCTATAATAAATTTCTAGCCCTTAATCTTAAATAAATCCAATTACATAGGTATGAGGAGTGAGTTGGCTAAGGTAGATTGGGAAAATAGAATAAAAGGTATGACAGTAGATAAGCAGTGGCAAACACTTAAAGAAATATTTCAAAAAGTGATCCATCCGTAGCTAACTAAAGAAGTTAAGGATAGTATTAGATTAAAAGAAGAGGTTCATAATGTTGCAAAGAATAGCAGTAAGCTTGAGGATTGGAAGAGATTTAGGCCTAGATTTTCAGTAGCTTGCGCCAGCAGTTAGCGCCTTAAGAGAAGTGATTTCCGGGCGCTATGCGTGTAGCGCCCGGGCGCAGCGCAGTTTGCGCTCCGCCCCAAATTAAGTTGCCCGTTAGCGCCGGCGCAAAGTTTAGCGCCCGCCCGGATGCGCGCGCAGAAAATGACGTCACATCCTCGTGCAACGCCCTTTGGCCGCCCCGATTACAAACTTCAGTCGCACCGCCCCATTGTGCGGCGGGCGGCCGGAGCGTTTGGAAAAAGGAACGCAACACAACCAGCGCGGGCCCCGGGGGGCGCTAATTAAAGGGAACGTCCTCTCCAGTATAAAGGCCATCCTTTTTTCAGAAAACAGTCTTGTGCAACGCATTTCTGGAGACACAACAAGGAGGATAGCTAACTGGTTTCAAGCAGCAAGAGGCAGGTATTTTTGGACTCAGGCAATAGCGCTGCAAGTGGCCATTTGGAAATTAGACTGTTTGCCAGGATTTGATGGGGGCTGCATGGGGTGCCAACGCGCAGCTGCAGCGCCATATCCGTAGGGCTCGCAGACGCATTGTGAGAGGGGCAGCCCTGGCTAGAGGCAGAGGGGGCTACAGGCGTCGGGCACGTAGGCCTTACCCAGTCAGGCTATACCGCCAGCAGCGCTCCTACCTAAACATGAGTGCCGCGCGATGTGTTAGAAGGCTCCGATTCCGAAAGGAGGTGATTGCAGAGATCTGCCACCTGCTTCGCCGAGATCTGCGGCCAAAGCTCAGGTGCAGGACGTCTCTGTCGGTGGAAGTGAAGGTGACGGTGGCATTGAACTTCTATGCCACCGGCTCCTTCCAATACGCTGCTGGGGACATAGCAAACATCTCCCAGTATGGCGCGCATCGCTGCATCCGCCAGGTGACCGAAGCACTGTTCAGAAGGAGAAGCCAATTCATCTCCTTCCCCATGGCCCTGGAGAGCCAGCATCAGCGCGCATTGGGATTTGCCAGACTCGGGGAATTCCCCTTGGTGCAGGGCGCCATTGACTGTACGCATGTGGCTTTGCGGGCCCCTCTGGAGCATGGCGAGCAGTATCGCAACAGGAAGGGCTACCATTCTCTGAATGTGCAGCTGGTATGTGACCACAAGCAGCGCATCATGGCAGTCAATGCCAGCTTCCCAGGCAGCAGCCACGATGCCTTTATCCTGCGGCAGAGTACTGTGCATGACATGTTCCAGGCACAGCCTTCCCCAAGAGGATGGCTCATCGGGGACAAAGGCTATCCTTTGTGCACCTGGCTCATGACCCCGCTTCGCGCGCCCAGGACCGCTGCTGAAGAGGCCTACAACGAGAGCCATCAAACCACCCGCAACATCATCGAGCTAACTATTGGGGTCCTCAAGCAGCGGTTCCGCTGCCTTGATCGCTCCGGAGGAGCTCTCCAGTATTCGCCGGACCGGGTCTCCCAATTTGTGGTGGTTTGCTGCATGCTACACAACCTGGCTATCCGCAGGACTCAGGCACTGCCACCTGACGTTGGACCAGCACCTCAGGAGGAGGAGCAGGAGGAGCATGAGGAGGAGGAGGAGGAGCAGGAGTACGTTCCCAGGAGGGAGCGACCAGGGCCAAGGGCCGCACGACGCCACCTTATTACACGGTACTTCTAAGCCCCCTGTCAGGGAATGGCCAGGGGCCATGAGGGAAGATGAATGCAGCCGCTCCGCAAGCCCTCAGCCGGCGAAGCCAACAAACACTAAGAAGAACAACCATGGAGACTGCATGAATAAAGATAATTTTTTATTGCACAAAAATGAAAAGCCCTTCCCACATGAATCCCCAAAAACAATAAACGGGCCCCACAAAAAGCCCAACAAACGACTCAATCGCACAAACTGGGGAGGAGCCACTCCACCTTTATTGAAACCGGGCCTCAACGTCGGCCTAACGCAAAAAATAAGCCCTCCAAAAGCACAACCATGGGCAAAATAAAGATGGCCACCGCCATATTAAAGGAAAGCTGGCCACACCCTCTACTGAGTGGCCCGCGAGGGCGAGACCTTGGCCAGCATTTTGCCTCCCCTGCCCTGCCTGCTGCTCCTTCGCAAGCTCTGCCCAGTGGCTGCTGCGAGGCTGGGGGAAGGCGCCTGAGGCTCAGATGCCCTTCCGCCAGATGCCGCTGGGGGGCGGCCTACACGGCGTTTGGGCCTCGAGGGGCCGTCTGCTGAGTGGCGCACCTGAGCCTGGCCACCATCAGCTGCAGCCGCTTGCCGTCGACGCCCCAGAGGGGGAATGGCGGCGACGGATGGCGCAATGTGGGCCAGCTTGCGTCTGGGATGCGCTGGCTGGTGCTGTGGCGCGGTGGCACTCGGCCGGGCCCGCACTGCAGGATCCGCAGCAATCAGCCGACGGGCGGCTTGCTGGGATGGGCCAGCGCGGCGCCTGCCCTGGCGATGCCTGCCTGAGACAGCGCGTGTGGCAGCAGTGAGTGGCCCTGTGGTCCTGGTGTGCGCGCGCATCACATCCGCCAGGGTCTTGACGGCATCAGTCAGCATGCGGCCAGTCGCGGCAGTTGCTGCCCCGAACTCGCGCACACTGGTCGCCAGCGACTCGATGGCCTCAGGCATGCGCCCCACCACGCTCATGAGCTCCGTGTGGCGCCGGTCTGAGTCGTCGGCCATCTGATCCAGCTTCCGCACCTCCTCCGAAGTGAAGGTGTCCGGACTGGAGTCGCGACTCTCCCGCTGGGGAGGAGGGGGCCGAACTAGGGGACCCTTGCCGCGTTGGTGACGGCGAGTGTGCCGAGCAGCAGCACTCCCCTCTGATCCTTCCCCCCTTTGGGGGGAAGGCCGTGGGCCACGCGCACGGCTCCTGGGTGGCTGGACGCCACTGGGCCCAGAAGCTGCATTGCCCTGCGACAGTTCCTCCAGGCACTCGTCCAGTGAGGAGGTGTCAAGCATTTCCTCCTCTCCTGCGGGACGTGACTGTTCCCCCGAAGGTCCGGCTTGCTCCTCCTCCTCCTCCTGGTCGGAGGTGCTGTCACTGGCAGCCTCAGGGTCCTGGTCGTCACCAGCTGAAAGCAGGAATGCACAAGAGTAGCTTCAGAGTGAGGAGACGGCGTCAGCGAGGGAGTTAGGACTGGTGGCATTCAGCGCATTGGTGGGACAGTGGCAAAGGAGGTAGCTCGGATGGGCCAGTGCGACGCGAGAGGGCCAAAAGGCGAGGTCCTTACCATTGCCGGGCAGTGGAGGGTCGGATACACCGCACGCTGTGGGGACGATCACACGGGCTCCCATGAGCACACACACGCGCTCCTCCAGCCGAGTGAGCTTCTGCAGCTTGGCGCGGCCACCCCTGGCACGGGCCTGGCGATTAAAGGCTACTTTAGCCTGCAAGAGAAAGGACGGGCTGTAAGTGCGCAGTGAAGCCCTGATGTAGTGTGCACTGCCTCCCATGGTGGAATAGCTTGGACAGAGTGAAGCCCTGATGTAGTGTGCACTGCCTCCCATGGTTGAATAGCTTGGACAGAGTGAAGCCCTGATGTAGTGTGCACTGCCTCCCATGGTGGAATAGCTTGGACAGAGTGAAGCCCTGATGTACTGTCCACTGCCTCCCATGGTGGAATAGCTTGGCCAAAGTGTAGAGTGCCGAATGGCCATTTGATGCTCATGACTGTCCCAATGCTGCTGGCTGAGGGCTGGCCAATAGGACTTTCAGGTCCCTTTGCCCATCATGTCAGGTGTACATGCAAGAATGAGGAGGAGACTGGAAAGGCTACTCACCCTCACAATCCTGGTCAGATCGTTGTATTTCTTACGGCATTGTTTGTGGGTCCTGGGGGCCTCGCCGGTGAACGTCACCCTCTGGGCGATCTGCTTCCAGGCTTTGGTGTAGACATGGAGGGTTGGATTCCTCCCACTCTCTGGAAACAAGATCTTGCGCCTCACCTCCAGAGCTGTGACCATTATGTCCAGATCACCCTCTGAGAAGCGCAGGGCACGCTGACGGGCCTTCTCTGGCGTTGCCATGACTCCCTGGGGCTGAGCAGTAGTGTTGAGGCCTCTTTGCAAGGCTGCAGTGTGCAGGGCGTGGCAGCAGACCAATTCGTCCCTTCCCCCTTTAAGAGCTGGTCGGCACCACGGGGTCTGCTGTCAGTGCAAAAATGACCGCACCCGTGCTGCGCCCCGCCTGGGCGCTATCCCTCTGGACCGCCGGCTTAGCGCCTAAAGGTAGGAGTGCAACGCCTCTTTTAGCGCTCCACCACTCTCTTAGGGCGAAGCCACTGAATTTCCGGCAACGGGGCGCTACTTTGGGGCGGGCGCTAACTTCGGGCGGGCGCTAAGGTTAGCGCCCCAAAACTGTCTGTACTGAAAATCTAGCCCTTAGAAACTAGCAAAGGATGATCAACAAATTGATAAAAAGGGAGAAAATAGAATGAGAGTAAACTAGCAAGAAATATAAAAACAGATTGTAAGAGCTTCTTCAAATATGTAAAAAGGAAGTGAGTAGCAAAAGTAAGCACTGGTTCCTTAGAGACTGAGACAGGAGACATTATAATGGGAAATAAGGAAACGGCAGTGACTTTAAACAAATATTTTGTATCTGTCTTCACAGTAGAAGGTGCAGAAAACATACCAAAAATTGTGGGGAACCAATGGGCTAATGAGAGTGAGGAACTTAAAGTAATTAATATCAGTAGAGAAAAAGTATTTGATGAACTAATGGGACCAAAAGCCGACAAATTCCCTGGGCCTACATCCTAGGGGCTAGATTTTCAGTCGCTTGCGCCAGCAGTTAGCGCCTTAAGAGAAGTGATTTTCGGGCGCTATGCGTGTAGCACCCGGGCGCAGCGCAGTTTGCGCCCCGCCCCAAATTAAGTTGCCCGTTAGCGCCGGCGCAAAGTTTAGCGCCCGCCCGGATGCGCGCGCAGAAAATGACGTCACATCCTCGTGCAATGCCCTTTGTGCGCCCCGATTCCAAACTTCAGTCGGACCGCCCCATTGTGCGGCTGGCGGAAGGAGCGTTTGGAAAAAGGAACGCAACACAACCAGCGTGGGCCCCGGGGGGCGCAAATTAAAGGGGACGTACTCTCCAGTATAAAGGCCAGCCTTTTTTCAGAAAACACTCTTGTGCAACGCATTTCTGGAGACACAACAAGGAGGATAGCTAACTGGTTTCAAGCAGCAAGAGCCAGGTATTTTTGGACTCAGGCCAGAGCGCTGCAAGTGGCCTTTTGGAAATTAGAGTGTTTGCCAGGATTTGATGGGGGTTGCATGGGGTGCCAACGCGGAGCTGCAGCTCCATGTCCGTAGGGCTCGCAGACGCATTGTGAGAGAGGCAGCCCTGGCTAGAGGCAGAGGGGGCTACAGGCGTCGGCCACGTAGGCCTTACCCAGTCAGGCTATACCGCCAGCAGCGCTCCTACCTAAACATGAGTGCCGCGCGATGTGTTAAAAGGCTCCGATTCCGAAAGGAGGTGATTGCAGAGATCTGCCACCTGCTTCGCCGAGATCTGCGGCCAAAGCTCAGGTGCAGGACGTCTCTGTCGGTGGAAGTGAAGGTGACGGTGGCATTGAACTTCTATGCCACCGGCTCCTTCCAATACGCTGCTGGGGACATAGCAAACATCTCCCAGTACGGCGCGCATCGCTGCATCCGCCAGGTGACCGAAGCACTGTTCAGAAGGAGAAGCCAATTCATCTCCTTCCCCATGGCCCTGGAGAGCCAGCATCAGCGCGCATTGGGATTTGCCAGACTCGGGGAATTCCCCTTGGTGCAGGGCGCCATTGACTGTACGCATGTGGCTTTGCGGGCCCCTCTGGAGCATGGCGAGCAGTATCGCAACAGGAAGGGCTACCATTCTCTGAATGTGCAGCTGGTCTGTGACCACAAGCAGCGCATCATGGCAGTCAATGCCAGCTTCCCAGGCAGCAGCCACGATGCCTTTATCCTGCGGCAGAGTACTGTGCATGACATGTTCCAGGCACAGCCTCCCCCAAGAGGATGGCTACTCGGGGACAAAGGCTATCCTTTGTGCACCTGGCTCATGACCCCGCTCCGCGCACCCAGGACCGCTGCTGAAGAGGCCTACAACGAGAGCCATCAAACCACCCGCAACATCATCGAGCTAACTATTGGGGTCCTCAAGCAGCGGTTCCGCTGCCTTGATCGCTCCGGAGGAGCTCTCCAGTATTCGCCGGACCGGGTCTCCCAATTTGTGGTGGTTTGCTGCATGCTACACAACCTGGCTATCCGCAGGACTCAGGCACTGCCACCTGACGTTGGACCAGCACCTCAGGAGGAGGAGCAGGAGGAGCATGAGGAGGAGGAGGAGGAGGAGCAGGAGTACGTTCCCAGGAGGGAGCGACCAGGGCCAAGGGCCACACGACGCCACCTTATTACACGGTACTTCTAAGCCCCCTGTCAGGGAATGGCCAGGGGCCATGAGGGAAGATGAATGCAGCCGCTCCGCAAGCCCTCAGCCGGCGAAGCCAACAAACACTAAGAAGAACAACCATGGAGACTGCATGAATAAAGATAATTTTTTATTACACAAAAATGAAAAGCCCTTCCCACATGAATCCCCAAAAACAATAAACGGGCCCCACAAAAAGCCCAACAAACGACTCACTCCCACAAACTGGGGAGGAGTCACTCCACCTTTCTTCAAACCGGGCCTCAACGTCGGCCTAACGCAAAAAATAAGCCCTCCAACAACACAACCATGGGCAAAATAAAGATGGCCACCGCCATATAAAAGGAAAGCTGCCCACACCCTCTACTGAGTGGCCCGCGAGGGCGAGACCTTGCCCAGCCTTTTGCCTCCCCTGCCCGGCCTGCTGCTCCTTCACAAGCTCTGCCCAGTGGCTGCTGCGAGGCTGGGGGAAGGCGCCTGAGGCTCAGATGCCCTTCCGCCAGATGCCGCTGGGGGGCGGCCTACATGGCGTTTGGGCCTCGAGGGGCCGTCTGCTGAGTGGCGCACCTGAGCCTGGCCACCATCAGCTGCAGCCGCTTGCCCTTGACGCCCCAGTGGGGGAATGGCGGCGACGGATGGCGCAATGTGGGCCAGCTGGCATCTGGGATGTGCTGGCTGGTGCTGTGGCGCGGTGGCACTCGGCCGGGCCCGCACTGCAGGATCCGCAACAATCAGCCGAGGGGCGGCTTGCTGGGATGGTCCAGCGCGGCGGCTGCCCTGGCGATGCCTGCCTGAGACAGCGCGTGTGGCAGCAGTGAGTGCCCCTGTGGTCCTGGTGTGCGCGCGCATCACAGCCACCAGGGTCTTGATGGCATCAGTCAGCATGCGGCCACTCGCGGCAGTTGCTGCCCCGAACTCGCGCACACTGGTCGCCAGCGACTCGATGGCCTCAGGCATGCGCCCCACCATGCTCATGAGCTCCGTGTGGTGCCGGTCCGAATCCTCGGCCATCTTATCCAGCTTCCGCACCTCCTCCGAGGTGAAGGTGTCTGGACTGGAGTCGCGACTCTCCCGCTGGGGAGGAGGGGGCCGAACTAAGGGACGCTTGCCACGTTGGTGGCGGCGAGTGTGCCGATCAGCAGCACTCCCCTCTGATCCTTCCCCCCTTTGGGGGGAAGGCCGTGGGCCACGCGCACGGCTCCTGGGTGGCTGGACGCCACTGGGCCCAGAAGCTGCATTGCCCTGCGACAGTTCCTCCAGGCACTCGTCCAGTGAGGAGGTGTCAAGCATTTCCTCCTCTCCTGCGGGACGTGACTGTTCCCCCGAAGGTCCGGCTTGCTCCTCCTCCTCCTCCTGGTCGGAGGTGCTGTCACTGGCAGCTTCAGGGTCCTGGCCATCACCAGCTGAAAGCAGGAATGCACAAGAGTAGCTTCAGAGTGAGGAGACGGCGTCAGCGAGGGAGTTAGGACTGGTGGCATTCAGCGCATTGGTGGGACAGTGGCAAAGGAGGTAGCTCGGATGGGCCAGTGCGACGCGAGAGGGCCAAAAGGCGAGGTCCTTACCATTGCCGGGCAGTGGAGGGTCGGATACTCCGCACGCTATGGGGACAATCACACGGGCTCCCATGAGCACACACACGCGCTCCTCCAGCCGAGTGAGCTTCTGCAGCTTGGCGCGGCCACCCCTGGCACGCGCCTGGCAATTAAACGCTACTTTAGCCTGCAAGAGAAAGGACGGGCTGTAAGTGCGCAGTGAAGCCCTGATGTAGTGTGCACTGCCTCCCATGGTGGAATAGCGTGGACAGAGTGAAGCCCTGATGTAGTGTGCACTGCCTCCCATGGTGGAATAGCTTGGACAGAGTGAAGCCCTGATGTAGTGTGCACTGCCTCCCATGGTGGAATAGCTTGGCCAAAGTGTAGAGTGCCGAATGGCCATGATTGATGCTCATGACTGTCCCAATGCTGCTGGCTGAGGGCTGGCCAATAGGACTTTCAGCTCCCTTTGCCCATCATGTCAGGTGTACATGCAAGAATGAGGAGGAGACTGGAAAGGCTACTCACCTTCACAATCCTGGTCAGATCGTTGTATTTTTTACGACATTGTTTGTGGGTCCTGGGGGCATCGCCGGTGAACGTCACCCTCTGGGCGATCTGCTTCCAGGCTTTGGTGTAGTCGTGGTGGGTTGGATTCCTCCCACTCTCTGGGAACAAGATCTTGCGCCTCACCTCCAGAGCTGTGACCATTATGTCCAGATCACCCTCTGAGAAGCGCAGGGCACGCTGACGGGCCTTCTCTGGCGTTGCCATGACTCCCTGGGGCTGAGCAGCAGTGTTGAGGCCTCTTTGCAAGGCTGCAGTGTGCAGGGCGTGGCAGCAGACCAATTCATCCCTTCCCCCTTTAAGAGCTGGTCGGCGCCACGGGGTCTGCTGTCAGTCCAAAAATGACCGCACCCGCGCTGCGCCCCGCCTGGGCGCTATCCCTCTGGACCGCCGGCTTAGCGCCTAAAGATAGGAGTGGAACGCCTCTTTTAGCGCTCCACCAATCTCTTAGGGCGAAGCCACTGAATTTCCGGCAACGGGGCGCTACTTTGGGGCGGGCGCTAACTTCAGGCGGGCGCTAAGGTTAGCGCCCCAAAACTGTCTATACTGAAAATCTAGCCCATGGTTTTGTAAAGAGGTGGCTGCAGAGAGAGTGGATGCATTGGTTGTGATCTTCCAAGATTCCCTAGATTATAGAACGGTCCCAGCAGATTGGAAGTTATAAATGTAACCCTGCTATTCAAGAAAGGAGGGAGAGAGAAAACAGGGAACCATAGACCAGTTAGCCTGACATCAGTCATCAGAAAAATCCTAGAATCCATATTAAGGAAGTGGTAACAGGGCAGTTAGAAAACCATAATATGATTGGGCAGAGTCAACATGGTTTTATGAAAGGGAAATCGTGTATAACAAATTTATGAGTTTTTTGAGGATGTAAATAGCAGGGTAGATAAAGGGGAACCAGTGGATGTAGTATTTTTCGATTTCCAAAAGGCATTCAATAAGGTGCCACATAAAAGTTCACGAAGCAAGATAGGGGCTCATGGGGTTGGGTAATATATTAGCATGGATAGAGGATTGGTTAATGGACAAAAAACAGAGAGTAAATAAAAAAAGACTTGCATTTATATAGCACCTTTCACGACATTCCAAAGCACTTTACAGCCAATGAAGTACTTTTTGAAGTGTGGTTTACTGTTGTAATGTAGGACACACGGCAGCCAATTTGGGCACAGCAAGCTTCCACAAACAGCAATGTGATAATGACCAGATAATCTGTTGGTAATGTTGGTTGAGGGTAAATATTGGCCAGGACACCAGGGATCACTCCCATGCTCTTCTTCGAGATCTTTTATGGTCACCTGTGAGAGCAGACGGGGCCTCTGTTTAACATCTCATCTGAAAGACGGCACCTCCAACAGTGCAGCACTCACTCAGTACTGCATTGGAGTGTCAGCCTAGATTTTTATGCTCAAGTCGCTGGAGTGGGACTTGAACCCACAACCTTCTGACTCAGAGGCGAGGGTGCTGCCAACTGAGTCATAGCTGACAGTAGGGCTAAATGGGTCATTTTCAGGTTGGCAGGTTGTAACTAGTCAGATCCCACAAGGATCAGTGCTTGAGCCTCAGCTATTTACAATCTATATTAATGACTTAGATGAAGGGACCGAATGCAATATATCCAAGATTGCTGACAATAGAAAGCTAGGTGGAAAGTAAGCAGTGAGGAGGGCACAAAGAGCCTGCAAAGGGATATAGACAGGTTAAGTGAGTGGGCAATAAGGTGGCAGATGGAGTACAATATTGGGATCGGAGAGACTGCTGCCAACGAGCGGAAGCTGTGCAGAAGCGTACTGCGCATTAATCTGGAAGCTCCAACAACATGATGTTCCCGGCATTTTTTAAAATGAGCCCGTTCTGTTCCCGGCTTCCTTGTAAGTAGCCCGCTCCTTTCCTGGCTTTTTTAACGAGCCTGCTCCCTTCCCAGCTTTTTTAATGAGCCCGCTTCTTTCCTGGCTTTTTTTCAAACGAATTTTCCCGGTGAAGCGAACAACCAAAAAACCACTTAGACTGTGCACGCGCAACTACTTCAACTTCGTTGGCAGCAGTCGCGTCCTATTGGGAAGTGTGAGGTTATTCACTTTGGTAGGCAGAATAGAAAAACAGAATATTTTTTATACGATGAGAAGCTATTAAATGTTAGTGTTCAAAAAGATTTAGGTGCCCTCGTACAGGAAACACAAAGAGTTAGCATGCAGGTACAGCAAGCAATTAGAAAGGCAAATGGCATGTTGGCCTTTATTGCAAGGGAGTTGGAGTACAACAGTAAGGAAGTCTTGCTACGATTGTACAGGGCTCTGGTGAGACCACACCTGGAGTACTCTGTACAGTTTTGGTCTCCTTATCTAAGGAAGGATATACTTGCTTTGGAGGCAGTGCAACGAAGGTTCACTAGATTGATTCCTGGGATGAGAGGGTAGTCCTATGATGAGAGATTGAGTAGATTGGGCCTATACTCTCTGGAGTTTAGATGAATGAGAGGTGATCTCATTGAAACATATAAGATTCTGAGGGGGAGTGACAGGGTAGATGCTGAGAGATTGTTTCCCCTGGCTGGAGAGTCTAGAACTAGGGGGCATAGTCTCAGGATAAGGGGTCAGCCATTTAAGACTGAGATGAGGAGGAATTTCTTCACTCAGAGGGTTGTGAATATTTGGAATTCTCTACCCCAAAGGGCTGTGGATGCTGAATCATTGAGTACATTCAACGCTGAGATGGATAGATTTTTGAAATCTAGGGAAATCAAGGGATATGGGGATCAGGTGGGAAAGTGGAGTTGAATTTGAAGATCAGCCATGATCTTATTGAATTGCGGAGCAGGCTCGAGGGGCCGTATGGCCTATTCCTCCTCCTAATTCTTATGTTCTTTTATGAATCGCACAGAATCCCAACAGTGGATATCAAAAATTACCTTAATTAAGTGAATAATATTTATGCTTGTTTATTTTTCACAGGAGTTATCTCAATTTAGAAATTTGAACAGCTTACTGCAAAGAGATTTGTGGAATTCTGTGTCTAGCTAAAATATGGTAGAAAATTTATGAGATGTTTAAGCTATTGTATCTCAAGGTCACCTGCAAAACTTTCCCTGAACATATTGGAGCTTACAGTAAGTCTGCATAGTAGTCTTCTTCTGTGCTTGTGTTAAACTTTAGCCCTGAAAATTGTGTGAGCAGTAGTGTCTGCAGTTTTACATTCAGATTTGATACTGAGATCATGTTCATAATAGTGGTGGTGGTAGGTTCATTTAGCTAACAAATAACATTTTTCTGCCCTACATCAGGGCTGGGACTGAAATTGTGCACATTGCTACAGGAGTGGGAACTGAAGTTAGATAATGAATAACACTTTTATGCCCCTGGGAGAGAGAGGTAATTTGTGCACTCAGAATTCAATCTCCTGTTGCAAGCTCCGTGCAGACAGCATCTAAAAGTCAAACTAAGAACCAACCACATACACATTGGATATCTAACAGTCCTGGCAATATTATGTACTGTTACAGCCAGAGGGCAAATAGAGTGCCATCTGGAATACCTGATAAAATGATACCTCGTTCCTGAGACCTAATTTCCAAAGTGACTACTGGGGACAGCTGACAAAGCCTTGGCTCAGATTTTGGAATCAGTTTCACTTAAACTAACTCAAACTCAAACCCATAGCCAAAACAATAAGCTTTCAAACACCAAAGGCAGCATTAACAAAGGCCTATAGTGAAAACTTGTCTCAGTTCCAAGTTACTTTAGGGTAGAAATTACTGTTGGTGATGTTATTGTACGAATACTCAACATACTCATATCAAATTCTTCTCTCTGCTATAGATTAACATATTCATTAAAATAGAAGAGAAATGTCATGCAAACACATTGGGGCAGAAATTCGTGTCTCCACGGGTGAGTACGCATGGGGTACTCACCCGTAGGCCCAATGGAAGTGCTGGTTTCCTGCATGCACTGCGCATGCACGGGAAACCGGCACTTCCGTTCCCCTGAAAGCAGGGGTTCAGAGGTCGAACGCGTGTGCAGGAGAGGCCACGCGTGCGCATCGAACTTGCGTTTTTTTTACAGGTTTTCCCGGGAGGGTAAGTCTCTGAAGTTACACATTTAAAAAGCAGGCGTAAGGCCTGCTTTTTACAAGGTAAGTGGTGAATTAATTAAAATTAAAACATTTTTTCCACAGGTTTATTATTTTTAAATACTTTAAAGAAAGGTAAGTTTATTTTTAGCCCCATTAGAAAATAAAATTATTTTTTCAAAAATTTAAATTATTGTTTAAAATAGTTATTTCATGTAATTTAGAGTTTATTTAAAAAATGTGATTAAAAAAAAAATTATTTGACGATGTAGTGATGTTTTGGGGCCGTAGTATTTCTAAGTTTTGACAGCACTTCCTGTCAAGCTTATGAATGGAGCATTCCCTGCTCCGATTGGCTCCCCATGGCCCACGTGATCCTAGGGGACGCATCAAACTAACTGCGCCCCTGGGATACGCAAGCACTGCGCGCTGGCAGCTGGAGCAGGCCCAGGATCGGAATTCCACGGGGACAACAGCTGGCGCGCAAGGTAAGTGCAGGTCGGAGGTTTGCACCCGCGGGAAGCCCCCGACCCGAATTTCTGGGCCATTAGTTTGTTTGCTATGAATGTCGCATTTCATGTTCAACCCATTAATGCTGTTGTCACTTGCTGACGTGCACATTTGTGCAGACATATTGGTATGTATCCTTAACAGAGCTAGAGAATAAACACATAGGGCTGGATTTTACCTTTCGGTGCGGCCTAGAGGTGGGACAGCTTCCTTCCAAGTTCCGATCCCGCCCCCAACGATGTCCGACGCACAGACGCTTTTTTGCGTCAATTGGCCTTGTTAAGCCCACCCTGCGGGCTTGCCAGCCAATTAGGAGAAAGCCAGTGTCAGATGACGTCAGTTGATGACACGTCATCTGCCGGTTTTCTTAAAGAGGCCACGCACAATTTTTTTTGACAGGTGATTTTTCAGTATTTGACAGCAGTGAGGTGCTGCAAACACTGACAATCACTGTACAAAGGCGAGCCCTTGCACCCAGGCTCTCCAGTGACTCCCTCCTTAGGCTAGAACAGATGGCAGCTGCAGGTGAGTTTACAGAAGCAATCTGTCACTGGTGAGAAAGGTTCTCCCAATGAGGTGGGACTACACAAAGACTTCAAAACTTGTTACCTACAGAAAAGTCTGAATACATTAAAAATGATTTTCCCAACATTTTCTTACCTCTGAAACTCACCAGTGTACCATTGGATCCTTTACACCATTTCTGCAGCTGTCATCAATGAAGAAACATTACAGTAGACCCACAGCACGCCACACTTACCCTGGCGTGGTGTCCGGACATCAGCAAGCCCGTAGTAGACCTGACAAAATTGGAAAAAGCCTCTTAACTGCCTGTTAACTACCTATTAACAAGTAGTTATGTGCCTATAATCCTCTTCCCGTTGCTTGGTGTCGGGTTCATGCGCAAATCGGGGTCCTGACACCCAGGAAGATTGTATAAAGGTGGGTTGACAGCGGGTTCAGGACCCACTGTCAATCTTTGCAATTTTACTAGATGTCCCGCCTCCAAACCTGCCCCCTGAGCGCTGGCAAAATTCCCCCCATAATCATCTAATAAAACCACACATATGCTACTATACTAATAGAAATATATACGCTAATGTCATAACCAGTATGGCTCTCACCAGAAAAGAAATGTATTCTCTCTGGGTGTCAGTTGTGGTTCTCGCGCCTCAGTCAGAAGGTTGTGGGTTAAAGTCCTACTCCAGGGACTTGAGCACATTATCCAGACTGACACACCAAATGCAATACTGAGGGAGTGCTGCACTGTTGGAGGTGCTGTCTTTCAGATGAGATGTTAAACTGCTCTCTCAGGTGGATTTAAAAGATCCCATGGCATTATTTGAAGAAGAGCAGTGGAGTTATCCCCGGTGTCCTGGTCAATATTTATCTCTCAACCAACATCATTAAAACAGATTATCTGGTCATTATCACATTGCTGTTTGTGACATTGCAGTGTGCAAATTGGCTGCCACGATTCCCACATTACAACAGTGACTATACTTCAAAATACTTCATTGGCTGTAAAGCGCTTTGGAACATCCTGAGGTTGTGAAAGGCACTATATAAATGCAAGTCTTTCTTTTTCTTTCTTCCTATGTACTTAGAATCATCCAGAAGTATTTCCCAAAGTGAAATAAAATAATTGGGCTGGAGATTTCACAGGGGTTCTCCAAGTCTCCCCCCATAACTTCGATGGAAGACCAGAGGAACCGCCAAGGGCAGTTTACACCATTTCTCTGTGGTGGGAGGCTGCTGGTCTCCCACTAAGGTTATGACAGGATATTGGGAGAATACCCAAGTAATTTCCAGGCCATTATTTGCAATAATGAAAAAACACCAAAGGAATTTTTTTTGTGAATAATCACTACTTCATAGTCTGGCTGTACTAAATGACAAAATGGACAGCCCTGAGTGTGCAGAGAACAGATTTATTTTACTGCAGTTCAGAATGTAGCACTGAAATTAGTTGACACAACAGTAGTGGACAGAAGTCAAAATTAAAATCCTGTGAAGTGCACGTACCCTGCTGGCTGAATTATGCACTCTAGGCTCCGGGAGTGCAAATTTATACAACCTACCATTAAGTTTCCTCTGTTAAAAAAATAAAGCATAGATTTTACCAAACTAACGTTCCCTATTGCACCTTTTGGATAATATCTGAATGGGTACAGGCAGAATGGGATTATGTGCCAATTTTGGATGACCAATGCACTGTGGCATTCTGTTGTGAGATCACATCCACGTGATAAATTTTCAATCAACTGTCTGTGGGGATATACCCAATAAAGGCAGCAGCTTTTCCACAGAGAGGAAGAGCAATTTTGATGACAAGGTACAGCAGCATTAGCAAAGGCCTAAGAGCACAAAACCTACCTGTCCTTGGAGTTCCACATGGTGTGTTGCACAAGGAGAGCAGGAGAGAGGCAAGGAAGCAAATAAAAAAAAACAATGGAAAACAACTTATATTTCCATTTATTGGTGTTATCTCCAACATGCAAAAGCTTTCGTACATGAAAGGCATAGCATGAACAATACAGCTCCTGATTTATAAGTATGATGATGAAGTGGAAAGGGTATGGTATTTGTTTTATATCCTTAAAAGCGTAAGGATTAAAGTATTTGTTTTATATCCTCAAAGATCTTAGGATTGAGCCTTGACGGTGTCTGACAGACCAACTTGCCAGCTATATGATGAACGGTTTGTTTTATCAGAACTCAGCTTGGTCCCTGAACAATTCCATTCCACTTCAGCAAACACTCAAATCAGTCTGTCCTACACCATAGAGTCACCACTCCTTACATTTTACAGACATAGAATTAGATAGAATTTACAGCACAGAAACAGGCAATTTGGCCTAACTGGTCCATATGGTGTTTATACTCCACAGGAGCCTTCTCCCACCCCTCTTCATCTAACCCTAGCAGCATAATCTTCTATTCATTTATCCCTCATGTGTTTATCCAGCTTCCCTTTAAATGCATCTATGCTTTTCGCTTCAACTACTCCATGTGGACATTTCACATTCTAATCACTCTCTGGGTAAATAAGGTTCTCCTGAATTCACTATCGGATTTATTATTGACGATCTTATATTTATAGCTTATATTTATATATATATTATATTTATCTTATACTTACAACCAACTACCTAGCAATATTGGCAAGAGAAAAATAGTGAATGAGCCTATAAGCCACATATCTGTTTGCAAGCAGAAAGTCAATGGGTTGGATTTTGCAGGGGGTCAGTGGGCGCGATCGGTGGGGGGTCGGGTGGGGAAGTGGGTTTTTTCCCCAGCAGGTCGGGACCCTGCTGTGAACCCTCCGCCAAACACCTTTCCTAAATGTTGGGTCTGTCAGCGCTGAGCAGAACCGACATGCAGCAGCGGGGGAGGCAATTAAAATCATTAGTGGCTTGTTTACAGCCACGTATCAATGTTTTTTCCCAGCTTTTTGGATTTGACAGATCGCCCACCGGTTTCCCGCTGTGCCGAGACATCGTCTGTGAAGCTGAGGTGGGAGGTCAGTGGCCATTGAATCAGCTGATGAGTTGACAGCTTCAAATGTCAAGTCAAAGCTCCCAGCTGATTGAGAAATGTTCCCTTACCACTAGCTTCTCTAAACTGCATTTCCATTACAGATTCAGGATGCTGCAATTCTTTACACAAGTCTCCATACAGTCTGACCTCATTACCTCTCCCACCATTGACAGATCGCTTCAGTCATCTCTACTTCACCTGCTCTATTCCATCAGCATGGGTGCCCCTGAAGCTCTCTCAGCTTGGTCCTCACAATCCCACCATGATCAACCCCATCACCAGCATCACAAGGCACACCAGCAGCACCAGGCACAACAGCAGCACCAACAACAACACCAACCTTCTCCACAATCAACTGATGGTGCACAGGACACATGGCATCAGCACCCAACCACATTGCTGCCCAGGAGGCCAGGGATGGCCTCACTGATGCGCTATCAATCACTCAAAAGACTGAGGTTAAGCGAGTAACTAACAGGCTTTTATTAACAAGAGAATGAAGGTGTGCCTCGAGTGGTCGGCCAGTCCAGAATACAAAGGGACTGTGGAGCAGTCACCTTTATACCTGGACTCGTGGGAGGAGTCAGCCGAGGCATGTACAGACATGTACACAGTGGAATACAAACAGTGGTTTACCACATTCACCCCTTGTTTAAAAATGAGTCCGGCGGGGTGAAGTGTATTAAAAGTTTGTGTATTGGAGTCTCTCCGGAGGTCTTGTCTGCCGCTGTGATCGACGTGGCGACGGCAGGGGTAATGAAGCTTCCAGCGTCGAGTCCCGCGTAGGCTGGGGCACTGGTGTGTAGTCCTCGTGGGTGTCGAGCGGGTCACGGGGCCCAGGCGTGCCGTCTGCTGGGGTTGGATATTGGATCGTGGGGAGGGTGGTAGTGGGTAGTGGGTTACTGGGGCCCCCGAGGGTGCGAGGTCTCGTATGGAGACTGTGTCCTCCCGCCCGTCCGGGTATGCAATGTAAGCATACTGGAGGTTGGCGTGGAGGAGGTCGACCCTCTCGACCAGGGGGTCCATTTTATGGGTCCTCACATGTCTTCTCAGTAGGACCGGCCCTGGGGATGTCAGCCATGGCGGTAGCGATGTCCCCGATGTGGACTTCCTTGGGAAGACAAACATTTTCTCATGAGGGGTGGCGTTAGTGGCAGTGCAGAGCAGTGACCGAATAGAGTGGAGCGCATCGGGGAGCACATCCTGCCAGCGGGAGGTCGGAAGGCCCCTAGACTTTAAGGCTAGCAGGGCGGCCTTCCAAACTGTCGCATTCTCTCTTTCCACCTGTCTGTTCACCCGGGGGTTGTAACTGGTGGTCCTGCTTGTGGCAATACCCCTAGCGAGCAGGTACTGACGGAGTTCGTCGCTCATAAACGATGAGCCCCGGTCGCTATGGATATAGCTGGGGAAACCGAACAGGGTGAAGAGGTCGTTCAGACATTTAATGACCGTGGCACTGGTCATGTCCGGGCAGGGGATGGCGAATGGGAAACGGGAGTACTCATCAATAATGTTGAGGAAGTACACATTGAGGTCGGAGGAGGGGAGAGGCCCTTTAAAATCAACGCTCAGGCGCTCGAAGGGGCGAGTGGCTTTTATCAGGTGAGCCCTGTCTGGTCTATAAAAGTGCGGTTTGCACTCAGCGCAGACTTGGCAGTTCCTGGTCATGGTCCTGACCTCCTCAATGGAGTAAGGCAGGTTGCGGGCCTTGATGAAGTGGAAGAACCTGGTGACCCCCGGGTGGCAGAGGTCATTGTGGAGGGCCCGCAGTCTATCGATCTGCGTGCTGGCGCAGGTGCCACGCGATAGAGCATCCGGGGGTTCATTGAGCTTCCCGGGCCGGTACAAGATCTCGTAATTGTAGGTGGAAAGTTCGATTCTCCACCTCAAGATCTTGTCATTTTTGATTTTGCCCCTCTGCTTGTTGTTAAACATAAAAGCAACTGAACGCTGGTCAGTGAGCAGGGTAAATCGTTTTCCGGCCAGGTAGTGCCTCCAATGACGCACAGCCTCCACAATAGCCTGGGCCTCCTTCTCAACAGCGGAGTGTCTGGCCTCCGGGCCCTGGAGGGTTCGTGAAAAGAAGGCCACGGGTCTCCCCGCCTGATTAAGGGTAGCGGCCAGGGCAAAGTCAGACGCGTCGCTTTCTACCTGGAAGGGGATGGATTCGTCCACTGCGTGCATGGTGGCTTGGCAATGTCTTCCTTGATACGGTGGAAGGCTAAGCGGGCCTCTGCCGTCAAGGGAAAAGAGGTGGACTTGATCAGTGGATGGGCCTTGTCCGCATAGTAGGGGACCCACTGGGCGTAATAGGAGAAAAACCCTAGGCACCTCTTCAGGGCCTTGAGGCAGTGGGGCAGTGGGAGTTCCATAAGGGGGCGCATCCGGTCGGGGTCGGGACCGATGACTCCGTGTTCCACAACACAGCCAAGGATGGCGAGGCGGGTTGTGCGGAATATGCACTTCTCCTTGTTATACGTCAGGTTCAGGAGTTGGGCGGTGCAGAGGAATTTTTCGAGGTTTGCGTCATGGTCCTGCAAGTCATGGCCACAGATGGTCACATTGTCCAGATATGGGAAAGTGGCCTGCAACGCATTTTGATCGACCATCCGGTCCATCTCCCTTTGGAAGACGGAGACCCCGTTGGTGACGCCAAAGGGAACCCTAAGGAAGTGATAGAGGCGGCCGTTTGCCTCAAAGGCAGTATACTGGCGGTCCTCAGGGCGGATAGGGAGCTGGTGGTACGCTGATTTCAGGTCAAAGGTCGAGAAGACGCGGTACTGCGCGATCTGGTTGACCATATCAGCTATGCGGGGGAGTGGGTAAGCGTCCAGCAGGGTGTAGCGATTTATTGTCTGGCTGTAGTCAATGATCAGGCGCTGCTTCTCGCCGGTCTTAACGACCACAACCTGGGCTCGCCAGGGGCTGGTGCTGCCCTCAATAATCCCCTCCTTCAGGAGCCGCTCCACTTCAGTTTTAATGAAAACCCTGTCCCCGGCACTGTATCGCCTGCTCTTTGTGGCGATGGGCTTACAGCCGGGGGTGAGGTTAGCAAACAGTGGGGGGGGGGGGTGACTCTGAGTGTGGAGAGGTTGCACCTGGTGCGCGGCGGGCAATTTGGAAGCTGCTGGCTGCGGACTGTGAGTGGGGGGAGGGGTCCACCGTACGCCATCGTAACACTTTTAAGGTGGCACTGAAAATCTAACCCCAGTAGAACGGCAGCGCAGAGGTGGGGCAGGACCAGAAGTTTAAAATTATCGTACACAGTCCTGTCTACTAAGAGTGTCACCACGCAGTAGCCGCCAATGTCCGCCGACTGGGACTCGGAGGCCATAGAAATCCGCTGGTGCGCAGGCAGGACTGGGAGAGAGCAACGCCGCACCGTGTCGGGGTGGATGAAGCTCTCCGTGCTCCCAGAGTCAAAAAGGCAGATTGTATCGTGACCATTTACCTTAATGTCCATTGTGGACAGGGCCAGTTGGTGTGGTCTCGCTTGGTCCAGCGTAACGGAGGCCAGCGTCGGGGTCGGTGTGTCGTTGCAGGTATCAGATGAGGCGGTGTTGGGGGCCTGCTGCGTCCTGGCTGGCATCCAAGATGGCGGCGTCCATGATCCCCATGTGGCTGGAGGCGTCCAAAATGGCTGCTGTTCCGGTGGTTCGCACATGGCTGGGGAGGCCCAAGATGGCGGCCCGCACGGCCCACACGCGGCGCTGCTGGGGTTCGGGGTGGCTTTGGCCCTGCAGACGCTGGCGTAGTGTCCCTTCTTCCCGCAGCCCGAGCAGATCACATTTTTCGTCGGGCAGCGCGCTCTGGGGTGTTTGGCCTGGCCACAGAAGTAGCATTTCTGGCCTTGGGACACTGCTGCGGTAGTTGGGCCGTTGCTGGGATGTGGCTGGGGTGGCACGGCGCTATGAGGCGGTCCTACCGTGTCACAGGCTGTCGTTCCCCGCGGCGTCCACAGTGCAGAGGAGTAGGCATCCATACCCCGGTAGGCTGCGTCCAATGATAGTGCGAGTTCAGAGGCCTTGTTGAGGTCGAGGTCACTCTGCTCCAACAGTCGCTGTCGGGTGTAATTGGACCTGTGGCCCGCTACAAAAGCGTCCCGGATAAGTTCCTCTGTGTACACGGCGGCCTTTACATCCTTACAACCACAGGCTCGGCCAAGCACAGACAGTGCCTGAAGGTATTCCTCGGTCGATTCCCCAGCTTGTTGTTTACGACTCCCCAGGAGGTGCCTGGCGTACACCTTGTTCACTGGGCGCGTGTACTGGTCCTTGAGGAGCTTGATAGCAGCCGTGTACGAGGTCACGTCCTGGATGACCGAGTACGCTCAGTGGTTCACTTTGGAGGTCAGGACATCCAGTTTGTCCTCATCCGATTTGACCGTTGCAGCGGAGGCGATCAGGAATTTTTCAAAGCACCTAAGCCAGTGAGTAAACTTGGTGGATGCGTCTGCCTCCCGATGGTCTAAGTCTAGGCATGCTGGTGTGAGGATCTTCTCCATTATAAAAAAATCTTGTTAATAAAATTGATGCGCTATCAATCACTCAAAAGACTGAGGTTAAGCGAGTAACTAACAGGCTTTTATTAACAAGAGAATGAAGGTGTGCCTCGAGTGGTCGACCAGTCCAGAATACAGAGGGACTGTGGAGCAGTCACCTTTATACCTGGACTCGTGGGAGGAGTTAGCCGAGGCATGTACAGACATGTACACAGTGGAATACAAACAGTGGTTTACCACACTCACCATGACCAGATTTACTTCACTTGACGCTGTACAACCTGGCTGCCACATCCTAGCTTCACCTCACCCCCTTGGAGGAGACAGTGCAGGCCATTCTTGGCAGGGACGTGGCTGAGCACTTTGCCAGCGGTGGGGCAGAAAGGTACAAGATGCTGGTATCCTTGTACGCTATCCTTCTTCTGGCATGCAACTCTTGCTTTCCCACCCTCCCCTCACGACAACTCCACTCTTGTGCCTTCCTCATTTCACACACCCAAGAAATACAGCCTGTCCAGCCAGTGATTGGCCAAGAGGGAGTGTAGGGGTTCGCAAAATCCCCTCAGCCCGCGAAGATCGGGAAATATTAATCCACATCGTGGACAAAGACTTGTGTGATTTAAATTGTCTCTGGGTTGGACAATGTTTTAAAACATACCCAGAACCGAAAAAAAGAGGCTGCATTAAAAAGCTTGTAAAAGGGCAGCGCTTGGACACTGGAATCAAAGAACTTTGTGAAAATCGCACACTTTAAGATTGTACATTTTATTAAAGGGTGTACTCTTGAGTTTTGAACGGTTTAAATTGCCCAGGGACAAAAATGGCCGTCAGAAACCACGGCAAGGACAATGGACTTGGAAGCAGCTCATGGGTGTCTGTGAAAAGGGGAGGATCAAAGATGGCTGATTAAACTGCCAATCAAAGGCAGTTCGGGAGTTCCCTCCCTGCAGAGATAATCGATTTGTTTACAGGAACTACTACAGGGATGTTTGCACAAGGGATTAAACCACTTGACTGCGGTTTCGGGTTGACCACAGGATAATGACTTTCTGTTTACAATGCCTTCAAGGCTGTTTACTCAAGCAAGCAAGGAAATGGACATATTCAAATCACTGCAGCTTTATTGGAAAGCCCATTCACATTTAAGTAAGGCACATTTAAACTGAAAAGAAAACAGTTTAAACAATGGGTTTGGATGAATCACCCATTACTGGACAATGGGGACAGTTGGATCCCTTTTGTTTTAGCCCAGGAACCTCCAGATCTGGGCGGGAACATTTCGGCCTGAAAATTGGGGTATAAGAGATAGCTTCTCAGAGGCATCTCTCTCTCTCTGGCTTGCCTCCGTGTGCCCTCTACAGCGTGGAGTCTGTCTGAAGAAGTAAAACACCAGCAGTTTACTTTTAGAACACTGGGGTGTTTCTTTACTTCAGGGCAGTGAAGATCTCATGGGGCATGGAGCTGGCATTGCAGTGGTGAGCATATATTTTTCTGGCCTTCCACAAGGCAACTTAGGATAGGCTTAGGGGTGGGAGTAAAGTGGGGATTTCGTTAGAATTGTATTTTAGTCGATTTCCCTCATTGTGTGCGTTTTTTCTCCCCTATTTAAGCAATTTTACCGTGATTACTTTGATCGTGTGGTGTAGTTTCTTAGTTGTAATAAAATTAGATTTTCTTGCATCCAGACCATTTGTCCGTTTTAATATATCATTAATTATAAGTTCCTCCAGTCAGAACTGGAAGGAGGGGTTTAGCGATTCGAAACCGCCGATTGGAATTGGTCACAGTGCAGTGGCAAAAAGGCTGCCTGACCAGGTAAATTACCGTAAACCAGGTAAAGGATGCCCCCTACAAATTGGCGACCACGAAGGGACTGGAGGCAGTTTTTGATATGATAAGTGGTCTGGATCTGGAGAAAGCATCAGCTCTTGCTTTTCTTGCTTTCAGTCTGTGCATAGCCCTGCAGAAGTTAGCGGCAGCATGTAAGCTGACCTATTATGGTATAGGTGGCTGGGTTAAGAAGGGTGAGATCAGGATGCAGGAGGAGGTTATAGAGGTCAAGAATTGGGAATCAGAGTTTGGAAAATGCCAGGCGGAGGTAGAACGCCTCATAAGAGAGGTGAATGAGGCCAGAGATAGTGGGATGAGGGTGCTGGAAGAAAATGCATGCCTCACACTAGAGGCCACGAAATGCCAGGCAGAGATAGAGCGCCTTGTGCAGGAAGTCACAGAGGCTAGGGACAGTGAGATGAGGCTACAGGAGGAAAACGCACACCTCACCCAAGAAGCTAGCGAGGGCAAAAGCCACGCGAGGCACAAGATAGAGTTCCTAATGTGCCAAATTACAGAAGCTAAGAGTAATGATATGAGACTGCGGGAAGAGAATGCCGGTCTCACCTCAGAAGTAACAGAGCAGGAGGAAAAGGTTAGGGAGGTAAAGGCAGCTTATAAGCTGGCCTGCGATCAAAGGTTTAGTGGAGCAGATCATACCCCATGTAACAGAAATGGTGTGGAGATGCCGGAGTTGGACTGGGGTGGACAAATGTAAGAAGTCACACAACACCAGGTTATAGTCCAACAGCTTTATTTGAAATCACAAGCTTTCGGAGCGCTGCTCCTTCTTCAGGTGAAGTGGAGAAATGCATAAAGACACAGCTTATATAGTCAGAGAATCATGTCAGATGTTTACAGGTAACCTTTCCAACTGCCATTTATCACACCTCGGCAGAGAGATAATCACAGCAGTCAAAGGTGTGAATGGTGTCCAAACAGGTCAGTCAGGGAAACATTACATCAAAGAACAATGAGGTGGGGTCACAAGGGGTCAAATATTGCAGATGCTGGGGTCTGTATGAAAAACAAAAAAACAGACAAAAAACATTTTTTTTGGCTGGAAATCACAGCAGGTCCGGCCGCATCTGTGTAGAGAGAACAAGCCAATGTCAACTCGAGTCTGGATGACCCTGCATCAGGTGGGGTTACATGTAGCGTGACATGAACCCAAGATCTCGGTTGAGGCCGTCCTCATGGGTGCGGAACTTGGCTATCAGTTTCTGCTCGACGATTTTGCGTTGTCGTGTGTCTCGAAGGCCGCCTTGGAGAATGCTTACCCGAAGATCGGAGGCTGAATGTCCTTGACTGCTGAAGTGTTCCCCGACTGGGAGGGAACACTCCTGCCTGGTGATTGTTGCGCGGTGTCCGTTCATCCGTTGTCGCAGTGTCTGCATGGTCTCGCCGATGTACCATGCTCCGGGGTACGCGATGGACACCTACAGACACTGAAAGATGCCCTTGTAAGAACGGGATATGACGCTCGACTCGTCGATCGACAGTTCCGACGGGCCACAGCGAAAAATCGCATAGACCTCCTCAGAAGACAAACATGGGACACAACCAACAGAGTACCCTTCGTCGTCCAGTACTTCCCCGGAGCGGAGAAACTACGCCATGTTCTTCGCAGCCTTCAACATGTCATCGATGACGATGAACACCTCGCTAAGGCCATCCCCACGCCTCCACTACTCGCTTTCAAAAAGCCGCCTAACCTCAAACAGACCATCGTTCGCAGCAAATTACCCAGCTTTCAGGAGAACAGCGACCACGACACCACACAACCCTGCCACAGCAACCTCTGCAAGACATGCCAGATCATCAACACAGATACCATCATCACACGTGAGGACACCACCCACCAGGTACATGGTACACACTCATGTGACTCGGCCAACGTTGTCTACCTCATACGTTGCAGGAAAGGATGCCCCGGAGCATGGTACATCGGCGAGACCATGCAGACACTGCGACAACGGATGAACGGACACCGCGCAACAATCACCAGGCAGGAGTGTTCCCTCCCAGTCGGGGAACACTTCAGCAGTCGAGGACATTCAGCCTCCGATCTTCGGGTAAGCATTCTCCAAGGCGGCCTTCGAGACACACGACAACGCAAAATCGTCGAGCAGAAACTGATAGCCAAGTTCCGCACCCATGAGGACGGCCTCAACCGAGATCTTGGGTTCATGTCACGCTACATGTAACCCCACCTGACGCAGGGTCATCCAGACTCGAGTTGACATTGGCTTGTTCTCTCTACACAGATGCGGCCGGACCTGCTGTGATTTCCAGCCAAAAAAAATGTTCTTTGTCTGTTTTTTTGTTTTTCATACAGACCCCAGCATCTGCAATATTTGACCCCTTGTGACCCCAACTCATTGTTCTTTGATGTAATGTTTCCCTGACTGACCTGTTTGGACACCATTCACACCTTTGACTGCTGTGATTACCTCTCTGCCGAGGTGTGATAAATGGCAGTTGGAAAGGTTACCTGTAAACATCTGACATGATTCTCTGACTATATAAGCTGTGTCTTTATGCATTTCTCCACTTCACCTGAAGAAGGAGCAGCGCTCCGAAAGCTTGTGATTTCAAATAAAGCTGTTGGACTATAACCTGGTGTTGTGTGACTTCTTACATGTAACAGAAAGATAGAGAGCTTGAGTATGGTGTTATTAAGGACTAAAGGGATGGTATGTCTCATAAGTCCAAAGGGAAGTCCGTCGGACAGTACCAGCAGCCCAAATCAAACCGCCCCACAGGCAGCACCCAGAACAGAGCTGGCTAGGGAATTAGAGATCCCAAGACTGCAGCCCACAGCTCCGAGTTTTGAGGAGCTCTGGCAGCAAGAAGGGGTGGACAATGGGGTGGTAGGAGAACGCCAGCAGGTCCCACTAGGCAGGCAGGGACCAGGACCAGTGTACCCCCTCAACAGCGGAGGTACGGTCCGCCCATGAACAATAATTACCCAGGGGCTGTTCAGCACACATATCTGGTACCCTATGATACCCAACAGCTCCGAGGCCTGGTGAAACATATTCCCTGCTCTCCGAAAAGGGAGGCCCCTCAGTGCACTTCCAAGTGCTAGAACAGGCAGCCTGTGTTAATGGCTGTGATGACAAAGATAAAGCCAAAATGTTGCTTTTCTCTGTAGATAGTAAGCTCTATCAGACCCTTTCAGATGAGGCTAAGAGAGGGCAGAAGGGTTTTGAGGACCTAAAGGAGGAAATACTGCAAGCCATGGGTGTGAACGACGGCAGTCCGTTCGATCGCATAGGGAAAACACTGCAGAAGGAAGGGGAGACCCCATAGGCATTTGCAGACAGGCTGTGGCCAGTCTACAACAGCGCGTGTACAGGGGGACAAGATAGTGCACACCAGAACCAGCGGCAGCGGACCCAATGGTTTCGTTGCCTGGTGTCCAATTGCCTGCCCCAGATAAAAGCAAAGGCTGATACTTGGTTTGACCACTGACACCCCCTAGCAACCGAAGAGACTGTAATCCGGCAGCTCACGGTAGCATATAGGAACGGTAGGAATAGTGGGACCCCCCAGCAAAAGGATAAGGTCCACGAGGTTAAACCTGGGGCTCAATACAAGAAAGAGTGGCGCCAGGAGGGGAGCCGTCCCTCCCAGAACAAGGTCACTTGTTACAGGTGCGGGGAGGATGGCCACTGGTGCAGGGATTGTAAAAAGCCTGGGAGAGATGATAAAGCCAGGACCCCTGCAGCCCCAACTCAGAAGGCAGAGACAGAAACTCCTCCCGATACAGTCAAGTCTGTCATGGAGTCGATAAAATCTTTCCTCAGGGCCAATCAGGGAAAGGTAGCAGCCATCAGTGGTGCTGCAGCCCCCTCGCCCACCTCTGCCTCCCCACAAAGACTGGAGCGCGCAGCCTGTCCATCTGTGTAATCTCCGGTATGATGAATGGAAGAGACCGCTCGTACAGATGGAGGTAGAGAAGGTTACAGGGACTTATCTATTGGATACGGGGGCATCATGCACCATGATCCATACGGATAATGCCACCACCTCACCTTTGTCTAACGGGGTTCCATACACACTATCGGGATTCACCGGTCAGGAGCAGGTGGTGGTATACTCCAGACCCCTCAACCGAATTTATGGGCAGGCAGCAGACAGCATGGGGAAGCAGCATCAGAATAACCGGCTGCTGCTCGAGCCTAGCAAGAGCCACCAGTGGGAGATAGGAGACCTAGTGATGGTAAGAAACTATGCCCGGGTGAGAAGTTTAGAGCCACTCTACATGGGACCCTATAGTATAGTTGATAGGGCCAGCCCCATGGTCTATGCAGTAAAACTACCCCGGTGCACAAAGTGGTTCCATGCCAACCAATGTAAATTGTATAAATCTGACCATACAAGTTCAAGTTCACAGGCTGTAAAGACAGGCGCTGTGGCTTGTTTCAAGGGAAAAGTTGTCCTGCCCACCAATTGGGACACTTCCACGCCCCAGGCTGCTGCGAGTTCATTCACAGAAAATCGCTTGGGGGGCTCCAGGGAGGAGTCGCCCTGTGAAGAGACTGCCCATGCATGCGTAGTCGCTGGTCTGGAGACAGGAATTCCCCAGTTTTTGAACAGAAGGTTCACGCAGGCGCAGTCATGCGCCTGAGGGGAGAGGTTTCCCAACACTGGGTTCACGCAGGCGCAGTTCCCCAGCTCGTGACCCCAGCAGCTCCTCTTCAGTTTTCCCGCGCAGGCGCAGTCGCCTGTTTGAATACAGAGGTTTCACAGCCTCTGCCGTGGGACTCCGGGGAGGAGGTTTGCGCAGGCGCAGTTCCCAAGGCCGTGACCACAGCGGCTCCTCTTCAGTTTTCCCACGCAGGCGCAGTCGCCTGTTTGAATACAGAGGTTTCACAGCCTCTGCCGTGGGACTCCGGGGAGGAGGTTTGCGCAGGCGCAGTTCCCAAGGCCGTGACCCCAGCGGCTCCTCTTCAGTTTTCCCACGCAGGCGCAGTCGCCTGTTTGAATACAGAGGTTTCACAGCCTCTGCCGTGGGACTCCGGGGTGGAGGTTCGTGCAGGCGCAGTCGCTTGTTTAAAGGGACAAGCTTCCCAGCCCGCTTCTAGAGTGGTTCCCCCTATGGTGTGGGACTCTGGGGAGGCAGGGATAGCAATTCCTCTTGCAGGGGACATATGGAAGGAGCTGGGACCAGGTTTTGGACCTGGAGAGGAAGATTTTCAGCCACCAGCAGCGGGTGGTGAGGGGATATCTGCCCCCAGTGTGGGAGTGGGTAGGGAAAAGGAGACAAACCTGGATTACTGGCAGGCTGCCAGTATATTATACAGTGCGGGCTGTTTGCATCAGGGGGAGAAGGTTCCCAGCCAGCTAGGGCTGTGACCCTGGCTCAGTGTCCATCAGCCAAGGTTTCCCCCAGAGAGACGCCCCTCAGAAGTTCTCAGCGGGTCCACAAGCCCAAGATAAGATGGTCACCGGGGTATCTGCCACAAAGAGCAATCTCCCGAGCCCAGGAGGAAATAGATCACAGAGGTCCCCAACTAGCAACCATAAGTTGCCAGGGACCAGAAGCAGGAGGCAGTCCAGCTTCGCTGCAGGCAGCAGTAATCTGCGACAGTAACACTAGAGATTAGCCTGGCCATCCGGAGGTGGGCGGCATTTGTATTATAGCTTTGTGTTAAGTTGCCAATGTTTATAGCTTGCTTTAAAGGTGTTCAAATTTTAAGTTTAGAATGTTACGAGTAGTTTTGAGTTTAAGCTTAAAGTTTAAGTTTATAAGTGTGCCAAATGCTTGTATTTTGGTCCGAGGTCGAGGGGCCCGACCATGTCTCCACCTAAGGCAGCAGGTCAGTGAGAGACCTGGCTGCAAGTCCTTTTAAGTTCTTTTGCAGGAAAGTGGACAAAGGAGCAGCCCTGTTCGCCCAGCCCAAGCTGGGCATCAAATGAAGATATGGTTATACAGAATGTTGGGGATCACCTCGCCACTGGACAAATCCAGGAGGAGACCCCGCAGCGGCCTTCGGGAGAAACCGGACAGGGTCCGGAGGAACCTGCCTACTCATCCTACGCGGAAGAGATGGCCCCAGCTGGGCCCCACCCAGAACTATCCTGACTGAATTTCACTTGCGGGAGACCTCGCTATTGAGGAGTCATGGTGGGAAGCGCAGGTGCCTTGTCAGTTAGGGACGCGTTCCCCGGGAGTGGGTGGTGATGGCCCAGGAAAGATGGTAAAGGGGAGGGGGAGACCCAAGAGTTGCGTGGGTGCGTTCAGGGAAGGGAGGAACTCACCCGGGGCCCACGGGCAAAGTTGGAGTGTAAGTGTGGCTGGGAAGGATGAGTGGGTGGCCGGATCTGGGATCCAAGTTTGAGTGTGGGGCCAGTGAGAGCCGCCACACAGGCACCCATCATTTTCTCCAGCCAGTCGAGGGAAGACGGGAGGGGGAGGGACTGGGAGTCGCGATCCCATACTCTCCGGTCTCGGTCTGTGAAACATGAGGGGTACCCCGCCTCCACAAACGGACAAGGGAACGGCTTGGGGCTGGCGGATCAGACTGTTCTGTAAAATCCAGTCTGTATATTTTAAAAGTTTAGAACATTAAAGGGGGGGTGGAAGGAACATTTACTGCCCGGGTGGGAGGAGCAATACCCACTCGAATTTTGCAACCTATCATTGGCACGTGATGGTCGGGGTTTATTTCAGCATTTTGTTTCAAATGTTTAATGAAGATTTTTGTATTTTGTTTTACAGTTCCAAGCAGTGCAGAGGTGTAGGACCCTCTCCGTGCTTGGAATCATTTTGATTACATTGTATAACCAAGATTGCAACATTTTGTAATATGTTATAATGTAACAAGTGATGCAGGGGTATGAGCCCACTATTGTAACATTTTGTAATTGATGTATCTGTAGATGCCTACCGTACCATGGTTTTTCTCGGATTTGAGGGGAATATACGGGTCGGGGAATCAGTGATAGGTAGCTATAGGTAAATACAGGGGATGGTTGTTTGTCGGGGGTCAGAAAATTTTGCTCACTTCCTCAAGAGGATACTACAAGCAAGTTGGAAGTATCCAAGGGGGGAATGTAGGGGTTCGCAAAATGCCCTCAGCCCCCGAAGATCAGGAAATATTAATCCACATCATGGACGAAGACTTGTGTGATTTAAATTGTCTCTGGGTTGGACAATGTTTTAAAACATACCCGGAACTGGAAAAAAAGGGCTGCGTTAAAAAGCTCGTAAAAGGGCAGCGCTTGGACACTGGAATCAAAGAACTTTGTGAAAATCGCACACTTTAAGATTGTACATTTTATTAAAGGATGTACTCTTGAGTTTTGAATGGTTTAAATTGCCCAGGGATAAAAATGGCCGTCAGAAAGCATGGCCAAGGATAAAGGACTTGGAGCAGCTCGTGGGTGTCTGTGAAAAGGGGAGGATCAAAGATGGCTAACTAAACTGCCAATCAAAGGCAGTTCGGGAGTTCCCTCCCTGCAGAGATAATCGATTCGTTTACAGAAACTGCTACAAGGATGTTTGCACAAGGGATTAAACCACTTGACTGCGGTTTCAGGTTGACCACAGGATAATGACTTTCTGTTTACAATGCCTTCAAGGCTGTTTACTCAAGCAAGCAAGGAAATGGACACATTCAAATCACTGCAGCTTTATTGGAAAGCCCATTCACATTTAAGTAAGGCACATTTAAACTGAAAAGAAAACAGTTTAAACAATGGGTTTGGATGTATCACCCATTACTGGACAATGGGGACAGTTGGATCCCTTTTGTTTTAGCCCAGGAACCTCCGGATCTGGGCGGGAACATTTCGGCCCCAAAATTGGGGTATAAGAGATAGCTTCTCAGAGGCATCTCTCTCTCTCTGGCTTGCCTCCGTGTGCCCTCTACAGCGTGGAGTCTGTCTGAAGAAGTAAAACACCAGCAGTTTACTTTTAAAACACTGGGGTGTTTCTTTACTTCAGGGCAGTGAAGATCTCATGGGGCACGGAGCTGGCATTGCAGTGGTGAGCATATATTTTTCTGGCCTTCCACAAAGCAACTTAGGATAGGCTTAGGGGTGGGAGTAAAGTGGGGATTTCGTTAGAATTGTATTTTAGTCAATTTCCCTCGTTGTGTCCGTTTTTCGTCCCCTATTTAAGCAATTTTACCGTGATCACTTTGATCGTGCGGTGTAGTTTCTTAGTTGTAATAAAATTAGATTTTCTTGCATCCAGACCATTTGTCCGTTTTAATATATCATTAATTATAAGTTCCTCCAGTCAGAACTGGAAGGAGGGGTTTAGCGATTCGAATCCGCTGATTGGAATTGGTCACAATGCAGTGGCAAAATGACTGCCTAACCAGGTAAATTACCATAAACCAGGTAAAGGATGCCCCCCTACAGGAGAGGAGAATGAAGAACAAGAAGGAGAAGAAGAAACATGTGAAGCACCTTGGGCTATGTTTTACTATGTTAAAGGCACCATATAAATGCAAGTTGTTGTTGCTACATTTCCTCTTTACCTCATGCTTGAATTTTTTTTAATAAGTCTCTTATGAGACACCTTATCAAACACCTGAAAATCCATATATACTGCATCTACTACATCTCCTTTAGGTCATTTCTTCAAAATCTCTTTTAAAATTGTCTCACAACTTGCCTTTAACAAATCTGTGATGACCTGATGGAACTCGTGCATTTCTAAATATTTACAAACTTTATTTTGAATTCTGCATTCGAAGAGTCCGCCAGTTTTCTCCTTTTCCTGATAATGCTGATTCCTTGCTGCTTTATGGTTCCACAGACTCTGGTCATCCTTCAGGACCTCACCCAAGTGGCTATTATTCAACAATATACATTCAGGCCTAGAAATTCAGCTGTTTGCGCCAGCCGTTAGCGCCAGATTTCCGGCGCTATCCACTTAGCGGCCGGGCACCGCCGGATCTGCGCCTACGCCGAAATTCAGCTGGGCTTTAGCGCCGGCGCAAAGTGTTAGCGCCCGCTCAGCTGCGCGCGCATCTTATGACGTCATTCCGTCGTGCAACGCCGTTTGTGCGCCCCAAACCGGAAATTCAGTGGTGCCCGGCCGATGTGGGCGTGGCGCTGCTAAGAACTGTGAAATGGAACTCAACAGAGGCCCTGTGGGATTCGGGGAGCGCTAATTAAAGGGCACATCCACTCACCCATAAAAGCCAGCCATTTCGCTGCAATGACTTTACTGCTTTGGATTTCTGCACAGAGAGCAAGGCACAGAGATTACTGATTTCGGACACCATAGGAGAGGTATTTTTGGCTTCTAGCCAGTGCTTTGACATTTGCATCCTTGTGATTTTGCTGTTTGGAACTTTGTAATGGGGGCTGCATGGGGGGCCAACCCTCAGTTGCTACATTTTGTGCGACGGGCTCGCAGACGCTTTGAGAGATGGCCAGGCATGCCTAGACGCAGAGGGGCCATTAGGCGTCGCCAACATAGGCCTTACCCAGTCAGGCAATACCGGGAGCAGGTCTCATATCTCACCATGACTGCGGCGCATTGTGTTAAGAGGCTGCGCTTCAGAAGGGAGGTGGTTGGAGAGATCTGCCAGCCGCTTCACGCAGATTTGCAGCCACAGCTCATGTCCAGGGCGTCTCTCTCGGTGGAAGTGAAGGTCACGGTGGCTCTCAGCTTTTATGCAAGCGGCTCCTTCCAAGCCGCTGCTGGGGACATTGCGAACATCTCCCAGTTCGCCGCGCATCACTGCATCCGACAGGTCACCGAAGCACTTTTCGCGAGGAGGCACCAATTCATCTCCTTCCCCATGACCCAACACAAGCAGGAGCAGCGTGCAGTTGGATTTGCCAGGATCGCGGCCTTCCCCATGGTGCAGGGCGCCATTGACTGCACGCATGTGGCTATGCGGGCACCTATCCACAATGCCGAGCAATACCGCAACCGGAAGGGCTACCATTCCCTAAATGTGCAGCTGGTGTGTGACCACAGGCAGCGCATCCTAGCTGTCAATGCCCGCTTCCCAGGAAGCAGCCACGATGCCTTTATCCTGCGCCAGACTACTGTGGCTGACATGTTCCAGGCACAGCCTCCACCAAGGGGATGGCTTATCGGGGACAAGGGCTACCCTTTGTGCACATGGCTCATGACCCTGCTCCGTGCGCCCAGGACCCCAGCGGAGCTGGCATACAACGAAAGCCATCAAGCCACAAGGAACCTAATAGAGCAAACAATAGGCGTCCTCAAGCAACGGTTCCGTTGCCTGGATCGTTCGGGCGGGTCTCTTCAGTATTCGCCGGATAGAGTCTCCCAGTTCGTCGTGGTGTGCTGCATGCTCCATAACCTGGCTATCCGCAGGACTCAGGCACTGCCACCTGACATTGGCCCACCACCTCAGGAGGACGAGCAGGAGGACCCTGAGGAGGAGGAGCACCAGGCCAGGAGGGAGCGACAAGGTCCAAGGGCTGTCCGCCGGGGGCTTATTGCTCGACACTTCTAGGCCCCCTGTCAGGGAATGGCCTGGGCCACTGAACGCAGCTGAAGGCAGCCGCTCCGCAAGCCCTCAGCCGGTTAACCCAACAACCACTTGAAACATGACACCTGCACATGGTGAATAAATAAACATCTTTATTTCAAAAACTCAGGGCCCTTCCCACATGGAAGAGCAAAACAGAGAAGACCCCCAAAAAACAGTCACAAACTTCTGTCACTCCCAAAACCTGGGGAGGACTAACAAAACATCAACATCCAAATGGCCTTCCTCACTGGCCTAACAAAAACAAGCCCCCCCCACAACACAAATACCCCCATAAAACCAAACAACATAATGCCCCCCAGAACAGAAGCCCCCGCATCACCCAGACCCTCGCTCACCACACTCTATTCGGTGTGGCGAGAGGGCGAGTCCATCGACAGCCGTCTTTTGCCCCGGCCCCTCCTGCTACTGCGCCTCAAGCTGGGCCGTGAGGCTGTGGCGAGGCTGGGGGAAGGATCTTCAGGGCGACAAGGCGTCTCGCCAGATGCCCTTGGGGGTCGGCCTACACGAGGGCGGGCCCGGGAGGGGCCGGCTGGTGGCTGCTGCAGCTGTGGGTGGCCCTCTTCACTGCCTGCAGCAGCTCCTTGCACCCTGGCTGGGGGAGTGGCAGGCTCGCCTGCACCAATGGGGACAAGGTGGGTGATGCCAGGCGCGCGCTGCTCGCCAGACACACGTGCACTCAGGCGGCCTGGCCGGGGAGCAAGCGCGCCAAACTGTTGGTCGCCAGACCGGTGTGCGGCAGCAGGGTGGCGGCTGGCCTGGCGACGCCTCCGCGCCAGTGCGAGGGGGGCAGAAGTCAGTGCCCCAACTGCGCCGGCATGTGCCCGCATCTGCAGTGCCATTGTCTGCCCAGCACCTCTCAGCTGGCGACTGGCGTGCTGCGCTGCCTCGAGTTGTTGCACCCCCCTCTCATGCGCTGCCACAAGGAGCTCCACCCCCCTGGCGTGCGCTGCTGCGATTTGCTCCAGCCCCCTGGCCTGGGATTGGCCGAAAGCCACCACACTTTGTGCGAGGCTTTCGATGGCGTGAGGCATCTGTGCCACCACCTCCATGAATTCGATGTGCCGCCGCTCCGACGCCGCCGACATCTCGTCCAGGAGGCGCACCTCCTGGGCGACATCCGAGTCCGGACTGGAGGGCGCCTCCACCCTCTGGCCAGAAGGCTGGCGTGCCGCCGGAGCCTTGCCGCGTGCGGCCACACCACTGGGAGCAGGTTCTGCCCTCCCCTCCACCGCCTCCCCCCTCTGGGCAGAAGGCTGGCGTGCTGCCGGAGCCTTGCCGCGTGCGTCCATGCCACTGGGACCAGATTCGGGGCTCCCCTCCCCCGCCTCCCCCTGGCTCTCCGGCACGCCAGATGTCTCCCCTTCATTGCCATCTCCTGGAGCGGAGGAGGGTTCCCCCGAGGTGGCGCCTTCCTGCTGCTCCTCGACGTCCTCCTCCTCCGAGGGCCTGGCTGTCTGGGCTTCAGGGAGCACCTCCTCCTCACCAGCTGAAAGCAGGAAGGCACAAGTGTAGCTTTAGAGTGAGGACAGGCCGACAGCGAGGGAGGCCGCACTGGTGCATTTTGCGCATTTTTCGGCCAGTGGGGAAGGATGTAGATCTGATGCGCGAGGGCAAGGAGAGAGGTGCACCCGGTCCTGTCCTTACCAGTGGGTTCCAGTATAGGGTCGGCGTCGCCGAGTGCCACAGGCCCAGTCACCGGGTGACGCAGGAGTCGGGCCACCCTCTCTTCCAGAACCGTTAGCTCCTGGTAATCGCGAGGGCCTCCACCAGTGACACGCAGGCTCCTGGCGTTCCTCGCCAGCTTGGCCTGCAAGAGAAAGGAGAGCGTCTAAGTACAGTGTGGTGCCCCGTTGGTGTGTGTGAGTCCTCCCATGGTGGAATAGCTTGGACAGTGTGGTGCCCTGTTGCTGTGTGTGAGGCCTCCCATGGTGGAATAGCTTGGACAGTGTGGTGCCCTGTTGCTGTGTGTGAGGCCTCCTATGGTGGAATAGCTTGGACAGTGTGATAAGTGCAGAAAGAGCTATTGATTAACATGCAAGTGCCATTGCAGCGGCAGGAGGGCTGGGCATTAGACCTTTGATGTCCCTTTGGCCCTAATGGGAGGTGCACTTGCAAGGATGAGGGGGACACTGGAAAGGGTACTCACCTTGACCAGCCGACATAGGCCATTGTATTTCTTGCGGCACTGGTCCGCACTCCTGGGAACATCGGAGTTGGAGGAGACCCTCCGGGCAATTTTGGTCCACGCCTCCCTGAACTGGCTCCTGGGAGCCTTCCTGCCACTAGCCGGGCACACGACCCGTCTTCTCTTGCGTACCCCATGAAGGAGCACACCCAGCGCATGGTCAGAGAACCGCTGGGCTCTTTCACGGGCCCTCTCCATTACCTCCAGGCGTTGATTTGGTACACAACCAGTCCTGAGGCCTAGTTGCAGGGCTACAGCATGCAGGGCGTGGCTGCAGTCAAAGTTGACCCTTCCCCCTTTAAGAGCTGGCCGGCGTCAGGGTGTCTGCTGACACTCACCACATGATCGCACCTGCGCTGCGCCCGGAATCGGCGTTATCAGGCCGCATCGCCGGATTAGCGCCTGAACACAGGGTTCCAACGCCTATTGCAGCGCTCGGCCAAAAAGTTGGCCAAATCTACTGAATTTCGGCGAGCTCGCCTGCACTTTCCGGCGGCCGCTAAATTTGCCGAGCGCCCGACTTTAGCACCGCAATAGCGTCCGAACTGAATTTCTAGGCCTCAGTGTTTTCCAAGTTTTGTCAACAAGGTCACTATTTGCTGATGGACATCAATACTTTTACTTACCCTGGCACTTTCATTAAGGCCGGAATTTTGTTCGGGGGACGGTTCTCAGGTGGGCGGGAGACCCGGCATGCCCTAATTTGAATGCGAGGCCTCAGTTTCCCGCTCGTAGAGGCTAGCTGGCTGCGGGCGGGTAGGTTTCAGATCCGAGGGGTCAGTCCAGGGGAGGGATCGTGGGAGGGGGAGTTGGGATTGGCGGGAGTGGGGTAGGGATCATAGGAGGGTGCTGCGGGATCGTCAGGAGTATTCGGCAATTGACAGAGGAGGAAGATCAGGGATCAGCAGAAGTGGGGTCGGCAATCGGGGGGCGGGTCGGCAATCGGGTGGGGGGAGAGAGGATCCGGGGGGGGTTGCAGGATCGGCAGGGGATCAGCAGGCAATGGGGGGTGGTCGGGGATCGGCAGGCAAGTGGGGATCATGGGGGATGATTGGGGATCTCCCAAGGATCAGGGATCGCGGGGGGATGGGGGAATGCCGTGGGGGTGGCCAGGGATCGGGGGGAGGGTGCGGTGGTCAGGGATCGTGGGGGGTGATCGGGGATCTCTGGGGGATTGGGGATCGAGATGGGATTGGGGATTGCGGGGGGAGGATGGCCAGGGATTTGGGGGGGCTGCCGAGGATCGGCAGGGGGGCCGAAGGATTGGGGCCGGAGAATTGGGGCCGACCACTGGAGGATCATGACCGGCCTCATCATCATTGTTGGTGGGGGGGCGGTGGGGAGGCCTGGGAATGCTATCAGAGGCCTTGTGAGGTGGGTCTCCAATCGCAGGGTGTGGGTTAGGTAGGAACCCTGGATCCAGGAGTTAGGTATAAAGCTACTTACCTCCTGGATGCAGCAGTCCCCGCCTCTGTTTAACTGCTGGGTTTCATGGATTGTGTGAAACCCATTCACAGGCCGTTAAATTCAAAATGGACGGATAAAATAGATGCCGCCAGCCTCATTACAATATTTAAATTGAGGTAATGCCCCCCTGGGAGCGGGTTGGTCACCCACCCCCCCCGCCCCGCCCCCCGTCCTTCCTCCAGGAAAACCAGAAGTGGGTGGGTTGGAGGTGGGATCAGGTCGGGAATCCCAATTTTAACAATTTAACTGCCCCCACACTCCAAACCCACCCGTTTTGTTATGGGGAAGTTCCAGCCTAGGTCACTGAAGATGTGCCCCAAAATTTGCTTGTGTGCATATCTGTGGCTTTTAAGGTGGTTCTTTGAGTTTTTGTGGCGTGTGTACCAGGTGCTTTGGAGGCTCACACAAGTAATCAGAAAACAATGGGCAGCATTTTGGTATTGTGACCAATGTGTAGAACTGGTAGTCGCTTTATACAAGATCCCCAAATGTCGGAAGGCTCTGGGGAACCCCACTTATATTGCTTTCAACAATTTTCGTAAGGCTTTTGTTCTAGTGCCTCATATGGCCCTCATGACGATGTTGTATAAATCCAAATGTTGTATTTCATCAAGATGCGAACTCCAGACCCTTGTAGATGGGAGACTCACAGAACCTATCTCTCGTAAAGAGAGTGAGGCAAAGTTGTCCACTGTCACTAATCTTATTCAATGTGTTGCATAGTATCATAGATGATGGCCTCAGAATGTCTGTTCTTGGCATTTCTGAAATGTGTTTCTTTTCACAGATGATATTATACTGCTGCCAGACTCACCTGGGGTCTAGCATGCTCTACGTAGCATCAATTTGGCTTCAAAGTGCTGGAAAATGTATCAAAAAGTTTCAAACATCAAGGCCTAACTTTTGCTCCAGGGTAGGTTCACTGCTGGACGAAGTGTCAGGCTGGGACTTCAGCCCAACACCCCAGCCCCGCTGTGATACAGTACTACACTATATCCTTAGGTCAGGGGAGGTGTCATTAGTAATAATGATAGCTCCTGGCGGGATCTCCAGAATGAAGTGGGAGCCCACCACCTATAAAATACAGTGCTACTGTAGCAGGACATTTGTTGGAACAGCAAAAGAGGAGAGAAGCCCAACATCAAATGGACAGAAGCCCACCCAAAGATCTGCTGCAAATTTCAATGTTAAGCCTCAGACTGAGCCAAGATTTAACAAAGGTCACTGGTTTGTGTCTGAAGGAATGAAGAGACACCCACTACTGGGCCCTCTCCCTCTGAAAGGAGATCTTGGCCAACCATCTGCCACTCTTCCAGGGGCTACCAATAACCCTGTCCCAACGGTCATTGGGATTGACAGTAGTAATGGCGGAAATCATGGAAATTGGCCAAGTTTCCCGCCTCCTCATTGTCATTTACATAGTTGTGGGGAGATGAAGTGGTGGCCAACCAACTTTCCTGCTGGGTTGAAGTAAGGAAAATCAAGGATGGCTCTGGTAGGGCAGGGTGTGACAGTGGACCTAATTTTGGGTGGTGTAGATGAGCCCCAGAGACCAGGTAAGGCCTCACAGCGTCGGCGGGAATCCTGAGCGGCAGAGCGGGGCTATAAAAGTCCCAGAGACCAGGTAGGCCTCACAGCGTCGGCGGGAATCCTGAGCGTTGGAGCGGGGCTATAAAAGTCCCAGAGACAAGGTAGGCCTCACCAGTCTCCAGTCTGGAAGGAGAGAGGTAAAAAGTAATCCAAGTGTGACATCACCAGAAAGCGGGTAAGTGATTGGTTGGTAAGTATTTCTCCCTTTTAAGCTTAAATCTCTTTGGTTTATAGTTTCTAAGGTGTGATATTCACCATCTGGAATTGGGGCAGAGGATATTTAAGAATAATATTAATAAATTTAATTAATTACATAGAATGGGAGATCAGGTGATGTGTTGCTGCTGCAATATGTGGGAGCTGGTGAACACCATTGATGCTCACGGTGATCACATTTGCAGTAAGTGTTGGCTGCTCGAGGAACTCCGGCTCCGTGTTGAAGAGCTGGAGTCCGAGCTTCAAACACTGAGACACATCAGAGGGGGGGAGTTACCTGGACTCTGTGTATCACGAGGTAGTCACACCAATTAGATTAATTAATTCAGATGTAGTCTGTGGCCAGGGACAGGATGGTGTGACTAGAAGTGAGGCAGGTACGGGGATACAGGAGGTAGTGTTGGAGGAGCCGCAGTCCTTGCACTTGTCCAACAGGTTCGAGGCTCTTACTCCCTGTGGGGACAGGAGCAGGGACTGCAGGGAGAATGAGCAACCTGGCCACAGCACCGTGGAGCAGGGGGCCATTCAAGTGGGGGGAGTTAAAAGAAATGTTGTAGTGGTAGGGGATAGTATCGTTAGGGGGATAGATAGAGTTCTTTGCAGCCGAGAGCGAGAGTCCCGAAGGCTGTGTTGCCTGCCCGGTGCCAGGGTTAAGGACATCTCCTCTGGACTGGAGAGAAACTTGGAGTGGGAGGGGGAGGATCCAGTTGTCGTGGTCCATGTTGGCACCAACGACATAGATAGGACAAGGAAGGAGGTTCTGCTGAGGGAGTTTGAGCAGCTAGGGGCCAAATTAAAAAGCAGAACCACAAGGGTAATAATCTCTGGATTATTACCTGAGCCACGAGCGAATTTGGCTAGGACAAATAAAATTAGAGAGTTAAATGCGTGGCTCAAAGACTGGTGTGGGAGAAATGGGTTTTGCTTCCTGGGACACAGGCACCAGTACTGGGGCAGGAGGGAGCTGTTCCGTTGGGACGGGCTTCACTTGGCCAGTGCTGGGACGAGAGTCCTGGCGGATCATATAACTAGGGCTGTAGGGAGGGCTTTAAACTAACTAGTGGGGGGGAGGTTCCTAGAGAGCAAATAATAAAAATGACAACAGAGAAGGTCATAGACTTAGGTAGCAGTGGGGAAATTAAAAACCAGAGCATGTCAGGAAGGGGCAGAAGGTATGGAGTAAAAGGTAAAGTAATAAAAAGGGCAAAAGCAGGAACTAAGTGTCACAAAACATCTTTGAAAGTTCTCTATCTGAATGCACGTAGCATTCGTAACAAAATAGACGAGTTAATGGCACAAATAACTACATATGGGTATGATCTTGTGGCCATTACAGAAACATGGCTGCAGGGTGACAATGCCTGGGAATTAAACATACCAGGTTATTTAATGATCAGGAAGGACAGGCAGGAAGGAAGGGGAGGTGGGGTGGCTATGTTAATAAAGGAAGGAATCACTGTAATACAGAGAAATGATATTGGGTCAAAAGATCAGGATAATGAAACAGTTTGGGTGGAGGTAAGGAATAATAAGGGGAAAAAAACACTAGTGGGCATAGTCTATAGGCCTCCGAACAGTGGCAACTCTGTTGGACGGAGTATCAATCAGGAAATAGTTGAGGCTTGTAATAAGGGAACATCTATAATTATGGGGGATTTTAACTATCATATTAATTGGACAAATCAAATTGGGCAGGGCTGCCTTGAGGATGAGTTCATTGAGTGTATTAGGGATGGGTTTCTTGAGCAGTACGTAACTGAACCGACCAGGGGGCAAGCAACCTTAGATCTGGTCCTGTGTAATGAGATGGGATTAATTAAAAATGTCCTGGTAAAGGATCCCCTTGGAATGAGTGACCATAACATGGTTGAATTCCATATTCAATTAGAGGGTGAGAAGGTTGGATCTCAAACAGGCGTGCTAAGCGTGAATAAGGGAGGCTATGAAGGTATGAGAGCGGAATTGAGTAGAGTGGACTGGGAAAATAGATTAAAGGGTAAGACGATACATGATCAGTGGTGTACATTTAAGGAGTTATTTTACAACTTCCAAAAAAATATATTCCACTGAGAAGAAAAGGGTGTAAAAGAAAAGACAGCCATCCATGGCTAAGTAAAGAAATTAAGGATAGTATTCGACTAAAAACAAGGGCATATAAGGTAGCCAAATCTAGTGGGAGGATAGAGAATTGGGAAAACTTTAAAAGACAGCAAAAAGTAACAAAAAGATTGATTAAGAAAGGGAAGATAGATTATGAAAGTAAATTAGCAAAAAATATAAAAACAGATAGTAAGAGTTTTTATAGTTATATAAAAAGAAAAAGGGTGGCTAAAGTAAATGTTGGTCCCTTAGAGGATGAGACCGGAAAATTAATGGTGGGAATTATGGAGATGGCAAAAACACTGAATGAATATTTTACATCAGTCTTTACAGTAGAAGACACTAAGAATATCCCAACACTGGACAAACAGGGGGCTAAAGGGGGGGAGGAGCTAAACACGATCAAAATCACTAAGGAAGTGGTACTCGGTAAAATAATGGGACTCAAGGCAGATAAATCACCTGGACCTGATGGCTTACATCCTAGGGTCTTGAGGGAAGTGGCGGTAGGGATTGTGGATGCATTGGTAATAATTTTCCAAAACTCCCTGGACTCGGCAAAGGTCCCGGCAGACTGGAAAACTGCTAATGTAACACCCTTATTTAAAAAGGGCAGTAGACAGAAGGCTGGAAACTATAGACCGGTTAGCCTAACATCTGTGGTAGGTAAAATTTTGGAGTCCATTATTAAGGAGACAGTAACAGGACATTTGGATAATCATAATTTAATAGGACAAAGTAAGCATGGTTTTATGAAGGGGAAGTCATGTTTGACAAATTTGCTGGAGTTCTTTGAGGAAGTAACGTATAGGGTGGATAAAGGGGAACCAGTGGACGTAGTGTATTTAGACTTCCAAAAGGCATTTGACAAGGTGCCACACAAAAGATTATTGCTTAAGATAAAAAATCACGGGATTGGGGGTAATATTCTGGCATGGATAGAGGATTGGCTATCTAACAGAAGGCAGAGAGTTGGGATAAATGGTTCATTCTCAGACTGGCAATCAGTAACTAGTGGTGTTCCGCAGGGGTCAGTGCTGGGTCCCCAACTCTTTACAATCTATATTAACGATTTGGAGGAGGGGACCGAGTGTAACATATCAAAGTTTGCAGATGATACTAAGATGGGAGGGAAAGTAGTGAGTGAGGAGGACATAAAAAACCTGCAAGGGGACATCGACAGGCTAAGTAAGTGGGCAGAGATTTGGCAGATGGAATACAATACTGGAAAGTGTGAGGTTATGCACTTTGGCAGGAAAAATCGTAGAGCAAGTTATTATCTTAATGGCAAGAAACTGGAAAGTACTGAAGTACAAAGGGATCTGGGGGTCCTGGTGCACGAAACTCAAAAGGTTAGTATGCAGGTGCAGCAAGTGATTAAGAAGGCCAATGGAATGTTGGCTTTCATTGCTAGGGGGATAGAATATAAAAATAGGGAGGTATTGCTTCAGTTGTACAAGGTATTGGTGAGACCGCACCTGGAATACTGCGTACAGTTTTGGTGTCCATACTTAAGAAAGGACATACTTGCTCTTGAGTCAGTACAAAGAAGGTTCACTCGGTTAATCCCGGGGATGAGGGGATGGACATATGAGGAGAGATTGAGTAGATTGGGACTCTACTCATTGGAGTTCAGAAGAACGAGAGGCGATCTTATTGAAACATATAAGATTGTGAAGGGGTTGGATCGGGTGGATGTGGGGAAGATGTTCCCGATGATGGGTGAAACTAGAACTAGGGGGCATAGTCTTAGAATAAGGGGCTGCTCTTTCAAAACTGAGATGAGGAGGAACTACTTCACTCAGAGGGTGGTAGGCCCATGGAATATGCTGCCCCAAAAAGCTGTAGAAGCTACATCATTACACAAATTTAAAACAGAAATAGACAGTTTCCTAGAAGTAAAGGGAATTAAAGGTTACGGGGAGCGGGCAGGAATTTGGACATGAGTCTAGGTTTGGATCGGTCATGGCCCTGTGGGTAGCGGAGTGGGCCCAGGGGCCGTGTAGCCTGATCCTGCTCCTATTTTGTGTGTCTAATTCTGTTAGATTCAGGAGATGGTTCTGTGATAGTGGATTGGCGGTTAGGATCAGATCAGCCATGATCTTATTGAATGGCGGAGCAGGCTCGAGGGGCCGATTGGCCTACTCCTGCTCCTATTTCTTATGTTCTTATGTTCTTATGTAAAATCCAGTTCAAATTTTCTTGGGTGGTGAGGAAACATTGGCCTAGAAATTCAGTTGGGCGCGCCAGCCGTTAGCGCCTTAGGAGGAGTAGATCTCGAGCACTAGGCGCTTATCGCCCGGGCGCAGCGCGATCTGCGCCTCTCCCCAACTTCAGGACACATTTAGCGCCGGCGCAAAGTCTTAGCGCGCGCCCTGCTGTGCGCGCAGATCATGACGTCATTTAATAGTGCAACGCCCTTTGTGCGCCCCAAACCGGAACTTCACTCGCGCCGGCCCATTGTGCGCCGGGCAGCCCGAGCGACTGTGAAGTGGAACGGTACACAGCCCAGCCGGGCCGCGGGGAGCGCAAATTAATGGGCACTTACCCAGCAGTATAAAGGCCAGCCATTTTGCAGCATTCACTCTTGTGCAACGGTTTTTTGGACACAGACCAAGGAGGAGAGTTTACTGGTTTGGACCAACACTTGGACAGGTATTTTTGGCTCAGGCCAGAGCTTACCAATTATCTTTGCCTTCATTCAGAGCTCAGTGTTTGCCAGCATATAATGGGGGCTGCATTGGGTGGCAACGCTGAATTTCAGCCTTCTGCCAGAAGGGCTTACAGACGCCGTGAGAGAGTGGCAGCCCTGGCTAGACGCAGAGGGGGCAACAGGCGTCGCCAACTGAGGCCTTACCCACGCAGGGTATACCGCCAGCAGACCTCCTATCTGACCATGTCTGCCGCGATGTGTGTTAGGAGGCTGCGATTCCAAAGGGAGGTGGTTGCAGACATCTGCCGGCTGCTTCAGAGAGATCTGCAGCCACAGCTGATGCGCAGGACGTCTCTGTCGGTGGCAGTGAAGGTGACGGTGGCTCTCAACTTCTATGCCTCCAGCTCCTTCCAATCCGCTACTGGGGACATCGCTAACATCTCCCAGTTCGCCATGCATTGCTGCATCCGCCAGGTGACCGAAGCCCTTTTCAGAAGGAGACATCAATTCATCTCCTTCCCCATGACCCTGGACAAGCAGCAGCAGCGTGCAGTGGGATTTGCAAGAATAGCGGGCTTCCCCATGGTGCAGGGCGCCATTGACTGCACGCATGTGGCTTTGCGGGCACCTCTTGAGCATGCCGAGGATTACCGCAACCGGAAGGGCTACCATTCCCTCAATGTACAGCTGGTGTGTGACCACAGGCAGCGCATCCTAGCTGTCAATGCCCGCTTTCCAGGCAGCAGCCACGATGCCTTTATCCTGCGACAGACAACTGTGGCTGACATGTTCCAGGCACAGCCTCCCCCAAGAGGATGGCTTATCGGGGACAAAGGCTATCCTTTGTGTACCTGGCTCATGACCCCGCTCCGCGCGCCCACGACCCCTGCTGAAGAGGCATACAACGAGAGCCATCAAGCGACGAGGAACCTCATAGAACAAACAATCGGCGTGCTTAAGCAATGGTTCCGCTGTCTCGATCGCTCCGGGGGAGCCCTCCAGTATTCGCAGGATCGAGTCTTCCAATTCGTCGTCGTTTGCTGCATGCTGCACAACCTGGCTATCCGCAGGACTCAGGCACTGCCACCTCACGTTGGACCAACACCTCAGGAGGAGGAGCAGGAGGAGCATGAGGACGACGAGGACGAGGAGTACCAGCCCAGAAGGGAGGCACAAGGTCCAAGGGCCGCCCGTCGGCGGCTTATTGAACGTCACTTCTAGGCCCCCTGTCAGGGAATGGCTTGTGCCAATGATAGAACATGATTGCAGCCGCTCCGCAAGCCCTGAGCCGGTTAAGGCAACAAACACTTCAAAGATCAAACATGGACAATGTGAATAAATAAAATGCTTTATTGTACAAACTCTGGGCCCTTCCCACATGAAAACCTAAAACAGAGGAAACCCCCAAAAAACACTCAAACACATTACTCGCTCCCACAACCTGGAGAGGATTAACAAAATAGGGCAACTAAAATGGCTGTCATTCTCGGCCTTCGTCCAAAACAAACATCACATCATCGGCCTTCAAAAAACAAACATCCAATTCTCGGCCTCAAGAAACAAACACAAATGGCCACACATTCGACTATTTGGCCCACTAGGGCGATGCCTTGGCCATCTTTGGGTGGCCCCTGCCCGCCCTGCTGCTCCGCCTCAAAGTAAGGCCATTGGCTGCTGCAAGGCTGGGGGCAGGCTCCTGAGGGGCACATGTCGTGACGGCAAATGCCCTTGGGGGTCGGCCTAGTCGAGGTCTGGCCGTCGAGCGGGCGGCTGTTGATTGCTGCAGCTGTGGCTGGCCAGCATCAGTCGCTGCAGCAGCTCCTGGCAGCTCCACTGGGGGACTGGCAGTGGCGGCTGGAGGAATGGCGGCAAGCTGGCGGATGGCAGGCGCTCGCTGGTAGCCTGAGACACTGGCACTCGCCCGGGCCAGCACTGCAGCATGCGCACCAATCTGCCGAGGGACAGACCGCTGTGCTGCTGCAGCGTGCCGGGTGCCCTGGCGATGCCTGGCTGACACAGCGAGTGGGGCAGCAGTGAGTGCCCGTGTTGACCTGTTCACTGACCGCATCAGAGCAGCCAGTGACGGGACGGCACCACTGATCACCTGGCCAGTCGCTGACAGAGCTGCCCCGAATTCCGCCTGACTCGCTGCCTGATCTGCCCGGTATTCCGCCCGACTGGTGGCCTCTGAGGGCCCGAACTCGGCCACACTCCGAGAGAGGGAATCGATGGACTCAGGCAACCGTGCCACTGCCGCCATAAGCTCCGTGTGCCGGCGCTTCGAGTCCGCGGACAAGTCTTCGAGGCGTTCCATCTCCTCGGCGAAGAGCATCTCCTGACTGGAGGCCGGACTCTCCCTCTGGGGAGAAGGCCGCCGAGCTGGCCGACCCTTCCTGCGTTGCTGGAGGCCGCTGGGCCCAGCAATTGGACTCCCCTCCGACGCATCCCCCCTCTGGGGAGAAGGCCGCCGAGCTTCCACCCCCCTCCCACCTTTCTGCAGCCCACAGGTCCCAGGAGCTCCCCTCCCCTTCGACACTTCCGCCACGCTGCCCTCCAGGGAAGACGTGTCCCCTACATTGGCCTGGGTGGCCGCGGCTGAGGGTTCCCCTGATGGGCTGCCTTCCTCTTGCTCCTCCTCCTGCTCCTCTTCGGCGGGTCTGTCACTGGCAAGTTGAGGGACCTCCTCTTGACCATCTGAAAGCAGGAAGGCACAAGAGTAGCTTTAGAGTGAGGAGAGGGCGTCAGTGCGGGATGCATGAGTGGTGGCATTCAGCGCATTGGTCGGACAGTGGCAAAGGATGTAGATCTGATGCGCAAGTGGGACGAGAGAGGTGCAAAAGGTGATGTCCTTACCATTGCTGCCCAGAACAGGGTCAGCATCTCCACATGCAACGGGCCCAATCACCCGGCCACCCATGAGGCGCTCCACGCGATGTTGCAGGTCGGTGAGTGGCTGGGTATGGGGTCGGCCTCCCCCGGTCGCAGTCCGGCTCTTGCGATTATTCGCCGGCTTGGCCTGCAAGAGAAAGGACGGCCTCTAAGTACAGTGTGTCGCCGTGATCTTGTGTGCACTGCCTCCCATGGTGGAATAGCCTGGCCAGTGTGTCACCATGATCTGGTGTGCACTGCCTCCCATGGTGGAATAGCCTGGCCAGTGTGTCGCCATGATCTGGTGTGCACTGCCTCCCATGATGGAATAGCCTGGCCAGTGTGTCGCCATGATCTGGTGTGCACTGCCTCCCATGGTGGAATAGCCTGGCCAGTGTGTCGCCATGATCTGGTGTGCACTGCCTCCCATGGTGGAATAGCCTGGCCAGTGTGTCGCCATGATCTGGTGTGCACTGCCTCCCATGGTGGAATAGCCTGGCCAGTGTGTCGCCATGATCTGGTGTGCACTGCCTCCCATGGTGGAATAGCCTGGCCAGTGTGTCGCCATGATCTGGTGTGCACTGCCTCCCATGGTGGAATAGCCTGGCCAGTGTGTCGCCATGATCTGGTGTGCACTGCCTCCCATGGTGGAATAGCCTGGCCAGTGTGTCGCCATGATCTGGTGTGCACTGCCTCCCATGGTGGAATAGTCTGGCCAGTGTGTCGCCATGATCTGGTGTGCACTGCCTCCCATGGTGGAATAGCCTGGCCAGTGTGTCGCCCTGATCTTGTGTGCACTGCCTCCCATGGTGGAATAGCCTGGCCAGTGTGTCGCCCTGATCTTGTGTGCAGTGCCTCCCATGGTGGAATAGTTTGGCCAGTGTGTTAAGTGCAGAATGTGCAATTGATGCTCATGCCTTTCCCACAGCTGCTGGATGAAGGCTGGCCATTAGAGCTTTCAGGTCCCTTTGCCCATAATGTGAGGTGCACATGCAAGGATGAGGAGGTCACTGGAAAGGGTACTCACCCTGACAATGCGTGTGAGGTCATTTAACTTTTTGCGGCATTGGGCACCGGTCCTGGGGACGTCGCTGTTGGCTGACAGCTTGCTGGCGACATGCCTCCAAGCTCTCCTGTAGATGCGGACCGTCGCCTTCTTGCCATTGTCCGGGTACAAAACATGGTGCCTCTTCTCCACAGCAGCAAGCAGCACACTCAGATCACGCTCTGAGAAGCGCTGTGCAAGTTCACGGGCCTTCTCCATGTCTTCAGGCGCTATTTGGATCCAGCAGCAGTGTTCAGGCCTAGCTGGAGGGCTCCACTATCCAGGGCGTGGCAGCAGACACAGTCGACCCTTCCCCCTTAAGAGCTGGCCGGCGCCAGGGTGTCTGCTGTCAATCACGAGATGGCCGCACCTGCGCTGCGCCCGGCCTCGGCGCTATCGATCACCACCTCCGGCTTAGCGCCCAAAGAGAGGCGTCCAGCAGCAGTTTTAGCGCTCGCCCGAACTCCTAGGGCGAAGCTAATGAATATCGGAGAAGTGGCATCGATTTGGCGGCGGCCGCAAACTTTAGCGGACGCCCCACTTTAGCGCCCCAAAAGTGGCGTCAATGAATTTCTAGGCCGTTGTTTTTTAAGTTCTCAACTTTTTGGGGCCATCAGCTTTTTTGAAGCTGCTTGTCAGCTATTTTGAGTTTTGTAGGTTGGAGGGGAAGGATTTCTGCTGAGTGAGCAGTCAGGAATAGGCTCCAGACCACTTGAGATTCCTCCAGTTCCAGGTAGGGGCCAAATATAACTCAATGAGATTAGGATACGTCACATAGGTGCTTCATCTAAATCTATGTTGGGAGGGGCAGTCTGCAGACAGCTTCAAGGTTAAAAATCATCCTGCAAAACAAAGAGGAGGACTTACCTTCGTAAATGTTCTAGCTTTGGGATTCTCAAGGACCCCCATTAACCCTCTGGTCCGTGTAAGATCCCAGTGCAAACCCCTCTCTTTCTGCCAGCTTTTATGGGGTGCCCTCGGTTTGGGCAACCAACAGGGTCACTCAGAGGAAAGTGAGGTGGGCGAGCTGTGAACATCCCCTCCTAGCTCATCTGCTTCCCAGTGTTTCCGAGTGTAGGTGCAGGCCCAGTCCTACCTAATGGAGGGATCCTTGGAAATCCCATGGAAGCATAGCAGGGGTGGTGACCTGTTGCAAAGGTTCCCCGCCCATATTTCCTCTTCATGATGCCTGGGAATTGAGCAATGAAGAGGAAAATCGGCCCTCTTAAAATACAAATATGTGAAAATATGTACAAAGAGTTCCTATTATCCACAGATGCAATGCAGTGAATGGCACTGTGGGTGACTATAAGCAGCACACAAATTGAAATTTATTGTGTTATTACTGGAGTTATTTATTTTGTGACGACTATTGTGAGGTGATGCAGTTTTAAAAGCAATAGCAAGCACTGCAGTTTCATTACTTGGGCTGGGAAGCAGTTGTTGCAGTGGGCGAACAGGTTTATCATCAAATGATAAAAGAAGGGAAGACAATGACAACCTGTCATTTGTTCTTATCCAGCTAGTGTGTGGAGAATATTAGAATAGCAAGCAATCCACTATAGTCTGACTTTTAAAAAAAATACAGCTTTGTCTGCCAATTAGGCTTTGATGCTGTGAGGCACTCTTATTATGGCCCAGAGGTTGCATTTTGAGTGCTATAAAGACACCTAGGGCTAGATTTTCAGTATAGACAGTTTTGGGGCGCTAACCTTAGCGCCCGCCCGAAGTTAGCACCCGCCCCAAAGTAGCGCCCCGTTGCCAGAAATTCAGTGGCTTCGCCCTAAGAGGTTGGTGGAGCGCTAAAAGAGGCGTTCCACTATTATCTTTAGGCGCTAAGCCGGCGGTGCAGAGCGCAGCGCCCGAGCTCTGGCGCAGCGCACGGCAGACACTCTGGTGCCAGTGAGCTCTTAAAGGGGAAGGGTGCATGTGTTTTGTTAGGAGGAGGAGGAGGAGGAGGAGGAGGAGGAGGATGATGATGATATAAATACACCGTTCACAACAACACACTGGATCCTTCCACACAACACATGCAGAATGCCGTTTATAGTGCAGGAGGAGTGCCCTTTAATTTGCGCTCCCCATGGTGTGTTGCGTTCCATTTTACAAACGCTCTGGACGCCAGCCGCAGAATGGGGCGGTCCGACTGAAGTTTGGATTCGGGGCGGCCAAAGGGCGTTGCACGAGGATGTGACGTCATTTTCTGCGCGCGCATCTGGGCGGCCGCTAAACTTTGCGCCGGCGCTAACGGGCAACTTAATTTGGGGCGGGGCGCAAACTGCGCTGCGCCTGGGCGCTACACAAATAGCGCCCGAAAATCACTTCTCTTAAGGCGCTAACTGCTGGCGCAAGCAACTGAAAATCTAGCCCCTACACTCTAGCACAGTACAAACAAAGTCAAAGGTGACACTGATAAAAGTATCATGTGGGAGCTGTACACCGTTTAAACAGAAAATGTATGCCATTTATATCACTGCTGTTCCCAGTTAAAATGGCAGGAGAAATACTAGCTCCTTCATCACCAACACAGCTCGTACTGCTCTCAGTATAATTGTATATAAGCCTACATATGTTGCTTACTCTGCTGATTTGACATAGTCAATTTGCAACAAATACTGCTAGGTACAACTAAATTGTTACTTACCTGTGTATTTTCTATTTGCACCATCAGTTTTAAAGAACATTGGAGGTAAAATTCAACTTCAGTGTGGACGATAAGGGACAGTAGTGGATCGATCTGCCATTGAACACCCTGCCCGATTTCTCTTTCCGTTGGCCGGAGGGCATCCTGCTCCATCGTACGTGTGCCAGTGGAGTGAACCCAGGGAACTCCAGGATGAATCAAGCGTTCAGTCAATCACTCAATGTGAAGAAGAAGATAGCGCCTTTAACATAGTAAAATGTCCCAAGATAGTTTACAGGACCGTTATCAGACAAAATTTGACACCGAGGCAATACTCGGACGGGTTTTTAAAAGCTTGGTCAAAGACGTAGGGGGAGAAATTCGGTATCGCCCCATGTGGGGCGTAATTATCGGCCGGGCGAAAAGTTTAGCGCCTGCCGCTAATTATCGCCTCCGACTGCAAACTTGGCTTCTATCGCCCCTGGAGGTGATTGGTGCGCTAAATCAGGCACTACACACCTCTCTTAAGGCGCTAATGCCGAGGAGTAAGGCACTACCTCAGAGCGCTGGCGAAGCTCATGTGATGCCAGTCAGCAATAGAACACAGACACACTGGCGCCAGCCAGTTCTTAAAGGGGAGGGTCGAGCTTGCTTCCATCCTCACCCTGCTCATTGCAGCCTTGAATCTCGGCCTGGAGAGACCTGTACATCAAATCTGTTGGAAAGAACAATGGAGAGGCCCAAGGAAAGAGCTCAGGGTGCAGCCCCCATAGTCTCTTCTAAATCGATGCAAGGAATATCAAATCAAAATGAACCTGGAAAGTGCTACTCAGTACCCAAAACTCCTCAACACAGCATTGAATATATCCAGAAGTCTCTCTCTCGCACTCAGAATGCGTGGTGCAAAAATGTCACCAACAAAAAAAGGCAGGAAGTGGTCGCCTTTAAATAGCGCTCCCCCAGTCCCTTCCCGACTGCAAAATGCTCCCCTCAACCTGTCGTTGCTAGCAGCTGGCAGTAAGGCAGGGGGCGCCACTCAATATCCAGTCTGGGATGCTACCGAGGCGTTGCATGCTCGACTGATGTCACGATCTGTGGGCACAGGAGATCGTGGCGGTAGTTGTTGTGTATGTAACCTGTTCCACCTTAAGAGAGCTTAAGCCTGTTCCACCTTAAGAGATGTACTACTTTCTCAGGCTGCTGTAGACGTAATACCGGGGGTGAACACACCGGTATATAAGCACTGTGCAGTAATCTTGTATTCAGTATAGTCCCTACCTCCAACCAGTAAAGACCTGTTTTTATTGTTACTCATTAGTCTGTGTCTTAATTAACTAAATAATTCACAGACTTAACACTGGCGACAAGTCAGGTTCTTACCCTGCAGCAGTTATTCCACGGCGGTTGAAGAGAGGTTTCAAACCTCACCACTCACCACCCCACTGGAAGCGACAGGCATTAGGACCCTGAAGCCTCCATCAGCTTGTGAACCGGAGTAGAAGACAGGGCTGGGGAAGACAGAGGTACAGGGCGATAGCGATCGGCAGATAAGGGCCGGGCCGCTTTGAAGTGAGGGGCGCAGCCGGGCCATCGATCGCAACCACCGATAAGGGCCGCACTCGGGCTGAAAGGGCAGCGGCTGCAGAAATTGAAGGCGCGAGAGCCGCGGTGCACAGCGCGGGCCATCGATCGCGATCGGGAGATAAGGGCTTTGGAGTGCGAGGCGCAGCCGGGCCATCGATCGCAAGCACTGATAAGGGCCGGGCCGCTTTCAAGTGCGAGGCGCAGCCGGGCCATCGATCGCATCCGCTGATAAGGGCCGCACTCGGGCGATCACAGCGAAGATAAGGGCCGCACTCGGGGGCTGAAGGGAGACGGCGTCGGGGGACGGGTGAAGACCGCCAAGCGCGGGAAAACCGCCATTTTGTGGGCAGAGGACGACGGCAAGAGCGGGAAGCCGCCATCTTTGATAACAAGTAAAGAAAATAAAATCTGAGAAATTGCAAATCTACAATGCCTAAACACGGGAATATTAGCACCTTTGATAGTGACCTCGAAGATTGGGCCATATATGTTGAAAGAGTAAAAAATTATTGTAAGGCCAATAAAATTCGTGACCAAGATAAAGCTCTAAAATTATTAAATTTAATGGGTGCGAAGACATACGGGCAATTGAAACACCTGTTATCACCAGATGAACCAGCGGATAAGACGTTCGATGAGATTGTTACTGTCCTGAAAGATCATCTAAACCCCACGCCGCTGATGCTAGCGGAACAATTTAAATTTTACGACAGAAGGCAGCTACAGCATGAAAGCAATGCTGAATATTTGCTGGAATTGCGTAAATTAGCGAAATATTGCCAGTTTGGAACGGGACTGACAGATGCACTACGAGACAAATTTGTGTGTGGTTTATTTAAACAGGATACACAAAAGCGACTGCTCGAGGAGAATGAGCTGACGCTTGAGAAGGCGGTCACTATGGCAGCAGCACACGAAGCCGCAGCGAGAGGCACGGCAGTAATGCAGCTACGGTCACCGGAGCTCAGTGCACACAAATTGGGTGTGAGTTCTGGCAAATGTTATCATTGTGGAAAGACAACGCATGATCAGAACCAGTGTTGGTTTAAAAACCAAGAATGTAGAACTTGTGGTAGGCTTGGACACATAGCTAGAGTATGCAGGTCAGGGAAGAAGACCAGCAACAAGAAGTCACCGCAAGGAAAATACGCAAAAGTACACAAGGTGGCCGAACAGGAGTCCGATTCAGACGCTAGCAGTAATGAACTGGCTGGCTTAAGCAGTATTGAACTGGCTAGCTTAAGGGTACTCAACGTTGGTAAGGGTGCAGACCTCCAGACAATTTGGGTCACTCTTCAGATAGAAGGAGTCCAAGTAAAACTGGAATTGGACACTGGATCGGCATTGACGGTCATAAATAAGAAAGATTATGGAAGGTTATTCCAACATATTCCCCTACAGGATACGGAGCTCATATTGAAAACATACACGGGGCAAAGAGTGTACCCCATCGGGAAAATTGAGGTCACAGTGGTCCACAAGGGCGAAGAAAGTCAAATAATGGACTTATATGTGCTATCTGAAGGAGGTCCTCCACTACTAGGACGGGAGTGGATTAGGAAAATGAATATCGACTGGCATTTCCTACAAACAATAACGAGTGAGAACTCGGTGAACATAATCAACCCAGACTCTGGAACTGATGATGGTAAGACCAACCCATGTGCAAAAGACAAAGTTTCAGCACAGAATTCCACTGAGCAACAACAACATAGTTTAACAGAGAATTCTGAGTCTGTCAAGTCTACTGATATGCACATTTTTGAGGGACACTGGGCTCGAACTCAACTCCATTTCAAACTACAACAGCAATTAGAACAAATGATTCGCCGTTTTGAGCAAGAGATGAATGAAATAAAAAAGTTCTTTGTCACAGAGTGGGAGAATCTGGAAAGTCAACAGAAGCAACTGATGGAGAAAATGGAGCAGGAGCACACCAACCATCTGCGCGAGGAGGCCGAACGAATCAAAGCTGATTCAGGTTCTGAAGGTGCGTGCCATAATCTGGTGTCAGAAGAGTTAACGGTCAGCCAACTCCTTCATATGCTGAGGGACAAGACTCTGAAATGGGAAAAACTTGAACACGAGCTGCGATCTTCAAAGGAAAAGGGTTCGGAGCTCTCAAAAGTCATTGAGATGGCTGATGTGACGACACAGACTGAAACGACTGCAACAGAGCAGCCATTGGATGCCAAAAGTACGCTGACTCACGTCAATGTAGAACAACAGACTGCTGAAACAGCTGCTCCGGTAGAGGGATTGCATAGCCCGATCAATCAATCTCCAAAGGAAGTTGAAGTATTAAAATCACAAATGAGGTCACTAGTAAACAACTTGCTGAAAGCCCAGAAAAAGCTGGATGCAGAGGTACACATGAAGAAGTCTCTTCAGGAAAGATGTCTGGATTTGGAACAAGAGCTGGCTAACGTCCAGCTGGGTATGGAGGAAATAGACGACCCTCTCACTGGTCTAGCTCAGGACGACACCGAATATTACCATGACCTGGTGGACGACACCAAATATTACGATGTCCTGTCCTGCCCAGCTTGTAACTTCGACTCCCAAAGTGCAGAAATCATGGAGGAGCACCAAAAGTCTACGGAACATCGGGAGAAGCTGGCTCTACGACGGAAACAGGAGGAAGAGAAGGAGGAACTGCGCATGCAGCTGGCAGCTGTGGCAGCTGACAATGGAGCCCAGAGAGTCTCCAAGAAGCAGAAAAGGAAAAGGAAAAACAGAAGATGACCCATCTGAACCATTATCACCTCTACCAGATCACACACGTGGTCCCTCCGAACGGAGCCAAATCAGTTCGGAAGTTCAAGCTGTTAAATCCATGAAAGGACTATTGAATGAGTAACGTGAACCGACTACAGCACAGAGATTGAACCTGTGAACTGTTTTCCGCAGAGACTGAATCTGTGATATGTTACGTTAAACATGAAGTTATATATGTATATATGTTATTACGTTATGTTAAATGGGGGGGATGACTATAAAGCTAAGAAGGGAGGAGTGTTGTGTATGTAACCTGTTCCACCTTAAGAGAGCTTAAGCCTGTTCCACCTTAAGAGATGTACTACTTTCTCAGGCTGCTGTAGACGTAATACCGGGGGTGAACACACCGGTATATAAGCACTGTGCAGTAATCTTGTATTCAGTATAGTCCCTACCTCCAACCAGTAAAGACCTGTTTTTATTGTTACTCATTAGTCTGTGTCTTAATTAACTAAATAATTCACAGACTTAACAGTAGTGTTTAGTGCCACCGCAAAATGTCTGGTCAATTTCGCGAGCGCGCAAACATCGCCGCGCCTGGGCGCTAGTTGCTTTGCGTCCCATTAGCGCCCTCTTAAGGCGCTAACGGGAGGCGCAAACCAACCTAATTTTCCCCCCGTAGGTTTTAAGGAGGAGAGGGAGTTAGAGAGGTGGAGAGGTCTGGGGAGGGAATTCCAGCACTTAGGGCCTAGGCAGCTGAAGTCACAGCCGCCAGTGGTGAGGTAAAGAAAATCAGGAATGATGTGTTGAAATTCATCACTGGGTCACTTGTGTGAAGCATGTACCTTTTCTAGCCCCAAATATAAAAAGTTCACCAACAACTTTTTCAGGAAGACAATGCTCCTTCAATATGAAATAAGTATGAAAGCACTGGTTTGGATTTAATTGCAAGGTCTGAATTCAATTCAAATCCACTCCATTGAACCCAGAGCCAGAAAGAAAATACTGGAGTAGTTATTTGTTATATATAATTGATTATAACTCACTCCTCTCCCAAGAAGAGCTACATGTATCAGCAATGTACATGCAAACAAAATGATGGCCAGGGCCAAGTAAGTGCCAGCGTTGTTTTCAAAATGAAACACACAGCCATTGTGAAATCAATTGCTTTCACAGTTTGACTCCGAAACAGTTCCCTTCAGGCAGCCTGTCCTTTTATTATGATCAACTACAAAAATTTGATTGCTATCAGGACACTGCTCACAATTGGTTATCAGTTAAAATGCTCTTATTATTGCTTAGATCTTTTACAAGGAAGAGAAGAGGAGCCAAATGAGTGACTGTAGCTTTGAACTAAAGAGCAGATTATATCAAGGAGGGTTATTGACTTGGGGCTGATCAGCATTCTCTGCTTAGTTCCTGGAACCAATACAAATTTCAGTCTCCATATGCATCTGGGTTGCCAGTCACACAAGCTTCCAGGATTTGTTATAATACTCTGTAATGGCTGCATCATCAGACTATCCCCATGACACACCAGGAGAAAGATTTCTGTTGGCCAATGTGCCACACTCAGATACAGCAATGAAATTGGACATGGCTTTTAATTTTTACATGACTTCTCACTGTAGTGTAAGGATAAATAGAATGAGATTCTAATTCTACAGATAATAGTTGGGGACAGTCTGACACAGTGGATCAAGTTTCCTTTAGCTTTGTAATGAGCTGCCAGACTTCATGTAAGTGGCCAGCATTGTGGTTGCCCGCCATTCCACATGTGTACAGACTGGCTGTGACATTATGGCGTTGCATCACAATTTCACTATAGACTCGCAGCGCACATGCATAATGAAGTCATGACATAGTGCCACGTTGTCACTACCAAAGAACACGGTTGCCGCCAGAGCAGCACATTTACTGACCCCAGGAAGACCAGCGGCAATTAGAAGGATCCAGCAAAAGATAGCTCTTCCTGGCCACCTATCTTAGAGTAAGTTATCTTGGTGTGGCCACTGGCTCTATTAGCTGAAAGCTGATGGCCAATACCAGAGCAATTTTAGACACTTGGCTTTCTGCTTTAAGATTTAAATTCAAATTCAGTTCAGACTGTTGGATGAAAGAATTCTATGTGAAATTAATTCATGCAGTCTCAATCTAGTTCTGAGTATGTGTGGTCCCACAGAACAGAACTGCCCTACACTGGCATCAAGTTACCAACCTCTCTTAATGAGGCCAGACAAGGATAGGTGGTGGTAAAATTGGAGTAAATGACACTGATTCACGAGGTTGATGGAGGTCTTTGTTCACAAGACAACAGACATTTTGCAGAGTGATATAGTGACAGTTATGGCTCAGTTGGTAGCACGCTCACCTCTGAGTCAGAAGGTTGTGAGTTTAAGTCTCACTCCAGGGACATCAGCACAAAAAAATCTAGGCTGACACTCCAGTGCAGTACTGAGGGAGTGCTGCACTGTCAGAGGTGCCGTCTTTTGGATGAGATGTTAAACCGAGGTCCCGTCTGCTCTCTCAGGTGGATGTAAAAGATCCCATGGCACTCTTTTGAAGAAGAGCAGGGGAGTTATCCCCTCTGCCTTAGCCAATATTTATCCCTCAATCAACATAACAAAAACAGGTTACCTGGTCATTATCACATTGCTGTTTGTGGGAGCTTGCTGTGCTCAAAATGGCTGCCGCGTTTCCTACATTACAACAGTGACTACACTTCAAAAGTACTTCATTGGCTGTAAAGCGCTTTGGGACGTCCGGTGGTCATGAAAGGTGCTGTATAAATGCAAGTCTTTCTTTCCTTTATGCAAGGGATGGGCTGCTTATACCTGCAGCAGCAATAGAAGGAGCATGGGGAGATTCTCTGCTGGGATCAAAGGGAGGGTGGAGAGGACAGTGGAGATGTTGATCCATGAAGATTCTGGGCAATGGAAATAACCCGGCTCAGATGGCTGCTTGGGAAGTGCCAGTAGCATATGTCATGCTGGGTAAAGTGCAGGACATGTAGGTATCACAGGCAAGGGCATGAGCTTGTCCAGGAGAGACAAGAATTCAGCTGAGGATTAGTGGCAAATGGGGTAGAAAATAGGGGATATGTTGCAGTGACCATGGGAGGCAGAAGTGGAAGTATGAATGGTGGAAACTAGGAACAACAAAATATTGTACAATATTTCAGTAGCACTCTTCATACGAAGGAACATGTCTCAAAGCACTTTACATTAAGGAAAGAAAGCACAGCGGATGCTAAACAGGAAGGAAAGGGGGAAATGGAAATGGTTAGGCTGAGGAGGGCTGAAGGCAGGGTTAAATGTTTTTGAAAAAATGCTTTTGAAGAGGTTTTTTAAAGCAGGGAAGGAGGTGGTGTTATAAATCTCATCATTCATCAAGAAAGGACTCATGAAATAATGCTGGACGGTCAGCTGGTGGCACCATCCAAGGAGTGTAAATACTCGGGCGTAGGCCCAGCTTTCCAGGGACATTTTGTAAGACAAGGAACTAGTGAAGTACAACTAGACCTCCATGATCTGAAACAAGTTGATTAAAGCCTTGCTTTATACTCAAACCAAGTGCATAGTGAGTTTTATTACGTCAATTTAATCAACTGGATATCGACTCCACGCTTTGGGTGATTTCCGGAACAGCCAGCTACGACTCGAACCATAGAAGGGAACTCAGACAAGTAATCGATCTATCATGGAGAAACTACTCAGGCCTGCCTGTCTCGACCTGGACCCGAATTCACTTACAGCTGCTAAGGTATGGAAACACTGGTATCGTACTTTCAGCAACTTCCTCAGGGTGTGTGGTGAGAATGTTTCTGATAAATTAGAGATACTTGCTAATTACGTATCCCCTCATGTGTTTGATTATATGGAAGACTGTGTAGACTATGACGCCGCTATCCAAATACTACAGCAGCTATATGCCAAGTCCCCAAATGAAACTTTTGCTCGGCATCTACTGGTCACAACTCGACAACAACCCGGGGAATCACTTGACGAATTCCTTCAGAAACTTCGCAGGCTCAGCAAGGATTGTAATCTTAAAGCTGTTACTGCTGAGCAGTACCAGGAGGGGTTAATTCGTGATTCCTTTATTAATGGGATTGAGTCTCCCTTCATACGTCAGCATCTGTTGGAGAATAAAACCCTCAAGTTACAGGCTGCCTATGACCAGGCATGTTCTCTGGATTTAGCAAAGAGGAATGCAGACACCTATCTTTCACCACGTGCGCGGGCTGCTGCTATCTCTTTTAGTGACTCTTTCAATAGGCCTCGGGCGGAAGCCCTCATGGATGACGACTCCAACCTGGCTGATGACAACCCTACCCTAGAAACCTACACTGATGACGACCCCGCCCTAGCAGCATCTTGGCAATCTGGAAGGAAGTGTTTCTTCTGTGGAGGTGCGTTCCATTATAGGAAATTTTGTCCTGCTCGTAACGCGACCTGCAATCATTGCAGCAAGAAAGGTCACTTTTCTAAGGTATGCCAGTCAAGAACCACTATTAGTAAGAAAGGCCACTTTTCTAAGGTATACCGGTCGAGAGCTCCTGTTAGTTTTGCAGCTACTATCTATAAAACTGCTCCTCCCCCAAGAGCCACTACTAAGGTTACAGCTGCAATCTATAAAACTGCCCCTCCTCCCATCACAACTGTTTTTCCCCAAAGTCTGTCCCATGCAGCCACAAAGGTTTCGGTAAATGGACACATTTTGAGTGCACTAATCGACTCATGCAGCTCTGACAGCTTCATTAGTGAGCGGGCTGTCAGTAAGTTAAAACTGCGTATTTACCCCTCAGACAGGGAAATTGCAATGGCTCTGATGACACTGACCACCAATTCTTCCGGCTTTTGTCTTGTCGACCTTATTCTCAATGGCCGCACTTACTTCTCCACCCGGCTTGGGGTGCTCAAGAACCTATGCAGTGATGTGCTCCTGGGACAGGATTTCCAGAAACAACACAAAAGACTTACTTTTGAGTTTGGAGGGTCAAAGGCGGAGCTTACTATTTCCAAAGTACCATTTTGTGCGCTTTCGGCGGCTTCGCTCGACGAGCCCTCTGTGGCGGAACCACCAGAGGATTACGGACAATTGTATATAATTCCTTTTACAGCAATGTAGTACAGCTGGGGGCTGCACCTTTAATGTATCTGTTAACTGTACAAGGGCTTCCTTCCTGTACTCCGCATGATGACGTCATGTCGTCCGTCACGTGATCTCTCAACGGTGGGAAGAACGTGATGACATCATGACGTCAGAGCTCGGAACCTTCTAGTAGTAGAGCTCGGAACCTGCTAGCAGTTGAGCTTGGAACCTGCTAGCAGTTGAGCTCGGAACCTTCTAGCAGTTCCAGAGAGGCTTTCAAGCAGACCAGACCTATTTGCATTGTTACCTACAGTTTCCTGTACAGCTTCGTTTGTTCATTAAATTTTATTGTTTGTTGATTTTCTGAGTCGATCTCAATTCTTCGGCTAGGAACCCGAGTTCCTACATTGGTGACCCCGATTTCTTCGAACAATTTTCGTTGAAGTTACATCATGGACACGAACGCCGTCACCCTCAAGCTGCCGCAATTTTGGGAGCAACAACCGGCCGCGTGATTTTTCCAGGCGGAAGCCCAATTTGCAATCCGGGGAGTAGCAGCGGATTCGACCCGTTATTATTACGTGGTCTCCGCCCTCGACAGCGCCACGGCCTCGCGGGTCGTCAGCCTCCTCGAGAGTCCACCGAACGATGGCAAGTACGAAGCTTTAAAAGCACGTTTACTGCAGATTTTCGGTCTGTCCAAGTCGGAGCGCACTCGCAGACTTATCTCCATGCCCGGCCTCGGGGACTCAAAACCCTCAGAGCTCATGAGCCAAATGCTCACGCTTTTGGGCTTGGAATCGCAATGTTTTCTGTTCCGCGAGCTGTTTCTCTGTCAACTACCAGAGCCAGTACAGACGGCCTTGGCCAATTCCGCGATCACAGATTGTGCTGAACTCGCCGCGGAAGCGGATGAAATATTCACCGTCTCACAACAATCTTGTACAGCCACGAGGCACCAAAACTATGCTGAACTCGCTGCAGAGGCAAATAAAATATGCTCCTGCACACAGCCATGTTGTGCAACCACGAGGCGCCCATCCCCCACAAGAGCGAATCCAACTCCTCCTCCTGCAGGCTGGTGTGCATACCACGCTCGTTTTGGCGCGAAGGCCAGAAATTGCCATCCGCCCTGCAGTTTCTCACTAAAAAAAAAACCTACCTCAAACCAGCGGTTTCTGAGAAGATCAATAAGGCCTAAGGGACGCGCCGGAGTTGCGATGGCCATCGGGTCTGCAGGGAAACTCCTATACATTACAGACTCCCTGTCAGGGCGATGTTTTCTCTGTGATACTAGCTCCCAGTGCAGTATCCTACCAGCGTCGAAGCTAGATCTTCAATCCGGCGGTCAAGATCCCCCCTCGAGGCAGCCAATGGTGCGGCCATTCACACGTTCGGAAAGCGTAGGGTCCAGTTGAGTTTTGGCGGCCAACGTTTTGTTTGGGAGTTCATCACAGCGAAAGTCTCACAGGCCATCCTGGGGGCAGATTTCTTCTGCGCAAACGGGTTTCTCGTCGACGTCCGACACTGCTGGCTAATCAGTGCCTCCACTTTTCACTCGGTCCCCTGCCACCGAAGCACCGCAATGTCTTGGTCAGTTGCCTGTGCAGTCCCATCTCCAAATGAGTTCTCTCATCTTCTCAGTGAGTTCCTGAGCTCACCAGGCCCACATTTTCTTCTTCAGTCGTGAAGCACGGTGTGGCACAACACATTACCATGACAGGATCCCCCGTTTATGCGAGAGCGCGAAGGCTGGAACCCGGTAAACTCGTGGCCGCCAAGGCGGAGTTCCATACAATGGAACGCCTGGGTATTATTCGATGTTCGAATAGTCCTTGGTCCTTGCCATTACACATTGTTCCTAAGCCAGGCAGCAGATGGCGACCATGCGGTGACTACAGATGCCTGAATGAGGCTACCACACCGGATTGGTACCCAATTCCTCACATTCAGGATTTTTCGACCCATCTGGCAGGGAATTCCATCTTTTCCAAAGTAGACCTCGTCCGAGGCTATCATCAAGTGCCCGTGCATCCTCAGGACGTCCCCAAAACTGCCATCATCACACCTTTCGGGCTCTTTGAGTTCCTTCGTATGCTGTTTGGGCTGAAGAATGCACCACAAGCCACTTACTTTTGCGATGGCCAAGACAGCGGAACCATGGTCAGCACGGCAACGTCATCTTACGTACATATCTGAATTTACAACCGACATACAACATGTCTCGGGCAAAGACAACCTGGTGGCGGATTGTTTCTCCCACGCCCAGCTCCACGCAGTACACCTGGGAGTCGACTATGTTGGTTTGGCAAAAGAACAGAAGGCAGACCCTGAAGTGCAGGCATACCGGACCGCACCTTCCAGCTTACAAGTGGCTGATGTCAGTTTCCTGGCTGTAGGGACCACACTCCTGTGTGACATCTCGATGGGCGTCCCACATCCAATCGTTCCTGTCGAATGGCGCAGAAGAATTTTCAACACTATCCACGGGTTGTCACACCCTGGCATGAGAGCGTCACAATGATTCATGGCAAAGAAATTTGTCTGGAAGGGCATGCATCTCGACGTCCGTGACTGGACCAATACCTGCGTGAGTTGCCAGAAGTCCAAGATACAACGCCATGTTAAGGCCCCAGTCGCCACTTTTCCGGTTCCGGAGTGTCGATTCGACCATGTGCACGTGGACCTGGTTGGTCCTCTCCCTTCCTCTCGTGGGTACACTCACCTCCTCACCGTGGTAGACCGCACCACCAGGTGGCCAGAGGCAATTCCTTTGGTTGCCACCACAGCGGCAGACGTCTCCAGAGCCTTCATCTCGTCGTGGGTAGCTCGGTTCGGGGTACCGGCTGACATCTCCTCCGACCGGGGGCCTCAATTTACCTCTGAGCTTTGGAACGCCGTAGCTCAAGGTTTGGGCACCAAGCTTCATCGTACCACCGCCTACCATCCACAGGCGAACGGTCTGTGTGAAAGATTCCACAGGTCCCTTAAAGCCGCACTGCGTGCTAATCTCCGTGGGCCTAGTGGGTGGACAGGCTCCCTTGGGTGCTGCTAGGTCTTCGCACGGCGCCTAAGGACGACCTGCATTCTTCTTTAGCAGAGCTGGTTTACGGCCAACCACTCAGAGTGCCTGGCGATTTTCTTCCTCCTCACACGGAACCCTGGTCCCCAGCTCAGCAGCTCGTCAGCCACCAGGAAGCGGCTAGGAATTTCATTCCAGTGCCTCTGTCGCATCATGACCTGCAGCGCTCCCATGTCCCGGTGGATCTTAAGAGTGCAGAATACGTGTTCATTCGGCAGGATGCTCGCAAAAACCCACTCAAACTGCCTTACACAGGTCCGTTCCGCGTCATCTCGTCAGGTGACAAGTCCTTCACAGTCGATGTCGGCGGTAAGCCTGACCACATCTCCATCGATCAGTTGAAACCGGCGCATCTGGATCTGAGCGAACCAGTCGTCACCGCTCAGCCGCCTCGTCGTGGTCGTCCACCGTCGACTGCCGGCCCAGTACAGCCACAGTCATCCGCCGAGTCGCCAGTGCCCGCCTCACCGGGTCGACCACAGCCGGCCTCTTCTTCTCCTCCACCTGCGGCGTCATCCCAACCACAGCCAACGGCCAGTTCGTCTTCTAGCGCTCCGTTCCAGCTGCCGGGGTATCGCAGTCGGTCGGACAGACTCATCAGACCCCCTTCTCGCCTTACCTTCTCTGTTAAAAGCAATTCTGGGGGGGTGCATGTGGCGGAACCACCAGAGGATTACGGACAATTGTATATAATTCCTTTTACAGCAATGTAGTACAGTTGGGGGCTGCACCTTTAATGTATCTGTTAACTGTACTAGGGCTTCTTTCCTGTACTCCGCGTAATGACATCATGCCGTCCGTCATGTGATCTCGCAACGGCGGGAAGAATGTGATGACGTCATGACGTCAGAGCTCGGAACCTTCTAGCAGTTGAGCTCGGAACCTGCTAGCAGTTGAGCTCGGAACCTGCTAGCAGTTGAGCTCGGAACCTGCTAGCAGTTGAGCTCGGAACCTGCTAGCAGTTGAGCTCAGAACCTTCTAGCGGTTCCAGAGAGGCTTTCAAGCAGACCAGACCTATTTGCATTGTATCCTACAGTTTCCTGTATAGCTTCGTTTGTTCATTAAATTTGATTGTTTTTTGATTTTCAGGTTCGATCTCAATCCTTCGGCTAGGAACCCCAGTTCCTACACCTCCTTGTTTGTCAATCTTTCCCCCCAATGTAAGCCCATAGTCACTAAATCACAACGTTTCGGCCAATTTGATCGATCCTTTATCGAGACAGAAATCTCTCGCCTTCTAGCTGACGGTATCATTGAGCCATGTTCACCTTCATGGCGGGCTCAAGTCGTCGTTGTCAAAAATCCTCTGAAGCAACACAAGAAATGTCTTTGCATCGATTACTCACAAACTATTAACCAGTATACCGACCTGGATGCCTACCCACTACCACGCATCGATGACATGGTCAATAACCTTGCTAACTACAAGGTATTTTCAACCTTTTTTTAAAGAGCGCATATCATCAAGTACCATTAAAGGACTCTGACAAAAAGTATACGGCCTTTGAGGCCAATGGTCAGCTTTACCAGTTTTGTCGCCTTCCATTTGGGGTCACCAATGGGGTGGCCGTCTTTCAACGTACAATGGATAGCCTAGTCAAACAGGAGAACTTAACAGACACTTTTCCATATCTAGATAATATCACCATTGCTGGTCACGACCAGAAGGAGCATGATGCCAACTTCCAGAAATTTTTTGATGTTCTCCGTCATCGCAACTTAACCTTAAATAAGTCCAAATCTGTGAAATCAGTGCCATCAGTCAACATCCTTGGCTACTGGGTGGTCAATGGTGTCATCAAATCGGATCCGGAGCAACTTCATCCACTTCAGGAGCTCCCTGCCCCTACGAATCTCAGCTCTCTTCGTCGGGCACTCAGCATGTTCGCCTATTATGCGAAATGGATACCCCACTTCTCCGACAAGATCCAGCCCCTGCTTCACGCAAAGTCATTTCCATTGGAGGCAATGGCTATTTCAGCTTTCAACCTCCTCAAGCGACAACTGGAAAAGCCACGCTTCGTTCCATTGATGAAAATCTTCCTTTCGTGGTTGAGTGCAATGCATCGGATGTGGCGATCTCTGCTACCTTGAATCAAGGTGGTCGACCTGTTGCATTTCTGTCCAGAGCTTTGCACGGTAGTGAGCTCCATTATCCTCCTGTCCAGAAGGAGGCTACGGCCATCATCGAAGCTGTACGCAAATGGAGTCATTTTCTCGCTCGTCGCCATTTCACACTTATAATCGATCAGTGCCCCGTGGCCTTTATGCTGGATAACCGGAAATGCACTAAGATCAAGAATAACAAAATACAACTCTAGAGGATGGAATTGGCCACCTTTGGATACACTATACATTATCGACCCGGCAAAGAGAATGTGGCCCCGGATACCCTCACGCGGGCATTCTGCTCTTCTCTGTCAACTTCGACTCTTGTGGATCTTCATACTGACTTATGCCATCCTGGCATTACCCGTATGTTGCACTTTGTGCGATCTAAATATCTCCCATTTTCTACAGAAGATGTGAAAAGAACGTGCTCCTCCTGTAGAATTTGTGCAGAATTAAAACCGCAATTCTTCCGTCCATCGGACGGCTCGCTCATACACGTTATGCAGCCTATGCAGCGACTCAGCATTGATTTTAAAGGGCCATTGCCTTCCTCAACGCGAAACACCTACTTACTGACTATGGTGGACGAATATTCATGCTTTCCCTTTGCTTTCCCCTGTCCCAATATGTTTACTTCCACAGTGATCAAATGCCTTGATCAAGTCTTTTCCCTTTGCGGTACAGCCAATTTCATCCACTCCGATCGGGGTCCCTCCTTCATGTCAAGCGAACTCAAAAGTAATTGCTCCCAACAGGGAATCGCCACAAGTAAAACGACACCGTACCATCCCATCAGTAACGGACAGGTTGAGAGATACAACGCTATCATTTGGAACGCTGTTCATCTTGCACTGAGGTTACGCAACATACCAGACCAGCAGTGGGAAGCTATGCTCCCTGACGTGTTGCATTCCATCAGGTCTCTCCTTTCTATATCTACCAATGTCACACCTCACAAGCGATTCTTCAGCTTCCAGCATCACCCCACCCATCGGACATCCCTACCGTCTTGGTTGGCAGCTCCCGGCCCCGTGCTGCTCCGAAGATTCGTCCGATCATCTAAAAACGATCCTCTCGTCGATGAGGTAGAACTCACGGACGTCAACCCCATGTACGCGCACGTGCGGTACCCTGATGGCCGGGAGTCCACCATTTTGCTCCGGGACCTGGCTCCCTGTCCCGCCGGTTCCACGGACCCAACCGCTAGAGGGACCCACGGGGATGATGCCGACACTCTGCGCGCCCCTAAAGATGACGCCCTACCTGGGACATCGAGAAATCTGCCAGCTGCCCCACCGGATCCACTCGGGGAGCCAGGCACTCCCCGTGGGTGGCCACCCGAGGCCAGGACGCCAGTCAATCCCCGGCTATCCAACAGGATGAAGCCAGTTCTGCGCCTGTGGGGACCCGTACCCGGAGTCACGATCTCCCCAGCCTCCCTCAGGTCGATCAGAGCAACACGGGCCCTGTCGATCCACCGGTACAGATCAAGCGGCCCAGGAACCAAAACACGGTCCAGGGAGACATGTCTTCTAGCCATAAACAAAAATCTAAAAGACTGCGGCTATTCATGGTCCGCCTAATCCGTTAAGAGGAAGTCGTCGGACTTCCAAATCTTTTAGGCAGGAAGAATGTTATAAATCTCATCATTCATCAAGAAACTACTCATGAAATAACGCTGGACGGCCAGCTGGTGGCGCCGTCCAAGGAGTATAAATACTCGGGCGTGGGCCCAGCTTGCCCGGGGACATTTTGTAAGACAAGGAACTAGTGAAGTACAACTAGACCTCCATGTTCTGAAACAAGTTGATTAAAGCCTTGTTTTATGCTCAAACCAAGTGCGTAGTGAGTTTTATTACATCAGGTGGCAAGGAACATGTAGTTAGGCAGGGAGTTCCAGTGGAGAAGGCCATAATGGAACAAAATAAAGGTTTGTATTTGTATAGTGCCTTTCATGACATTAGGACATGAAGTACTTTTGAAGCATAGTCATTGTTGTAATGTAGCAGCCAAATTATATACAGCAAGGTTCCAGAAACAGCAATGTGATAATAAACAAATAATTTGCTTTAGCGATGTTGGGTGAGAGATAAATATTGGCCAGGACATGAGGGAGAACTCCCCTACTGTTCTGCCAGCCACCAACAAGCTGTGTGTTGATCCACCATTAATACCCACTTAAAATTGGTCAAGGTAACAGAACAAAATTTGGCAGAAGATCAGTACCAAAATGGGGGTAGTCTCCCAGGTCAAAGGTTGATGTACCATAAAATGAAAGCAAAAATACTTCAAGTTAATCTCAACAAGCTATCTTGAATAGGTCCACCATCTCCAAAATAGCAATAAAGATATACGGAAACGAAAGAGAACAGAAAAAGAGAAAAATGTAAGATAACAGAAATATAAAATGACAGACCTGATTTTGTCAACCTGTGACTTTGCCCAAGAGAGCTGAGAGATAATTCAGCATTACTACGAAATAGCTGACAACGTGCTACATGTTACTTCCCAACCGATAGGACAGGCAGATGACCTGCATCTGGCTTCTGTCAAAGTAACGTAGAAGGTGCTAGATAACAGATGAATTAGAAGTTCTCCAGCTCAGATGAAATTGCAGCAGTATTTCTGGGTCCCCTTATCTGAATGACCCAAATACCATGAATGTGACATCAATGAAGACAAAATAGCCTGTGTTCAGTGAGGCGGAGGTAGACCACATATTATTAATGTTGGAGTATAATACTTTTGTAACACTTTGAAAACACACTATAATTTCAGTTGGATATTTTGCTGCAATTTTTAGGCAAAGCAATGGGCTGGGTTTGCGGTCAGCGGCAAGTGATCGCTGTTCGTTACACTTTCCCACAGACTTTCTATGGGGTTTTGCACTGGAACTTATTGTAAATTAGAGAGCCAAAAAAGCGCAGTGCCTTCCACAGAGGATCTTGGACCTATGTGAACAGGACAAGCAACTGTGTATTTCCTTAACCAATCAGGTTGAAGAATTGTTACTGAGCAGTGCTTAATCTGAACCAGAAAGTGTCAGATTAGTGAAAATATTTAATTGTTTTTAATCTCCAACAATAATTAAAATCTGAAGGAATGAGACTCCACAGCTGTAAAAGTTAATTTTCCATGCCAGAGAGGTTGTTTGGCAGTAATTAAGACATACCACACAGTTAAAAGGGTACTTAGACTGGAATGGACAAGCCCTAACTTTTTCTGGTGAATTTAGTCCATATCAATGAAGTAAGTACAGCAACTTCACTCTGTTCAATGTATTGAATGGGGAGTCGGCAGTGAGGTGTCATTTTCGGGAAGCTTTTGGAGGAACATCGCATCTCAGACTGCAGCTTTCAGAATTCAGTGTTCAACTGCACATGAGCTGTCGACAAAAGTTGCTGTCCGATTTCCACATAATTAATGGTGAGCGCTGTTAGCCTCACCATTATTCTTATAGCAAAATCCAGCCCAATATTTTCTTAGGCTTGTTAATGTCAAAATATAAAATATAGGGATGAACTTCCATGGGGCTTCTCTCACTCGGCTACCTGACCTCAGCGGCTATGGAAATTTATCCCATAAAGTAAGCGATTTCAAAATTATATTAATATTTGTTCAAAATGAAACACATCTTACCTCCAAAAACCTAATGTAAGTCTGTCTTTATTTTTATTATCTCAATTTGGAGAAGAGGCGAATTTCCTCAGCCTTTCCACTGGACTCGCAGCATAACTCGATGAGGGGCCTGCAGAACAGCTCAGGAAAAGACTGGGGCTTGGATACACCGGCCCTGCTATTTACAGGGAGTCAGGGAGGGAGCAGGGGTGTGTGTTTATTTGGGGGAATCCCGGAAATGCCGGGAACACCCAGCAGCCGACCAGATTGACAGGCTGGCTGGCTGCTGGGTGGGAAAGCCTGCGCTACAAGGCAGCAGCCGAGGACTGCTGGAGACGGGCAACCGGGAAACATCAGTGGTTGGTGGGGGAGGGGTCAGAGTGGCAATCAGGAGGTGGGGGGGCGGGGACCAGGAGAGATCATGGGATTGGTGGAATGGGGGTCGGACCGGCAATTGGGAGAGAGGGGTGACCAGGAAATTTCACGGGTTTGAGGTGGGAGTGTTGGCTTATTGTGGCAGAAGATTTGCTTGAGGGATGGTGGGGGGGTGGGTGGGGGGAGGGGGAGGTAGCACTCCTGTTCCTCCTGGCCCACAAACAGTGCTATAAAAAACACTTGCCTGCTGGATCCGACTTCTCCCGCCTCCCTTTAGATGCCGGGTTTCCCGAGCCCTGGGAAACCTGGTCGGCAAGCGTTAAATTTAAATGGGTACCAAGATATCAGGAATGGAGCCTCATTAACATATTATAATTATAGACCCGCCTCTCCAGAGTGGGTTACTCAGACACCATCAAACCCGCATAGTTAAAACGGAAACAGCCACGGTCGTAGAAAATTTGGGTCAGGTTTTGCAAATTTGAAAACTTAAATCCCCTTACCATCCCTCTCCCACCCATCGTAGGGGTGGTTAAATTCCTCCTCTTATGTCCTGACCTCAGTTAGGATATCCCACTCAACCTTGTAAGGGGTGGAGCCTCTGCCAGCTTCTTACAAGGCCATCTGTCAAAGGGGAAGAGGTCAGGGGCTCTATCTTCCTATGCTGGATGTTCCCACTTCCCTGGCTCATAAAGTACCCAGATAAAGACAGGAGACTGATACAATGGGCTGGATTTTGCCAATAGGGAGCTTTTGGAGGCTGGACTCCCACTTGTCGGATTTCAGTCCCGCCTCCATCAACTTCTGGCCAACCCACGCTATTTTCCCTTGATTGACCTTGTTAAGCCTGCCCAGCGGGTTTAGCAGGCCAATTAAGGGGAAGCTGGTTACAGAGAATGTCAATGTATGACGTTTCATCTGTCAAAAATTTTTGACAGATGAATTGTCATCATTTGACAGCTCTGTGAAGCTGTCAGACATTGACATTCTCTGTAGTTTGATGAGTTCTTGAATTCAAGACCTCATCAAACCTCTTTCTTTTGCAGAAATTAGATGGTTGTTGCATTGTAGAATGCAGCGGCCATTTGCCATCTCTGCCGCGGAGGTGAGAGACTCTCCGCATACCCGCCGATTGAAACCTGCAGGAAGAAACAAAGGTAAGTAAACTTTTTCTAACACTTGCCACTAACCTCACATACTCACCTCTCCACACTTGCGCCCATCACTCAACTCCACAGCACACTTTTGGACCCCATGACCCCTGCAGACCCACTACTCGCATCGGTGACCCTGGCGGGTTTCGGAGCCTTTGGGAAGCCTGCACTTGCGTAGGCAAAATGGTGATAATCTTCTTATCTGCCTGTTAACTATCTGTTAACAGGCAGTTAAGTGGCTGTAATCCCTTCCCGCTTCCAAGGAGACGTGACCCGGCGAGGGACGGCTACCCGCCTCCTGGCAAGATAGCACAGAGGTGGGTTGGGGGCGGGTTGGGCTCCCGCCCCCAGATTCTGCCATTTTGTCGGCAGTCCCACCTCCAAACCTGCCTCCCCAGGGCTGGCAAAATCCAACCCATTGAGTCAAATGAAGCGTATCGGCTTCGAGAAGAGTTGAAGTGTGCTCCAGTGGAAGGAGTCCAGACCAGCAAAGTTTTGGCCGCCTTTTTAAGTCGGGACAGAATGAGGAATCTGGTGGTGTGGGGGTGAGGGGGGGGGGCATTGGTGGAAGCTGTCTGGAGATACCCCCTTTTCAGATAGTTTGGCAGATGCCAGAATTTCTGACAGCATGGGGCAGGTAGGTGGCGGAGATGCACCCACCCCATCATAAAATGAGATATCTCCCTGCTAACCCTGCAAACAGCAGCAAGGCCGAAGGTGGAGAGCATTGGTAGATGCAATTCTGGCATAACTGCCTGGATTGTGGCCAATACATTTTTGGCCAATAAAACAGGGGAAAAAAATTAATGTTTAATTCTGAGCAACTCCCACTAGTTTAACATTACAGTCTAAATTTTTCTCTGTGATGTCTATGCTCCCGTAAGTGAGGTAAAATTGGGCTTATGCCTGTCCAATAAATGTGCCAACGACCCTGGTGAATGTTTAGAGGTCAGTTTAATTGCATTTTTTTGGCAGGGTTTCAACCTGCATTGGGAGACCAGCAGAAGAAAGACAATCCCTACTGTGACAGGACTCTAGAGTCTGCAGCAATGTAATGGGGCCATCCTCCTCCAGGCCAGGAAATATGTTTGGCCTCTGATAGATTCTGTGTGAAGTGCTCTTTGATAGACTGCACTGTTCGTGGTGGGCCTTTACATTTTTTAAAAAGCCTCCATTAGCAATGCTGTATCTCAGTTGTATATAAGTATTCCTTACGTGCAACGTTCCTATGCTGATAATGATGGAACATGTGACATATAGGGCAGGGTTTTCATTGAGCCGTGGAGGCAGGATTGGAGGCATGTGGGGGGTTAAAATCCCAAAATCGGGGGGCACAAACCCATCCCGCCCCCAACCTGCCTCCATGCCAGTTTCAAGGGAGGCGGGTCCCCGACCCACGCTGGGACCCGCCTCCCTGAGGCAGGAAGGGGATTAGTGCCAATTAACTGCCTGTTAACAGGTAGTTAACAGGAAGTTTTTAGCCTAATCCCTATTTTCATAGCTGAAGTGTGGGATTCCCGACGGCTCTAAATCACGCCAAGTTAGTGAGGCGGGCCGTCGGGCTGAAGGGCTTGGAGAGGTCGAGATGTCCGGTGTTCAGGTGAGTGATGGGTGCATGAGTGCAGAGGTATGTGTGTTTGGTGTGTGTAAAGTGTTTAAAGAAGTTTTACTTCCCTTTACAGCCTTCCTTCCTTCAGGTTTCGGGAGTCCCTCATCTCACCGGCACAGAAAGCAGAATGGCCGCGATCTGTCAAAAATTGCAGCTTTCAGCTTTCTGTTCCGGGGAGATCTCTAAATCATCCTGAGAGGAAGGAATTAATTAGAGTACAGATTGTCAGTGTTTGACAGCTTCAAACAGCTGTGAAATGCTGATATTTCATCTGTCAAAAGGTCTTGACAGATGAAATGTCAATCTGTGACGTCACCTGTTGCCGAGTGGCCCTTAATTGGCTTGCTGAGCCCGCTGGGTGGGCTCAACAAGGTCAATCAAGTCAAAATCGCGTGGGTTGGCTACAACTTGACGGAGGCAGGACTACAACCCTGAAAGTTGTAGTCCCGCCTCCTACCCGACTCCACAATGAAAATCCAGCCCCTAACGTCACTCTGTAGTTTCTGCCTTACTAAGTAACACCCACCCCTTTCTGGGCAGGTGTTTCTACCATCCAGCAGAAGTGACGCTGGAAGAATGGAAGGGGATCTGACACCAGTCAATTTTCTACTCCTTTCACCCAAGTTACATTAGAAAGCTGGCACAGCTTCAGAGGAAATAAACTTACTAGCATGCCTTGAGGCAGGAAAATCCACAGACCTTTCCGAGGGGGACAGAAGGACAATGGGTCAGGAATTTCAATTATTGCCGTTCCTTGCCAGTGATTCTGTCCCAAATGTCAGGGAATACTTGATGCAAAGAGGTAGCAGCCCTGTTTAAGAGATGGAAGTCAGAGTGTCACCCTGCAACCCCAAAAGGGAATGCCGGAGGCCCCAAATAAATTGAGAAGGGGAGGAGATTTAAAAAAAAATCTTATGGACATCACTGGGATTGATTACTGTAAGATTCGCAAAATTGACCATTGTTCTATAAGGGTCTATTGGCAGAAAAGGCCTTAACTTTTAAAGACTGTTTTAAAAGAAGCCCAGAAAAAGAGACACACAAAATGGCCACCAGACCCCGTGACCAGCTTTTGGGACACTTTAAAATGGTTCCTGGAGTCCTCAGACAGCTTTTGTGGATTCAGCCCATAGTAGGTTCTGGAAGGCAGTTTCAGGGAAAACGAAACCAGACAGAGCCCCATACATATAGATTGGATGCAAATCCGATCAGATCGGCCTGTAGATAAAGGCCATCAAAATGTTTACCCAGACAAAGGGAAACAGTTTCATATTCATAGGGGGAACATCAAGCACCGTTTAAGACATCAGAAGGACATTAAAGACAATACAGGGTCGTTCCAGGCCAGAGATGGTCGTTACCGGCCATTCGAAGATACTTTAAAAACAAAGACTACCCCGCTGTGCTACAAGCCCGCCAAAAGCTAAACAAAGACTAACCTTGATTTGGCGGGAGATAAGGGCCTCCATGGAAAAGTATAACTGGAGTCCCGGGGTAGCCATCGGTAGCTTTTTGCAGCCTGGAGCTTGTAGCTGGTAGCTTTTGAGCTAGCTTGCCTTTTCGAGAGCCGTGGAGGAACATCGATCTGGAGACCAGCCAAGAAGGTGATTCGAGTCTGCGTCACGCCCCGGGGTAACCATCAGGAGATCATCGACAAACCCCGGGCCATTGACGAGACAAAAGGACAGCAGCCCTTCAGAAGAAACCTATCTGAAAATGGTAAACCAGCTGGGCTCTGCGAAGAAACCTATTTGACCATGATCAAATAGGTGGTCTCAGTCCACGCTGCCGTCCAGGCCTGCCAGCATCCAGCCTGTCCATGACCTTCACCTCGAGGAAGAAGAGAGAGAGTCGCAGCTCGCAGCGTTGACCACGTGGAGACAGGACGCCTGAGAGGATCAAAACGCAGACCTTTCAAAATCTTATACTTTCTCATTGGATTGGTGAGCATATTTCTGGCCCCTCATAATCTGATCTAGCTAGGCTTAGGGGGTGGGCATTTTGGGTATAATTAATTATGAGTTGTTATCCCTCGATGTTCTGTGTGTTTCCCCATTTCGAGATGATTTTTGTAGAGTGTAACATGCCTGTATATATGTTGGTTAGTACTGTATTATGATTTGTTTTTCCCTCCCATGTACCTTATTGGCTTACATTCAATTTGTTCCTTTATGCAATAAAATTTCATTTCGTTTTCATTAAACCTGATCTATAGAGTGTTCTCTGCATTGTAGTTCCTGCCTCAAAGTCCAGTGTATAGAACCTAAGGGGCGAATGGGTCGAACCACTCAAGGTTTTACTGTGCAAGAGAGAGAGGCCTCTAGGGAGAGAAACCTCTGTGATCTGAAAACCCCTTACAGAAAATGGTGACTGTGGCAGGACACTGGCAGCAGAATTGCAATGTATTAGATCCAGGTTTAAATGGACAAAATGTTATGGATGAGAGGATGGCGGATTATGTTTTTGGCAAGGTAAATCTCACTAAGCAGTGGATTTCCGATCTCTTATGGGATGAGCGTCCGGTAGACGCAGCCATCAGGTGGACAGAGAGCAAAGAACATAAGAAGTCAGTCGAGAAGGCAGTGTGGCTGATGTGCTACAAAAGACAAGTCCAGATTTTGGACAAGGTCGTTGCAGCGCAGGCAGCCAGGATCAAAGCCCAGGCTTCAGAGATAGAGGAAAAGGCCATGGGTGGGGAAAAACTCATCACAGCGCTTCATGCGCTGAATCAGGAATGCCAAACTGTAGCCAGCCAACATCAGGCTAACATAGAGTACCTGGAATGTCAGGTTACTGAGGCAAAGTTGCATGAAGCGAGGGTACGGGAGAAAAGCGCCCGCCTCGCACAACAGCTAAGAGCGCAGGAGGAGAGAGTAGTAGAGGTCAAGGCAGCTTACAAGCTGGCCATTGAGAACGGGTTTGAGAGCGCGGACCACGGCCCCTGCCAGAAGGTGTTAGAAGACCTAAGAATGGCCCTGGCAAAGGCAAAAGGCATGGTATGCCTCGTAAGCCCAAAAGCGAGTCAAATAGACTTCCTGAAGGAATCCAAAAGACCAATTCCACACGAAGTAGTTGTGGCACCAGCCACTGAACCCTCAGCACCGCCGAGCTATAGTGAGGTTTGGCCCGAAGGGGGGGTGGTAGAATGGGAGGAAGCCGAGGTAGAACCGGAGGAAGAACAACCCCTGGTAGTAAAGCCGGAGCCGGCACCAATGTGCCCTACTCGGCACCAGAGGTACGGTCCCACCGACGCAAATGGCGTGGACGGACCCCACCTGAACCAGATTGTGCTGCCCCACGGTGCCCAACAACTCAGGGCGATGGTGAACCACCTCCCAAAACTCACTGAGAAGGGAGATCCCTCAGTCCATTTCAGGGAGATAGAGGAGACAGCCGCCGTCAACGATTGTGATGATCTTGAACAGGCGAAGATGTTGCTGTTCTCCCTGGATAGCACAATCCTTCAGTGCCTCTCAGACGGGAGTAAGAGGGGACGGAAAGGGTATGTGGAGCTCAGGGACGAGGTCCTAGAGGTTATGGGAGTTGACGACGGCAATCCGTTCTTCCATGTGGAAGGGACTGTGCAGCTAACTGGAGAACCCCCACGGGTTTTCGCAGAAAGGCTATGGCCAGTGTATCAGCGCAGCTGTCTGGGCATGCTAGAATGGGCCGCAATGAACAACATTCAGCTGGTTCATTGGCTCCGCTGCCTGGTTACCAGCAGCTCACCACAGATACAGGCCCAAGCCAAATCTTGGTTTGACCCCCAAGGTCCTGGTACCACAGAGGAGACAGTGCTCCAGCAGCTCACCATTGCATACAAGAATTGTAGGAGTCAGGAGGCACCTCCCTCTAAGGGAAAAGTGCATGAGGCAAAACCCGCAGCCCCAAGTAAAAAGGAGTGGCATCAGGAGGGGAATCGCCCTCCCCAGGCCAAGCTCAATTGCTACGGGTGTGGGAAGGTTGGACATTGGCGCAGGGACTGTAAAAATCCGTGGAAGGATAATAAGGGAAGATCTCCCGCAGCCCAAGCCCAAGCCCAGACCGCCGCCCCAGAAAAGGGAACCGGTGCAGCTATGGATCCCGCTGCAATAGAGTCAATTTTAGAGACAATGCGGTCTCTTATGATATCGCAGGGGAGGATAGCAGCCACCACCGGTCCTGTCATTCTCACAAACCCGACCATTTCACCCCAATGACTAGAACCAGCACAGCCCGTTTACCTGTGTTCGCTGCGATATGATTTATGGAGACGACCCCTCGTGGAGATGGAAGTAGAGCAGGAAAGGGGGACCTATCTGTTGGATACGGGGGCATCGTGCACCGTGATTCACACAGCTAACCCTACCACCTCACCTCTGTCTACCGGGGTTCCATATATTCTGTCGGGCTTCACAGGTAAAGAACAGGCTGGCGCATTCCCCAGCCCTCTCTCCATTCATTTAGGACCACTCCGCACCACGTGGAAGTGTATACTGATGAAGTGGGAGGTGGAGGGTGGAAAAGGGATCCTCGGGTCCGATTTCTTAGTGAACACGGGATTCTCGTGGACCTTAGAAATCACTGTCTCTGGGGGGCAAGCACGGGTAAGAGAGGCGAGGTAGTCATTGTAGTGATCAATAACATGTCATTCTGTGGTGGACACTAGGTGGAGCAGTAGAGCTGTGTAGAGCTGTATGTATAAGACTACACTACCCAGCTGTATATATATTAAGACTACATTACCCATGAGATTAGGCTACCCACAAGGCAGCAGTCAAGATGGAAGCCTCTACAAGATGCTGTACAAGTCCACATGTGCTCAATAAAAGTAACTAGCAAAAGCTAGCTGTGTTCATAATAAGAATGTCTATTTATTAATGAACATAACAGTCATCATCCCAGAAAAGGAAGGGAAAGGGACCCTGTGTACCGTGAAGCCAAAAGAGGGCTACGACCTCGAGCTCATGGTCGCAAGTGTCCCACAAGATTTGCAGGCATTCGTGTCAGACCATCTGACTACGTTTGACACTCACAAACACGATTGCGGGAGGGTCACCGGGTTTGAGGTCAGAGTAGACGGGGACCCCATGGCCCGACCCCAAAAACAGTATAACTTCCCCAGGGAAGCGGAGCCCAACATGGAGACAGCAATGTCTTCACTGGTGCAGCAGGGCGTGTTGAGGCTGATAGCCAGCCACGTAAACACTCCTTTGTGGCTGGTGAAGAAGCTGGACAATTCATGGAGAGCCACGGTGGACTACAGAGTCCTCAACAGTAACATCCCAGCCTGCGCGCCGACAGTAGCAGCAGTTGCCGACCTGATAGGGAGTATTCCAACATCCGCGACCATGTTCACGGTGCTGGATATTTCCAACGGGTTTTGGTCCATCCCTTTAAGGAGGGAGGATCAGTACAAGTTTGCCTTTACTTTTAAAGGGCAACAGTACACCTGGAACTGCTTGCCACAGGGTTTCCATAACAGCCCCAGCATTTTCCATCAATTTATGGCAGGGAGCTTAAAAGAGTTCAGCCAGCCCAATCAGCTAGTGCAGTATGTGGACGACCTGCTCCTGTTCACAGATTCCAGAGAGGAGCATGGCCCACTATTGGCCGAGCTATTGGAGCTGTTAGGCAGAAAGGGTTTCAAGGTGAACCCGAAGAAGGCACGGATCGGCCAGCAGGAAGTAAAATTCCTGGGCCTGACCATCCGCGCTGGAGAGAGAGCCATAGACAAGGCTAGACGGGAATCGGTGCAAGACCCACCGGTCCCCACCACCGTAGCCCAGAAGTGGGAAGTAGGAGACAAGGTCATGGTAGGCAACTATGCCCGAGTGGGGAGTTTAGAACCACTGTACATGGGGCCCTACAGTATTGTAGACAAGGCCAGCCCCATGGTTTACGCAGTGAAGTTGCCCCAGCGCACTAAATGGTTTCACGTAAATCAGTGCAAGCTATTTAAGCCGAGTGCAAAAGAAACAACAACCGAAGCCAGGTCTGAGGGTAAAAATCCTCAGCCTGAGGCGTGCTAAGAGTCACAGACCACACAGGCTGGAACCGCAGCCTGCTTGAGGGGAGGATCTATCCCGCCCACCTGGGAGGTTTCCCCATTGGCCTGGGACTCGGACGGGGAAGAGCCCGAACAGCTAGGCCCCGCCCTTGACACAATTCTGGAGGAGGTGGAGTCGGAGGACGGAGGTCCCGCCCTCGACTCATGCTTAGGGGAGGTAGAACTTGGGGCGGAGATCCTCCACCTGTAGGGACAGGTAGGGAGGAGTCGTCTGCCACAGACCCAAATGTAAGGGGTTTTAGATCGCAGAGGTTTCTCTCTCTAGAGGCCTCTCTCTCTTGCACAGTAAAACCTTGAGTGCTTCGACCCACTCGCCCCTTAGATTCTGGACTTTGGGGCAGGAACTACAATGTAGAGAAAACTCTTATAGACCAAGTTTGATGAAACAAAATGAAATTTTATTGCATAAGGTAACACAAATCAAATGCAAGCAGCTAAGAGAGTACATGGGAGGGAAAAACACAAACAAATCATAATGACACAATACTAACTAAGGCAAATACAGGCATATTATACTCTACAAAAATCATCATGAAATAGGGAAACACACGGAACATCGAGGGATAACAACTCATGTTAATTATACCCTTAAATATCCACCCCCTTAAACCTATCTAGATCTGATTACGGAGGGCCAGAAACATGCTCACCAATCCAACTAGGAAGTGCAAGGTTTTGAACCAGTCTGCCTTTGGTCCTTTCAGGCATCCCATCTCCACGTGGATCGTGGAGCCCCAGCGAGCTGCGCCTCACCTCTCTCCTGAGGTGGGGGTCGGGGGCGGCTGGACACCGGCTGCTTCTGTCGTTTTATTTTGTCTCTTCACCCGAGCCTGGAGAGGGCCTCTCGTTTCGTCAACGGCCCGGGGTTGGTCGATGATCTCCCGATGTTTTACCCCGGGGCGGGACGCCGGCTCGAACGGTCTTCTTGATGGCGGTTTGGTCTTCTTCTCCTTCCTCTCCATCGATGGAGAGGAGTCCCGCTGATCTTCTCCCGAAGCGACTCCTCTTTTCCCAGCTCAAAAGCTGGACAGGCCTGCAAGCTGGAAAGCTGATGATTGTTGTCTGTGTAACTCCTACCCGTGTGTTCTCACAATTATACTTCTTTTCCAGAAGCTCTTATCTCGCGCCAAATCAGGTTAGTCTTTGTTTAACTTTTGGCGGGCTTGTTGCACAACGGGGTAGTTATTATATTTTAAACTGTTCTTGGATGGCCGGTAACGGGCCATCTCTGGTCTGGAATGACCTTCATTGTTTTTAATGTCCTGGTGATGTCCTTAACCGGCCCTTGATGCTCTTCTCATGAATATGAAACTGTTCCCTTTTGTCTGGGTCAACATTTAGATGGCCTTTATCTACAGGCCGATCTCGACTGGATCTGTATCCAATCTATATGTATATGTGGGTGTCTGGTTTCGTTCTCTCAGAAACGGCTTCCAGAACTTACTTTGGGCTGAATCCACTAAGCTGTCTGAGGATTTGCAGGAACCATTTTAAAGTGTCCCAATAAGTTGCTCACGGGGTCTGGTGGCCATTTTGAATGCCCCTTTTTCTGGGCTTCTTTTAAAACTGTCTTTAAAAATCATGGCCTCTTTTGCCATTCGACCCTTTATAATATAAAGTGCAATTTTGCGAATACTACACTCCCCCCTGATGATACTGTAACTTGCTTGAAGTATCATAATTCTGGGTGAGCAAAATTTTCTGACTTCCCATAATCTAACCATCCCCAGTATTTACCTATCTATGACCCACGACACATGCATTTCCCATTTCAGAAAAACCTAGTGTACATTAAGCATCTATAGATGGCAATACCTTGGAGTTAAAAAAATCTGACAACTTACTTCCAGGCGTGGAGGGGGGCCTTATACCCCTACATCACCTGGTGCATACACACTACCTTTTAATAATAACAACACACCTAATAAACTTCAATAAGAAAAAATAAAGTACACACACGAAAAATCAAAAATGCACACGAATACATGTCAAAAATAATACAGAGGAGGGAGGGAAAACTTTAACTTTATACAAAGCAGCAAAAATCTAAATGGGTGTCTCTTCTTCTACCCGCACATAATTCTCCCTCCATTCCACTCTATTCTCATACTTTTGCGAATGTTTGACCCTTTTACAGTGTACAAACAGTAAATAAACTACAATGATAATCTAGCACAATACAAGAATGTGGGAGGCTATCCTAATCCAAGAAGGGACTTCTATATTAGTGAACAGGCCCCACCACGGTGGAGTCACTATATCCAATATGTTTGCCCCTATCTCTAAAGTCTTCTGCTCCAGTGTATAGAAATGTTTTTGTGAAACAACAACGGCTTTTAATATCTTGGTGAGGTGTTCAGGGAGAGGGGGAATGATATATCCAAAATGTGCAACGAATCACTACAGATCGGTGAAATTCTCTTTCACAGTGATGTGAACAGTGGAAGGTTCAGGAATGGGGACAATTCGCTCTTGGGCCACTTGAACTTCTGCCCTGGGCTTGAAACAGAAGCTGCTGTCACTAACCGGACACCAACCGTGCTGTCCATGTTGGTAGTGGGGCGCTGCAGTGGTGACACAGTATGTCCCACCTCCTATATATGCCACCTGCAGGGGCACATGGCCTTGTGCCATTGCCTCCATGATGCAATTTATAGTCTTCGCGCCAGCAGTTCTGAACCCGCACTGTGGTTTTGAATGGGCATTCAAGTGCTGGGGACACAGGATGACGTGTGCTCCCCGGCTCCAGCACCCCGAGAGGTCAGTACCCGTCATTGCATGCTCCCATCGAATGACGTAAGGTGGGACCCCTGTGTAGCGAATGTGCGCACCCCCCTGAATGACTCCAATGTTCTCCACCCTGTATACCGGGGCGGGTTTAGCTGTCTTTCCCATCACCGGCATTCTTACCACTATACCCATAATGGTGTGATTAGACCGTCCACAGTCCACTGGGACTGGGTAGGCCTCTGAAGCTAGTCTGAGCTGGCACGAACTCAATGCATTCTCAAAAGGGTGGAGGGCTGCGAGGTGCTTGTTGCTGATCCAGGAGGGGACTAAACCTTGTTTCAAATCCTCCAGGTTACTGTGGCCCTCGCCCAGTAACCACGCCCCATATAGCACACAAGCTTCGTTCTGCGCAGCCTGATCGGACACGTTCCGATCCTCCCTGATGAGAGCATTTACCATTTTGGCGTGTTTCTCCAGCTCAGCTATTATCTCTTTTAAGTGTAGTGTCATGGCCTGGTCCTCATGTAACTCAGAACCCACTACCTTATTCTCATCAATCAGTATCTTTCTTAACTGTGTTTTCAAACCATTGATCTGGGTTTGCAGCTCCACATCATCCAGTGTGTTGATGACGGAAGTTCCTGTATTAAAAGCTGTGAAAATATTATTTACTGCACCCCTTCTTTGCCTCCCTATGCTGCCCAAGACCTCGTGGTGTGGTGTACAATTTGGCTCTGTCGACATCGGCAAAGTCGAATTCGTAAAACTGTTTAAACATGTTTGTTAACAGGACCTGGTATAATTGCTCTGTTTCCCTGGGGCACCACTCTGGCAACCGCACATCGGTGAGGTTTAAATCACCGAAGCCACCGCATAGTGCACCCCTTGGTACAGCACCTGACCTGTGGGTACCAATACCAATCCGTTCCCGGGTCCCTTGGTTGTGGTGGGGCACCCTTCCTTGAGGGCTTTAGCTACCGGAATTGTGGGCAGGGGCTTGCGGGGTCGGGTGGTGAGCTCAGTGGCGTTTACTGGGATCTGAGAGTATGGGACTCCGCACGCCCGTGTGCTGATGTCCCACTTCATTCCTTGTCCAGCATCCTGCCACTGCCTTTGGAAAAAGATGGAGACGCCTGTGGGGCAAGCGCGTTCTGAACCCCACATACAGATGTAGATCCCCTCATCTGGTTCCCACCATTTGTCCCAACAGACGCTCAACCCCCCTTGAGTCCCCGTAATAGTCCGATGGGTGTTGTTACCCAGTCTTTCCCATTCAACCGTGGAATTCTTCATGGTCTTACTCAGCTTCCTGAGCCACCACCAGCGACTCAAAGGTACATGTCCCAGACAGTTCAAACAAATCCTTTTTCCAATGGTGACGCTGATTCTTGGTGCGATGATCCTCACCCTGGGGCACATCAGAGACGTTTCTCTGTATGCGAACCCCGTCTGGCTGGAGTATTCAGTAGAGTTCGACCCCAGCCAGCCTGGCCATCTCCCTTCATGGAAGTATATGGCAGTCTCTTCAGCATCCCGTGGGCCGGTTCCATCAGTCGCGACGGGGCCTCTGCTGCCAGAGCACCCATAAAGGGTGGAGTCCTTAGTGCGGTCCCGATAGGCCCAGCTCCATCCGATCAGCATGAACGCGATGAGGATCCCTCTCATCTTTCTCCTGGTTCCTGCAACAAATTAAACAATGCCACCAGGCTCCCGAGAGATTCTGGCTTAGGTGAAGGCATGATCGGGTCTTTCGACCTCGATCCAAAATAGCACACATACTGAGCAGATTCCCAAACTACTCATAACTCTTTATCATTTTAATATTTACACACCTTAAACTTAAAACTTAAACTTAACTTATGTACAGCGCCGCCCGATGCCCGAGTGGCTTGCCTAATCCCTGATTGGACTGCAGCTCGCCGCTCCCTGCGGCGGGGCTGCAGTGACCTGGGGCTTGGGTTCCCCGCAGCCTTTTGCTGTCAATCGGGGACTGTGTTTTGTCAGGGATTTCTCAAGTTGGCGTTTACTGAGAATGGGGGAATCGGGCCAAGGTTTTACCGGCTGAGGCGTTCGTGTCGACCTGCGAAGAGGTACTTTGGGCGTGGCTCCCTTAACGAACGGACCTTCGGGTGGGACTTTAGCTCTCACAGCCCGTGGCTCTTCCACGACTGTGGGCTTTGGCTCCCTTCCTTCAGGCTCCGCCCCTTTGGGATTTGGGCAGGCTCCTTTAGCGAGTGGACCTTTGGGTGGGACTTTAGCTCTCACAGCCCGTGGCTCTTCCATGACTGTGGGCTTCGGCTCCCTCTCCTCAGGCTCCGCCCCTTCAGGATTTGGGTCTGTGGCAGACGACTCCTCCTCACCTGTCCCTACAGGTGGAGAATCTCTGCCCCCAATTTCTACCTCCCCCACGCTTGAGTCGAGGGCGGGACCTCCGTCCTCCGACTCCACCTCCTCCAGAATCGTGTCGAGGGCGGGGCCTTGCTGTTCGGGCTCCTCATCGTCCGAGTCCCAGGCCATAGGGGAAGCCTCCCCCCAGGTGGGCGGGGCAGCTTCTCTTTCCAAGCAGGCTACAACGACAGCTTGTGTGGTCTGTGACTCATCGCACGCCTCAGGCTGAGGATCTTTATCCTCAGACCTGGCTTCGGTTACTGATGTTTTTGCACCCGGCTTAAACAGTTTGCACTGATTGATGTGAAACCATTTACAAGCCCTTAGCTGACCCTCTAAACTGCCAGCCCTCGCTGTTAACCTAGCGTTCTCCTCCCTTAAAGCCTGCTCAACTAACTTAGCCTCCGCAACCTGGCACCGCAGGTGTTCCTCCATTTTACAGGAGGTCTCTTCCTGTGCATGTCTTTCTGGGGGACACAGGTCAACAGGCTGCGCTGGCTCTAGTCATTTGGGCACAGCGGTTGGGGTTTCGGGAACGACAAGACCAGTGGTGACGGCTATCTTCCCCTGCGAAATCATCAGAGACCGCATTGTCTCTATGATTGATTCAATCGCAGTGGGATCCATAAATGCACCAGCTCCTTGTGCTGGGGCTGGAGCTACGGCTTGGGTTTGGGCTGGTGCTGGGGCGGCAGTCTGGGCTTGGGCTTGGGCTGTGGGAAATTTTCCCTTATTATCCTTCCACGGATTTCTACAGTCCTTGCACCAATGTCCATCCTTCCTACACCCGTAGCAATTGACCTTGGCTTGGGCAGGGCGATTCCCCTCCTGACGCCACTCGTTCTTGCTTGGGGCTGCGGGTTTTGCCTCATGCACCTTTCCCTTCTGAGGAGGTGTTTCCTGACCTCTACAATTCTTATACGCAATGTTGAGCTGGCGGTGTACCATCTCCTCCGTGACACCGGGACCTTGGGGATCAAACCAAGATCTGGCTAGGGCCCGTATCTGTGGCAAGCTGTTGGTAACCAAGCAACGGAGCCAATGAACCTGCTGTTCGGTGCTCATTGCGACCCGTTCAGGCACACCCGGACAGCTGCATCGATACACTGGCCACAGCCTTTCTGCAAAAACCCGTGGGGGTTCTCCAGATAGCAGCACGGTCCCTTCCACATGGTCGAACGGGCTACCGTCGTCCACTCCCATTACTTCTAAGACTTCCTCCCTGAGATCTGTATACCCTTTCCGTCCCCTCTTACTCTCATCGGAGAGGCACTGAAGGATTGTGCAATCCAGGGAGAAAAGCAAGTTTCACCTGTTCCTGTTCATCACAGTCATTAATGGCTGCTGTTTCCTCTATCTCCCTGAAATGAATCGAGGGATCTCCCTTTATTGTGAGTCTTGCGAGGTGGCTCACCATGGACCTTAATTGCGGGGCAGCGTAGGGCACCACGAGTTGGTTCTGGTGGGGTCCGACATCGCCATTGGTGGCGTTGGGACCGAACCTCTGGTGTTGAGCGGGACACATTGGTGCCGGTCACGGCTTTGCTACCAGTGGCTGTTCTTCCTCACATTCCACCGCGGCTGCCTCCTCTTTTACCACCCCCTGTTTTTCCGGCCAAGTCTCACTATAGCTCAGCGGTGCTGAGGGCTCGGTGGCTGGTACCACAACTACTTCAGCTGGAATCGGCTGTTTTGATTCCTTTTAAAAGTCCATGTGACTGGCTTTCGGGCTGACAAGACACACCAAGCCTTTTGCCTTAACCAGGGCTGTTCTTAGGTCCTCTATGGTCTTTTGGCAGGGGCCATGGTCTGTGCTTTCAAACCCGTGCTCGAGGGCTAGCTTGTAAGCTGCCTTAACCTCCACTATTCTCTCCTCCTGCGCTCTTAGCTGTTGTGCGAGGTGGGCGTTTTTCTCCCGGATCCTCGTTTCATTGATCTTTGCCTCAGTAACCTGGCACTCCAGGTACTCTATCCTAGCCTGATGTTGACTCGCTACCACTTGGCATTCCTGATTTAGCGCATGAAGCGCTGTGATGAGTTTTTCCCCACCCAAGGCATTTTGCTCTATCTCTGCTGCCTGGGTTGTGATCCTGGCTGCCTGTGCTGCAACGACTTGGTCCAAGATCTGGACCTGCTTCTTGTAACACATCAGCCACACTGCCTTCTCCACTGACTTCTTATGCTCTTTGCTCTCTGTCCACCTGATGGCTGCGTCCACCGGACGCCCATCCAGTAAGAGATCGGAAATCCACTGCTTAGTGAGATTTACCTTGCCAAAGACATAATCTGCTATCCTCTCATCCATTGCATTTCGACCATTCAAACATGGATCTATTATATTGCAATCCTGCTGCCAGAGTCCTGCCGCGGTCGCCATTTTCTGTCAGGGGTTTTAGATTGCAGAGGTTTCTCTCTCTAGAGGCCTCTCTCTCTTGCACAGTAAAACCTTGAGTGGTTCGACCCACTCGCCTCTTAGATTCTGTACTCTGGACTTTGGGGCAGGAACTACAATGTAGAGAAAACTCTTAAAGACCAAGTTTGATGAAATGAAATGAAATTTTGTTGCATATGGTAACACAAATCAAATGCAAGTAGATAAGAGAGTACATGGGAGGGAAAAACACAAACAAATCATAATGACACAATACTAACTAAGGCAAATACAGGCATATTATACTCTACAAAAATCATCATGAAATAGGGAAACACACGGAACATCGAGGGACAACAACTCATGTTAAATATACCCTTAAATATCCACCCCCTTAAACCTATCTAGATCTGATTATGGAGGGCCATAAACATGCTCACCAATCCAACTAGGAAGTGCAAGGTTTTCAACCAGTCTGCCTTTGGTCCTTTCAGGTGTCCCGTTATAGACCGGTAAGCCTGACATCGGTAGTGGGGAAAATGCTAGAGTCTATTATAAAAGATGTAATAGCAGAGCACTTGGAAAGCAGTGACAGGATCGGACAAAGTCAACATGGATTTACAAAAGGTAAATCATGCTTGACTAATCTACTGGAACTTTTTGAGGATGTAACTGGTAAAATAGATAAGGGAGAACCAGTGGATGTGGTGTATTTGGACTTTCAGAAGGCTTTCGATATGGTACCACACAAGAGATTAGCGTGCAAAATTAAGGCACATGGGATTGGGGGCAAGGTATTGACTTGGATAGAGAACTGGTTGGCGGACAGAAAGCAAAGAGTTGGAATAAACGGGTCGTTTTCCGAGTGGCAGGCAGTGACTAGTGGGATACCGCAAGGATCGGTCCTAGGACCCCAGCTGTTCACAATATATATTAATGATCTGGACGAGGGAATTGGATGTAATATCTCCAAATTTGCAGACGACACAAAGCTCGGCAGGAGGGTAAGCTGCGAGGAGGATGTCGGGAAACTCCAGTACGATTTGGACAGGTTGGGTGATTGGGCAGAAACATGGCAAATGCACTATAATATGGATAAATGTGTGGTTATCCACTTTGGTGGCAAAAACAGGAAGGCAGATTATTATTTGAATGGCAATAGATTGGGAGAAGGGGAAGTGCAAAGAGACCTGGGTGTCCTTCTGCGCCAGTCGCTGAAGGTAAGCATGCAGGTGCAGCAGGTGGTTAAGAAGGCAAATGGTATGTTGGCCTTCGTAGCAAGAGGGTTCGAGTACAGGAACAAGGATGTCTTGCTACAGTTGTACAGGGCCTTGGTGAGACCGCACCTTGAGTATTGTGTGCAGTTTTGGTCAACTTACCTGAGGAAGGACGTTCTTGCCATGGAGGGAGTGCAGCGAAGATTCACCAGGCTGATACCTGGGATGGCAGGAATGACGTATGAGGAGAGATTGTGTCAATTGGGCTTATACTCACTGGAGTTTAGAAGATTGAGAGGGGATCTCATCGAAACCTATAAAATTCTGTCAGGTCTGGACAGACTAGATGCAGGAAGGATGTTTCTGATGGCCGGGGAGTCCAGAACCAGGGGTCATAGTCTAAGGATAAGGGGTAAGCCATTTAGGACTGAAATGAGGAGGAATTTCTTCACCCAGAGAGTGGTGAACCTGTGGAATTCTCTGCCACAGAGGGCGGTGGAGGCTAGTTCATTAAATATATTCAAGAAAGAGTTGGATATATTTCTTGAGGCTAAAGGGATCAAGGGATATGGGGAGAAGGCAGGGACCGGGTACTGAATTTGGATGATCAGCCATGATCACATTGAATGGCGGAGCAGGCTCGAAGGGCCGAATGGCCTACTCCTGCTCCTATCTTCTATGTTTCTATGTTTCTATGTCTCCACGTGGATCGTGGAGCCCCAGCGAGCTGCGCCTCACCTCTCTCCTGAGGTGGGGGTCGGGGGTGGCTGGACACCGGCTGCTTCTGTCGTTTTATTTTGTCTCTTCACCCGAGCCTGGAGAGGGCCTCTCGTTTCGTCAACGGCCCGGGGTTGGTCGATGATCTCCCGATGTTTTACCCCGGGGCGGGACGCCGGCTCAAACGGTCTTCTTGATGGCGGTTTGGTCTTCTTCTCCTTCCTCTCCATCGATGGAGAGGAGTCCCGCTGATCTTCTCCCGAAGCGACTCCTCTTTTCCCAGCTCAAAAGCTGGACAGGCCTGCAAGCTGGAAAGCTGACGATTGTTGTCTGTGTAACTCCTACCCGTGTGTTCTCACAAATATACTTCTTTTCCAGAAGCTCTTATCTCGTGCCAAATCAGGCTAGTCTTTGTTTAATTTTTGGCGGGCTTGTTGCACAACAGGGTAGTTATTATATTTTAAACTGTTCTTGGATGGCCGGTAACGGGCCATCTCTGGTCTGGAATGACCTTCATTGTTTTTAATTTCCTGGTGATGTCCTTAACCGGCCCTTGATGCTCTTCTCATGAATATGAAACTGTTCCCTTTTGTCTGGGTCAACATTTAGATGGCCTTTATCTACAGGCCGATCTCGACTGGATCTGTATCCAATCTATATGTATATGTGGGTGTCTGGTTTCGTTCTCTCAGAAACGGCTTCCAGAACTTACTTTGGGCTGAATCCACAAAGCTGTCTGAGGATTTGCAGGAACCATTTTAAAGTGTCCCAATAAGTTGGTCACCGGGTCTGGTGGCCATTTTGAATGCCCCTTTTTCTGGGCTTCTTTTAAAACTGTCTTTAAAAATCATGGCCTCTTTTGCCATTCGACCCTTTATAATATAAAGTGCAATTTTGCGAATCCTACATAAATCCCGAAGGGGCGGAGCCTGAGGGAAGGGAGCTGAAGCCGACAGTCGTGGAGAGGCCACGGGCTGTGAGGGCTAAAGTCCCGACCAAAGGTCCACTCGCAAAGGGAGCCTCGCCCAAAGTACCCCCTCGCAGGTCGTCTCACCCGAGCACAGTTAGGGGGGGGCCCGAACATCTAGACCCCGCCCTTGACACGATTCTGGAGGAGGTGGAATCGGAGGACGGAGGTCCCGCCCTCGACTCAAGCTTAGGGGAGGTAGAACTTGTGGGCGGAGATTCTCCACCTGTAGGGACAGGTAGGGAGGAATTGTCCGCCACAGACCCAAATCCCAAAGGGGCGGAGCCTGAGGGAAGGGAGCCGAAGCCGGCAGTCGTGGTGGAGCCATGGGCCGTGAGGGCTAAATTCCCAACCACAGGTCCACTCGCTAAGGGAGCCTCATCCAAGACACCCCCTTGCAGGTCGTCTCGAACGCCTCAGCCAGTAAAACCCTGGCCCGATTCCCCCTACTTCAGCAGACACCGATTTGGGAAATCCCTAGAAAGACGCAGTCCCCAATTGGCAGCAAAAGGCTGCAGGGGACTCAAGCTACAGGTCAGTGCGGCCCCGCCACAGGGAGCGGTGAGCTGCAGTCCAAACAGGGATTAGGTAGGCCGCCCGGGGACGGGCGGCGCTGTTTATATGTTTAGTTAAGTTTAAGTTTTGGTTAAGTTTAAGGTGTGTAAATTTTTTTTAAGGTGATGAGTGTTATAAGGAGTAGTTTTAGAAACTGCCCAGCATGTGTGTTTGTTTTGGATCGAGGTCGAAAGACCCGATCATGCCTTCACCTAGGCCAGAATCTCTCGGGAGCCTGGCTGTATCGTTTAATCTGTTGCAGGAACCCAAGGCACTATGGAAAGGATTCCCATCGCGTTCACGGTGATCGGGTGTAGCTTGGCCTATCGGGGCTACACCAAGGACTCCATAGTATATGGATGTTCTGGGGACACAGTCCCCGTTGCGACCGATGGGACCGGCAAACGGGACGTTGAAGAAACAGCTACCTATTTCCACGAGGGGAGGTGGCCAGGATGGCTGGGGTCGAACTCTATGGAATGCTCCAGCCCATCCGGATTCGCAGACGAAGAGACTTCTCTAATGTGTCCCAGGGTGAGGATCATCGCGCCCAGGATCAGTGTCACCGTCGGAAGAAAGATTTGTTTGGTGTGCCATGGACATGTTCCTTTGGACAGATGGTGGTGGCTCCGGAAGCTGAGCAAGACCATGAAGAACTCCATGGTCGAGTGGGAGCGACTGGGTAACAATACCCATCGGACTATTACGGGGACTCATGGGGGATTGAGTGTCTGTTGGGACAAATGGTGGGAACCAGATGAGGGGATTTACATCTGTATGTGGGGTTCAGAACGCATCTGCCCCACAGGCGTCTCCATCTTTTTCCAAAGACAGTGGCAGGATGCTGGGAAAGGGATGAGGTGGGACGTCAGCACACGGGCGTGCGGAGTCCCGTACTCGCAGCTCCCGGTGAATGCCACTGAACTCATCACCCGCCCCCGCAAGCCCCTGCCCATGATTCCGGTAGCCAAAGCCTGCAAGGTAGGGTGCCCCACCACTACCAAGGGACCCGGGAATGGATTAGTATTCGTGCCCACAGGTCAGGTGCTGTACCAAGGGGTGCACTACGCGGTGGCCTCGGTGATTTTAAACCTCACCGAGGTGCGATTGCCAGAGTGGTGCCCCAAGGAAATGGAGCAATTGTACCAGGTCCTGTTAACAAACATGTTCAGACAATTTTATGAGTTCTACTTTGCCGAGGTCGACAGAGCCGGATTATACACCGCACCACATGAGGTCTTGGACAGGGTAGGGAGACAAAGAAGGGGTACAGTCAATGATATTTTTACAGCCTTCAACACAGGGAGTTCCGTCATCAACACTCTGGATGACGTGGAGCTGCAGACTCGGATCAATGATTTAAAAGGGCGGTTAAGAAAGATACTGACGAATGAGAATAAGGTAGTGGGTTCTGAGTTACATGAGGACCAGGCCATGACACTACACTTAAAGGAAATCATAGCTGAGCTGGAGAAACACGCTAAAACAGTAAATGCTCTCATCAGAGAGGATTGGAATGCATCAGATCAGGCTGCGCAGAACGAAGCGTGCGTGCTGTACGGGGCGTGGTTACTGGGCAAGGGCTGCAGTAATCTGGAGGATTTAAAACAGGGTTTGGTCCCCTCCTGGATCGGCAATAAGCACCTCGCAGCCCTCCACCCTTTTGAGAATGCATTAAGTCCGTGCCAGCTCAGACTAGCTTCAGTGGCCTACCCAGTCCCAGTGGACTGTGGGAGGTCTAATCGCACTATTATGGGTATAGTGGTAAGAATGCTGGTTATGGGAAAGCGAGCTAAACCCGCCCCGGTATACAGGGTGGAGAACATTGGAGTCATTCAAGGGGGTGCACACATTCGCTATACAGCGGTCCCACCGTACGTCATTCGATGGGAGCATGCAATGATGGGTACCGACCTCTCGGGGTGCCGGAGCCGGGGAGCACACATCATCCTGTGTCCCCAGCACTTGAATGCCTATTCGAAACCACAGTGCGGGTTCAGAACTGCTGGCGCGAAGCCTATAAATTGCACCATGGAGGCAATGGCACAAGGCCATGTGCCCCCGCAGGTGGCATATATAGGAGGTGGGACATACTGTGTCACCACTGCAGCGCCCCACTACCAACATGGACAGCACGGCTGGTGTCCGGTCAGTGACAGCAGTTTCTGCTTCAAACCCAAGGCAGAAGTTCAAGTGGCCCAAGAGTGAATTGTCCCTATTCCTGAACCTTCCACTGTTCACCTCACTGTCAAGGAAAATTTCACCGATCTGCAACGATTCATTGCACATTTTGGCTATATCATTCCCCCTCTCCCTGAAAACCTCACCAAGATACTGAAAGCCATTGCCGTTTCACAGAAGCATTTTTACACGCTGGAGCAGACGACATTAGAAATAGGGGCAGACATATTAGATATAGTGACCCCACAGTGGTGGGACCTGCTCACTAATATAGAAGTCCTTCTTGGATTAGGATAGCCTCTCACATCCTTGTAGTATGCCAGATTGTTATTGTGATTTATTTATTCTTTGTGCACTGCAAAAGGGACAAATGTTTACAGAAGTATGAGAACAGGGGAGAATGGAGGGAGCATTATGTGCGGGTAGACGAGGAGACACCCGTTTAAATTTTGCTGCTATGTATAGAGTTAAAGGTTCCCTCCCTCCTCTATTTTTGATCATATTCATGTGTGATTTTTGTGTGTATTTTTGTTCTTTATTATTTTTATTGAAGGTTATTGTGTTGGTGTTAATAAAAATAATGGCCCAGAAATTAGGTTCAGGATCTTGCCGCACGTGCAAGCCCCCGATGTGCACTCACCCGGCACGCCGACATCTGAAGCCTGGGCCTGCTTGGAATTCCTGTCACTGGCCCAGTTCAGATGTTGGCGCGCTGTGCTTGCCTGATCCAGCGGCGTAGTTAGTGCGATGTGCCGGCTGGGATCAGGTGAGCACTGTGCAGCCAATAAGGGGAGGGGAAACTTCATTCATGAGTTTGATAGTAAGAACTGTCAAACTCATGAAAAGTACGTGCGCCCAAAAGGCTAGTTTAACTTTAAATAAAATTTTAAAAAAGATCCCAATAATTAAATAAACTATAAATAACTTTAAAAAACTATTTTAAACAATTAATCAAATTTTTGAAAAAAATAATTTTTTAAGAAATCGGGTCTAAAAATAAACTTACCTTACTGTAAAGTCCTTAAAAACAATAAAGCTGTGGAAAAAATGTTATAATTTTAAATAATAGACCACTTACCTTAAAGAATCAAGCCCTTACGCCTCCTTTTTATGTTTAAAAAGTTCAGGCCCTTGCACACGGGCAAACCTGTCAAAAAGAAGGAAGTTCAATGCGTGCGCGCAGAGTCCTGCGCGCACGCGTTGGACCTCTGAACCCCTTGGAGGAAATGCCGGTTTCCCGCGCATGCGCTGTGCATGCTGAAATCCGGCACTTCCAACGGGCCCACGCGTGAGTACCCCGTCCGTACTCACGCGTTGGGACCGGAATTACTGGCCCAATATGTATGAACCAGGTGGTGTAGGGGTATTAGGCCCCCCCCCTCCACACCTGGAAATGTGTGTATCAGATTTTAATTCCAATGTGTTGCCATCTATAGATGCTTAATGTACACTGTGGGTTTTCTCCGAAATGGGAAATGCATGTGTCGTGGGGTCGTAGATAGGTAAATACAGGGGATGGTTTGATTATTGAGAGTCAGAAAATTTTGCTCACCCAGAGTTATGATACTTCAAGCAAGTTATAGTATCATCAGGGGGGACTGTACGATTCGCAAAATTGAACATTGTCCTATAAGGGTCTATTGGCAGAAAAGGCCTTAACTTTTAAAGACTGTTTTAAAAGAAGCCCAGAAAAAGGGACACACAAAATGGCCGCCAGACCCCGTGACCAGCTTTTGGGACACTTTAAAATGGTTCCTGCAGTCCTCAGACAGCTTTTGTGGATTCAACCCACAGTAGGTTCTGGAAGGCAGTTTCAGGGAAAACAAAACCAGACAGAGCCCCATACATATAGATTGGATGCAGATCCGATCAGATCGGCCTGTAGATAAAGGCAATCAAAATGTTTACCCAGACAAAGGGAAACAGTTTCATATTCATAGGGGGAACATCAAGCACCGTTTAAGACATCAGAAGGACATTAAAGACAATACAGGGTCGTTCCAGACCAGAGATGGCCGTTACCGGCCATTCAAAGATACTTCAAAAACAAAGACTGCCCCGCTGTGCTATAAGCCCGCCAAAAGTTAAACAAAGACTAACCTTGATTTGGCGGGAGATAAGGGCCTCCACGGAAAAGTATAACTGGAGTCCCGGGGTAGCCATCGGTAGCTTTTTGCAGCCTGGAGCTTGTAGCTGGTAGCTTTTGAGCTAGCTTGCCTTTTCGAGAGCCATAGAGAAACGTCGATCCAGAGACCAGCCAAGAAGGTGATTCAAGTCTGCGTCCCACCCCGGGGTAACCATCGGGAGATCATCGACAAACCCCGGGCTGTTGACAAGACAAAAGGACAGCAGCCCTTCAGAAGAAACCTATCTGAAAATGGTAAACCAGCTGGGCTCTGCGAAGAAACCTATTTGACCATGATCAAATAGGTGGTCTCCATCCACGCCACCATCCAGGCCTGCCAGCATCCAGCCTGTCCGTGACCTTCACCTCGAGGAAAAAGAGAGAGAGTCGCAGCCCGCAGCGTTGACCACGTGGAGACAGGACGCCTGAGAGGATCAAAACGCAGACCTTTCAAAATCTTATACTTTCTTATTGGATTGGTGAGCATATTTCTGGCCCCTCATAATCTGATCTAGCTAGGCTTAGGGGGTGGGCATTTTGGGTATAATTAATTATGAGTTGTTATCCCTCGATGTTCTGTGTGTTTCCCCATTTCGAGATGACTTTTGTAAAGCATAAGATGCCTGTATATATGTTGGTTAGTACTGTATTATGATTTGTTTTTCCCTCCCATGTACCTTATTGGCTTACATTCAATTTGTTCCTTTATGCAATAAAATTTCATTTTGTTTTCATTAAACCTGATCTATAGAGTATTCTCTGCATTGTAGTTCCTGCCTCAAAGACCAGTGTATAGAACCTAAGGGGTGAGTGGGTCAAACCACTCAAGGTTTTACTGTGCAAGAGAGAGAGGCCTCTAGGGAGAGAAACCTCTGCGATCTGAAAACCCCTTACATTACCATCCATTCTAAGCTGCATGGGCTTTTCCTGCTCTAGCCTTTGTGGTGTCTCACAGGGGAATCTGCCAGGTTTTTCAATGTTTGGAAGCACTGCTAGAAGAAGCAAGGTACCCTGGTTTGATAGGGAAGCAGTAGAGATGATCTTGGATGCTGTAGAGAGTTTTAGGGAGGCGTTCCTAGCATGGCCACAGACACACAAAGACAATGGTATGCAGAGCCTGGCAAGAAGAATGCCTCTGATAGATTCTGTGTGAAGCGCTCTTTGATGGACTGCACTGTGCGTGGTGGGCCTTTCAATTTTTTAAAAAGCCTCCATTAGCAATGCTGCATCTCAGTTGTATACAAGTATTTCTTACGTGCAGATGACCTGAAGTCAGTGCTGGAAGAAATTCCATTACTTCAACAGGAGCAGCAAGGTAGGTGGGCAACACTTTACTTCTTCTTTCTGCTGTGCACCAAATGCTACTAATAACATCTCCGTCCTCTTTCTTATCCTTCCCTTCTCTTTCTCGTCACCTATCCATGACTGCCCCCGAAGCTGCACCATGAACTTGCCACTACCTTCCTTTCCCTCACTCATGTCTTTCTTCACACAACTCCTTCTCGGACCTCTGCCTACATCTTTCTGTCCTCACCATCCCCGTGGAATGCATCTTCATACATGAGGGAGGTAAGCACCATAGTTGGCCTGACCCCATTCAAGGAACATGCTTTGGAAACACAGGGCCTGGAATATGATGAGGAAAAAAATGGCTCCCTTGAATACCTGCTATTTCCAAGACAAAGTAGTTCAAGGCAGTGGTCATCTTCACCTTGATAAACAATGCCAGGCCAGTCCTGCACTGTGGCTCCAAATCAGCTTGTAGAATGTCATATATCTCCAGCACAACCTCTGTGATGAACTTTAGCCTCACTACCCCTGGGCAAGCTCCAACAAACTCCTGCACAAATGGGAAATGCCGTCAGCAAGATAGGTATGGAAAGGTACCCTCCTCTGCCTATTGTGTCTAGATTCCTTATCATAAAGACAAGCTTCCCACATGTCTTCATCATCTTCCTCTCCATGGGCCAAATATAATGGCACACCCATTCTGGTGATCAGCACTCCCAGAATACAAAGCAAAAGGTTTCAAAAAGTCCAATTTAATTAATACAGCACTTGAACTCAGTAACACTACTGTCAAAATCAACTTCAAATGTGGCCTCAGGAATACAATATCTCTTTTGCTTTTGTCTCTACTGTTACAGGAGAAGTCTGCACCTGACATGCACATAACCTGCTCCCGGTATATGCAGAGGAATGCTAGCAGCAGATGCTGATGATGTCATCACAGACTATTTTAATCTAATTTAAATAGAAACATCTGGCTCAGTGACTGTGCAATTGCTGAAGCCAAAAGAAACAGCATGGCAGCACAAAACCAGAGTAAACTGGGTGTAATAGCGCTGTGAAAATGTTTCCTCAAAAATACATCTAAAAAGAACTGGTGCAAAATAGGTAACACTAAAAAAATATTTTAGACAAAATAATGCAAATTATATTTCCTGTTAAAGACTTGATGAGAGATACTGATTGCATGATGAGAGGCTAGGAGCTGTGGAAGAGTAAAGGGATATAAGAATCCATGGGGGGGCTAAATTTGGTTGATTTGCGCCTCCTGTTAGAGGGTGCTAACAGGGCGCAAATCAACTAGCACCTGGGCGCGGCGCCACTAATGCCTCCCGCGAAATTCAGCTATGTCTGCTGGGGTCAGTGGGGCCTACCCGCAGCCAGGGCAGTGTTAGTTAAAGGGGAGGTGGCGGGCGGCCATTTTTGTTGCTGGCCGCCTGCCAGCATCTGCCCCAGTTGCTGTCCCCGGCCCCCGTGAAGCCCACCCGCGGGGTGCCGGCTGCTCTCTGTGAGCCTGGCACTCCTCTTGAGTGCCGGGCTCGTTTGCCAGCACTTCCAATCCCTGGTTTCCCAGCTGGGTGCCGGGACGCGCTGCGCCAGGCATCTCCCCCGTAGCGCTGCAATATTGGCTCGCAGCACCCCAAGAGGGACGCTTCCAGTCATGCCCCTCCTCCCTCTCGGGGCACTACCTGGGAAAATCGGCCAAGGAGGTGCTAACTTTTTCGGGGCACTAAAATTAGCACCCGGTGAAGGGACGCTACCCAATTTTTACCCCCATGTATACAAATCACTAAAAGCTAGTACAGGAAACTTTTTGGTATCTGGCACTGACGGGACTGAGCTGGTGCAGTTAGATCAAAACTGCCGTATAAACCAGCGGCAATGTTAAAACATACAGAGCTTTTCAGCTCCGTGTGAATCAACAAACCCTGTTGCTTAGCAACAGCTTCAAAACAGTCGGCTGCAGCTGCAAGCGTCTCTAGCTGAAGCTGTTGCTTAGCTACAGACCTTGCAGAGCCTGACTGGGAAAAGAAAAGCAACAAGAAGTAAAAAAACTTATAGAAAACGGCTCCTGAATTTTGCCGGTAGATAGAGCTTTCCTCCAGTTAAACGAAAGTTTCCTGTACACAGATACAACAAGCAATCAAAAAGGCTAATGGAATTTTGTCCTTTTTTCAAGGGGGTTGGAATTTAAAATTGAGAAAGTGATGCTTCAGTTGTGCAGAGCCTTAGTCAGACCCTATCTGAAGTATTGCATTCAGTTTTGGGCACCAAACCTCAGCAAAGGTATATTGACCTTGGAAGAAGTACAGTGCAGATTCACGAGAACAATAACAGGGCTTAAAGGGTTAAATGATGAAGACAGGTTGCATAAACTTGGCTTATATTCCCTTGTGTTTGGAAGGTTGAGGGGTGAACTAATTGAAGTAGTTAAAATGATTAAGAGATTCGATAGGGTCGATACAGAGAAACCTCTGGCAGGGGAATCCAGAACAAGAGCTCACAATCTTAAAATTAGGGGTAAGCCATTTAGGAATGAAATCAGGAAGCATTTGTGACATTTGTTTTTAGCCTTTTAAGCTCACCTTCTTTCACAAGTCACTCATGCAGCTGTTCACCTTCTTTCACAAGTCACTCATGCAGCTGTTCCTCCTAGATGATAGGTATTGCTAAAGCTATCAAAATCAGTAGTTTGCATACAACAATGTCAGTCGCAATTCTGGGTCACTACCTCGCTCTATACCAGTGGCAGTGGACTCTACCTCCAAAATCAGTGAGCCCCCTGTGGTTACAGCACAGGGAATTCCTGACAGTGTATATCAGAGTCACAGGTGTAGGCACCAGGCCTTCTGTATCACAGGCAGCTTGCTTGCCAGCTGGTTCATCAGTCGACCCCTACTGCTACTACGTCAGTTAAGGGAGCACTTAGGAGAAGGGCACTTCAATAAGTTATATATAGAAGTATATTAATCACAAGGGATTATTTAAAACACCTTAGAAAAACTGATTGTAAACTCACGTCAGTTGCACTGAAACACTACATGCCCTTCTTCACGAAATAATATGTCAGTTTGAATATATCCTGTAGTTTATCAATCTTTCATTTTAAAGTAAATGAAGTACCATTGGCACAGCTGGCACCATTTTTCCATAGTTTCCATGGCTTGCCCTCCAAGGTAACGGCAGATAATTTATCCTCTTTATTCAGTGTATTTTGCAGAATTTTGTCATAGATATTTTAAGGATAATATTCCAAAGTAATTTTAAATAATCAGAAAGTTGTGCACACACATTTCTGATAAGCTTCCCAGTAAACAATGCTCTCCACTGGTAGCAGGAAGTCCGAACATTACCCTATTTATACATACAGAATTTTTTTACAGTGAAGAAAGAACTTACATTTATATGGCGCCTTTCAGGATGTCCAAAGCGCTTCACAGCCAATGAAGTATTTTTCAAATGTAATCACTGTTGTTGTGTAGGCAAACACACAGCAAGGTCCCACAAATAGCAATGAAAAAATTGACTAGATAATCTGTTTTTTTATGATTTTGGTCAATATTAAGCAAATGTACTGCACTGAGCTGGTGCAGAAAAAAACTACGATGGTGAAAAGCCAATAAGGTTTAGTGTGATTATTATAGTCTGTGTAATTCTGGTGTGCAATTCTGGTCGTCATATTATAAAAAGGATATAGAGGCACTGGAGAGGGTTCAGAGAAGATTTACAAGGATGATACCAGAAATGCGAGAGTACACCTATCAGGAAAGGATGGGTCTCTTTTCTCTTGAAATAGTAAAGGTCTTTAAAATCATGAAAGGTTTTGACAGAGCAGATACAGAGAATGTTTCCACTTGTGGGGAATAGCAAAACTAGAGGCCATCAATATAAGATAGTCACCAAGAAATCAAATCGGGAATTCAGAAGAAACTTCTTTATCCAGAGAGTGGTGAGAATGTGGAACTCGCTACCACAGGGAGTGGTTGAAGCGAATAGTATAGATGCATTTATGGGGCGGTTGGATAAACATATGGGGGAGAAGGGAATAGAGGGTTATGCTGATAGGGTTAGATGAGGAAAGACGGGAGGAGGCTCGAGTGGAGCATAAATGCCGGCATAGAATGGTTGGGCTGAATGGCCTGTTTCTGTGCTGTATATCCTATGTAATCCTATAAGTCTTCCTATGCTGAGTTGGCTGAAGATAAAGAGGGAAAATTTCATGGGTTCTCTCGATCTCCCGCCAAAGTTATAGCAGGAAATTCCAGGCAAAGTTATCTTCTGTGGTGTAATCATTCAGTCATTTTGAAGAAGTAATAGTTTTATATGATTTCGAAGAACTCCTATTTCCAACACAAACATATTCAAGTAGGAAGTTGTAATATTTGAAGAGACTACTTTTAATTGTTCAACTATACAATTGCAGTAGACACAGTGGAGTGCCAATTGTGCAGATAATTGATGCACTTCAGATTCAGTGAGATTCAGGTTGAGTTGGGCCAGGTCAGGAAGAGGCTACCAGCGAGAGTTGGATTATGGCCCAGAAATTCGGGTCTCCACTGGTAAGTAAGCATGGGGTACTCACCCGTGGGCCTGATGGAAGTGCCGGTTTCCTGCATGCAGTGTGCATGCGCGGGAAACCGGCACTTCCGTTCCTCTGAAAGCAGGGGGTCAGAGGTCGAACACGTGCGCGAGGGAATCTGCGCGTGCGCTTTGAACTTAGGTTTTCTTTACAGGTTTCTCCGGGAGGGTAAGCCTTTAGAATTTAGAAATGTAAAAAGCAGGCATAAGGCCTGCTTTTTACAAGGTAAGTGGTCAATTAATTAAAATTAAAACATTTTTTCCACAGGTTTATTATTTTTAAATACTTTAAAGCAAGGTAAGTTTATTTTTAGCCCCGTTAGAATATAAAATTATCTTTTTCAAAAATTTAAATTATTGTTTAAAATAGTTATTTAATGTAATTTATAGTTTATTTAAAAAATGTGATTTAAAAAAATTTATTTGAAGGTTTACTGCTATTTTGGGGCCGTAGTATTTATAAGTCTTGATAGGTCTTCCTGTCAAGACTTATGAATGGGCAGTCCCTGCTCCGATTGGCTCTCCATGGCCCACGTGATCCCAGGGGACGCATCAAACTAACTGCGCCCCTGGGATACGCAAGCACTGCGCGCCGGCAGCTGGGCCAGGCTCCGGATCGGAATTCCACGGGGCCCTACAGCTCAACTGCCGGCGCGCAAGGTAAGTGCAGATCGGGGGCTTGCACCCGCGGGAAGCCCCCGGCCCGAATTTCTGGGCCATTAAGTGAGATGCATTAGCCTTCAGCCCCCACCCCCACCCACTCATACCAATCCACCACTGACTCCATCAGTGCTCTGATGTAACCTAGAAAGCTTGTTCTTTCTTTATGCAACTAACTCACAGGGTCTGATTGTAAGTAATATTTTTATTTAATCTTTTCTCCTCTTCCCACACACAACTGCATGCTTTTCTCCTGATCGTCTTTTAATAAAAGACTTAGCCGTCTTTAACAAGCAAGTCTTTTGTCTTTTTTAATGGGCTAACTTTCAGAAACATATTTTGGAATGGGAGCATCTTCAGTGGTGGTAAGAATGGGGGGTCGGAGGGAAGGATTATTACTTTCTGCTGGCTGCGCAAATCTATTTACTCACATCTACTTTTGTTGTTAGATTTAATGGAAATATGGCCCTACATCTCATGACTTAATAATCTTCACTTTTACGTTACATGTTTCTTTTCTAGAAATAGTATTGATAACTCTCGGCTGGGATCAAGATATGGCCGAACTCTCTCAAATAACAACAGAAAAAGTTGGAAAGACTCAGCAGGTCAGGCAGCATCGAGGAGAGAGAAACAGAGTCAATGTTTCGGGTCGAGGACCCTCGATGCTGCCTGACCTGCTGAGTGTTTCCAGCTTTTTCTGTTGTTATTTCAGATTTCCAGCATCCGCAGTATTTTGCTATTGCAATTTTCTCATGTGTTTTATCTTACCTAATAGTGTTCTTGTGCACATTTTATTTCAAGAGGTTCCTTGTTTCTTGTAAATGATCTTCTCCCCGCTCTGACCCCGACATCACGACTGATACATTCATTTACTCTCACAGATGTAGCTCTGAAGCTGGATTGTGGGCAGAGATATCACCCTCTCAGGAAAGAAGGAAAGGTCATCCTTTTGCATAGAACAGGTCTCTTGCAGGGAATTTCAAATTAATTCATACAAGAATGTTGGATCTCTTCCATGAAAATGTCAGGAACCTTTAATGATCACAGACATCCACGTTCAATTGAGTGTGAACAGATAAAGCAGGAATTCAAGCTGAGTCTCCCATGTGAATTGTTTTGTGGGAGTGAAATGTAGCAAGGAAAGATGATCCCTGGAGCAACAAATTTCCAGTGCCAGAGCGAGAATTGAATATCTGCCTTCACTCTGCCTCAGCTACTTGTAATTTGGTTTATTATTTTTGTACCACATGTACCATCACACGAGCTCTTACTGGAACCCCAAACAATGACTACTTTTCATTGTTCACATCAAAAGTTTCAGAATGATTGTTCAGTGGCCTACATAGATCTTCAGGAAATCAAACTGACATTATGCATTCCTAGTGCATTTATTTTTAGTTTCACAGCTTCAGACAAGAATAAAAGGTAATTGCCAGTCACTGTGATATTTGATGAATATTTGAATCATAGGTAGAAACTAACGTGTAAATTAATGGGTAATGGAAGATTTTGCCTGTTTAAAATCATAGAATCATAGAATCATAGAATGATAAAGCACAGAAGGAGGCTATTCAGCCCATCATGCCTGTGCCGGCTCTTTGAAAGAGCTATCCAATTAGTCCCATTCCCTTGCCCTTTCCCCATAGCCCTGTAATTTTTCTCCTTCAAGTATTTATTGAATTCCCTTTTGAAAGCTATTATTGAATCTACTTCCACCACCCTTTCAGGCAGTGCAGTCCAGATCATAACAATTCGCTGTGTAAAAAAATTTCACCTTATCTTGCCTCTGGTTCTTTTGCCAATCACCTTAAATCTGTAGTCCTCTGGTCACCGACCCTCAAAAAATATAGGTTAACGCCTCAGTTAAGAAGTGAAGAGAAATTTGCTAGAAACATATTAACTAATCACACAATAACATTGACGCAAGTATTTTCCACCTTAAACTGTCCAAACATAAAATGGGATTTTCGACCCACCCCTCCGAATCTACCTCATCCTGATCCATTTCCTAGGGTCTGGGCTCATCAGAGATGCATACAGCAGGATTCCCGCTGCCAAGAGGGAGCCCATCAGCATTAGGCCCGAATGCCACTGCAGCACCAGAAGAGGCGGCAATGGACTTTTAAGAATCAGCAGCACCCCGAAGATGTCATCATTGGTCCTGCTGATAGCTTTGGCCAAGACTAAGGCCTTCAGCAGTTAAGTGCTGGGCCTGAAAGGGTGGGCGGTGTAGGGTGTTTGGTGGACGATGAGTGGTAGGTGGTGTAGGGTGGATGGTGAGTGGTGTCTGGTGTAGGGTGTCTGGTGGACAGTGGGCGGTATAGGGTGTCTGGTGGATGGTGAGTGGTGTCTGGTGCAGGGTGTCTGGTGGACGGTGAGTGGTGGGCAGTGTAGGGTGTGGGGTGGATGGTGTGTGGTGTAGGGTGTGGGGTGGATGGTGTGCGGTGGGTGGTGTAGGGTGTGGGGTGGATGGTGTGTGGTGTAGGGTGTGGGGTGGATGGTGTGTGGTGTAGGGTGTGGGGTGGATGGTGTGTGGTGTAGGGTGTGGGGTGGATGGTGTGTGGTGTAGGGTGTGGGGTGGATGGTGTGCGGTGGGTGGTGTAGGGTGTGGGGTGGATGGTGTGTGGTGTAGGGTGTGGGGTGGATGGTGTGCGGTGGGTGGTGTAGGGTGTGGGGTGGATGGTGTGTGGTGTAGGGTGTGGGGTGGATGGTGTGTGGTGTAGGGTGTGGGGTGGATGGTGTGCAGTGGGTGGTGTAGGGTGTGGGGTGGATGGTGTGTGGTGTAGGGTGTGGGGTGGATGGTGTGCGGTTGGTGGTGTAGGGTGTGGGGTGGATGGTGTGTGGTGTAGGGTGTGGGGTGGATGGTGTGTGGTGTAGGGTGTGGGGTGGATGGTGTGTGGTGTAGGGTGTGGGGTGGATGGTGTGTGGTGTAGGGTGTGGGGTGGATGGTGTGTGGTGTAGGGTGTGGGGTGGATGGTGTGCGGTGGGTGGTGTAGGGTGTGGGGTGGATGGTGTGTGGTGTAGGGTGTGGGGTGGATGGTGTGTGGTGTAGGGTGTGGGGTGGATGGTGTGCGGTGGGTGGTGTAGGGTGTGGGGTGGATGGTGGGTGGTGTAGGGTGTGGGGTGGATGGTGTGTGGTGTAGGGTGTGGGGTGGATGGTGTGTGGTGTAGGGTGTGGGGTGGATGGTGTGTGGTGTAGGGTGTGGGGTGGATGGTGTGTGGTGTAGGGTGTGGGGTGGATGGTGTGTGGTGTAGGGTGTGGGGTGGATGGTGTGTGATGTAGGGTGTGGGGTGGATGGTGTGCGGTGGGTGGTGTAGGGTGTGGGGTGGATGGTGTGCGGTGGGTGGTGTAGGGTGTGGGGTGGATGGTGTGCGGTGGGTGGTGTGCGGTGGGCGTTGTGCGGTGGGTGGTGTACTGTGGGGTGGATGGTGGGCGGTGTGCGGTGGGTGGTGTGGTGTGGGGTGGATGGTGGGCGGTGGGTGGTGTGCAGTGGGTGGGTGGTGTGGGATGGGTGGTGTGCGGTGGGCGGTGTGTGGTGGGCATGTGCGGTGGGTGGGTGGTGTGGTGTGGGGTGGTGTGCGGTGGGTGGTGTGCGGTGGGTGGGTGGGTGGTGTGCGGTTGGCAGTGTGCGGTGGGTGGTGTGCAGTGGGTGGTGTGCGGTGGGTGGGTCGTGTGGGGTGGTGTGCGGTGGGTGGTGTGCGGTGGGTGGGTGGTGTGGGGTGGTGTGCGGTGGGTGGTGTGCGGTGGGCAGTGTGCGGTGGGTGGCGTGCGGTGGGTGGATGGTGTGGGTGGGTGGTGTGGGGTGGTGTGCGGTGGGTGGTGTGCGGTGGGTGGTGTGCGGTGGGCGGTGTGCAGTGGGCGGTGGGCGGTGTGCGATGGGTGGTGTGGTGTGGGGTGGGGTGCGGTGGGTGGTGTGCGGTGGGTGGGTGGTGTGGGGTGGACAGTGGATGGTGTGTGGTGGGCGGTGTGCAGTGGGTGATGTGCAGTGGGCGGTGTTGGGTGTGCAGTGTATGGTGTGCAGTGGGCATTGTAGGGTGTAAGGTTTTGGATATGCGGTGGATGGTGGATGGTGTGCGGTGTGCAGTGGGCGATGTGCGACGGGTGGTGTGGGGTGTGTGGTTTTGGGTGTGCAGTGGATTGTGGATGGTGGATTGTGTGGGGTGAGCAGTGGGTAGTGTGCAGTGGGCGGCGTGGGTGTGTAGTGTTGGGTGTGCAGTGGATGGTGGATGGTGAATGATGTGGGGTGTGTGGTGGGCAGTGTGTGGTGAATGGTGTGGCGTGTGCGGTGGGCAGTGTGTGGTGAATGGTGTGGGGTGTGTGGTGGATGGTGGATAATGAATGGTGTGGGGTATGCGGTGGGCGGTGTGAGGTGTGGTGTTGGGTGTGCGGTGGATGGTGGATGGTGTGCGGTGAGCACTGGGCAGTGGGCATTTCCAACACTGATGGACAGCTCACAGTTTGGGAAGGCAGAATATCTGACCCATATTTAAAGCGAGCTTGCACCTCTTAAAGCAGTGGTACCTTTTCATTGATTGTATTTATGAGGCACAATTTTTCATGTTTTCCAGTGTACCTCATTTCTGTGATGCTGCTGCGGTGATGCTAATGGAGCAGGTCAGGGCCAGGAAGGATGCCCTCTATGCTTCGGATGGCAGGCGGTTGCCTAGACAGCTCAGTCAACAGGCACGGAAAGTAATGGCTTAGCATGTGAATGTTGGCAGCATAATTCCAAGGACCTGGTTGCAGTGCCAAAAAATGCAATGACCTTACAAGGACAGCAAAGGTGAGAATATGTTCTTTATCTGTTTTTTTCTCTGAATGAAGCATTGCAATAGCACACTTCACCTCTAGCACTTCCAATCCTTCCCTCTTCCACTGCACATGCTTCTCTGCCAATCGCAATGCACCACTGCACCATTGCTCCTTCAGCTTACAACCACACACTCAACATCTGAAAGTGCCACCAGAACAGGCACAAACGACATTCTGCTTTTACCTGGTTACAACTGGAGGGCATTTCACTGTTCTGCTAACTGCTTTCACACTTCACATTGGAGGCACTTTCTTGCACGCAATCGTCTACCCCGTCACTCACAACTTGCTGCTCCTTTCTCTCTGCATGCACACTAACTGATGGGCAGCACGGTGGCATAGTGGTTAGCACTGTTGTCTCACAGCGCCAGGGACCCGGGTTCAAATCCAGCCTCGGGTGACTGTCTGTGTGGAGTTTGCACATTCTCCCCGTGTTTGCGTGGGTTTCCTTCGGGTGTGTAGTGTATGTACCCGTCTACCTTTAAGGGAACGATTGAATGTAACCGTTCACCTTTAAGGGAACTACTTTAGGTGTGGCACTATTTGTTTGGCTTCTGTGTACTGTAATACCGATAGTGACCACACCAGTATATAAGTGTTGTAGCAGGATTTTTGGGGCAGATTCGCCCGGACCTTCGAATAGTAAAGACCTGTTTGTTTGTTACTTCTGAAGTCTGTGTATTTATTAACTGCACAACCCACAGACTTTACAGTGGCAACGAGTCCGATCGTACCCTGCGGCAAGATTACCATAAGCAACGAAGAGCGTCGAAGAGAGACAACCGCCCTCGTCGTGCTACTAAAAGAAAACACGAGGCTGCAACAACAGAAAGCAGGAAGACTAACAACAAAAGCTGTATCAGCAACAGGCACTGACTACCCTTCTGCCACGGTGCGGAGTGAGCCGACCAGCAAGAAACAAGGCGGCCGAAGAGACTGTGAGTAGGGGAAGGTGTAGAAGCATCCGGAGGATAAGGGCAGAGCACTCGACCTCGGTCGAGGGGGAGCTGTGCCGGCCAAAAGTCGGGTCCAACGGCGTCGGGTGACAGCCGGACCGCGATCGGCGGGACAATTGGGGCAGCGACCGCAGCCACGAAGCGCTGAGCCTGCGAGTAGGCGCGGGAAGAGAAACCCAGCCGCAGCCGGGGAGGGAAACCCCGGTCTGCGAGAGGGCTGGGGAGGCGAACGGGAACCGTGCGGGTGAGAGCCGGGTGCGGAGAGAGAGACTGCGAGGAGCCGGTCCAGCGGCTGAGCTGTTCTCCACCAACGGGGTACTCAGAGCCGGCAAAACCGAACGTGCGGGAGTGGGTGAGAGACACAGCCGAAAACGGGGTGAGAGACTGCGCGAGAGCCAGTCCAGCGGTGAGCTGTTCTCCACCAACGGGGTACCCAGGGCCGGTAGCATCAAACGTGCGGGTGAGAGAGACAGAGCCGGGTACGGAGAGAGAGACTGCGCGAGAGCCAGTCCAGCGGCTGAACTATCCTCCGCTAACGGGGTGTACCCAGCGCCGGTAGAGCCGTGCGGGCGGGAGGAAAAGACATAGCCGAGTAAGGGGAGCTGTGCGGTAGCCAGCCAGCGGCTGAACCTGTCCGCTGAGGGGGAAGCGTACCCCTTCCACCGGGAAGAAACGCGGGAAGCCGCCATTAGGCGGAGAAGACGCCAGAAGCGGGAAACCGCCATTGAAGTGGGCGGGGCGAGAAAGGAAGAGCGGGAAACCGCCATTTTCGCGGGAAAACCGCCATCTTGATTGACATACCGCCATTGAAGTGGGCGGGGAGAGAAGGAAAGAGCGGGAAACCGCCGATTTCGCGGGAAAACCGCCATCTTAGAAACAAATAAATAAATAAGAAATACTGGTGCTGCTCCCAAGGGAAGAAAGATGCCTAAGCGAGGGAATATTAACGACTTTAATTCTGAAATAGAAGACTGGGCCACGTACGTGGAACGCATAGAGATCTATTGCGAAGCCAACAAAATAGAGGAAGACGACAAGGCGATAACATTGCTAAACTCGATGGGAGCAAAAAACATACGGGCTCTTGAAGCATCTAATAGCACCAAATAAACCAGCAGATCAGACCTTCGAAGAGATTGTGGCTGTGCTGAAGGACCACTTGAACCCCACACCACTGATGCTGGCTGAACGATTCAAATTCTACGCAAGAACGCAGAAGAAAGACGAAAGCAATGCGGAATACTTGGTCGAACTGCGTAGGCTAGCGAAATACTGCCAGTTCGGAGGGAATCTGACAGAAGCGCTGCGGGACAAGTTCGTATGCGGGTTGTCCAAAGAAGGGACGCAGAAGCGACTACTGGAAGAGAATGACCTCACACTGGACAGGGCTGTCCTTATAGTTGCATCGCACGAAGCCGCAGCGAAAGGAACGGCGGAAATGCAACTAAAGGCGGCGGCACTCGGGGTGGACCAAATTACTTCAAGCACAACAAAATGCTACTGTTGTGGGAAGACAACGCATGACCAGAATCAATGCTGGTTTAAGAACCAAGAGTGTAGGAAATGTGGCAAACTGGGTCACATTGCGAAGGTATGCCGGTCCGGGAAAAAGTTCAATAATCAAAGGAAGCCACCACCAGAAAAGTACAACAAGGTACAGGAGGTGGCTGAGAAGAGTTCAGACGAACAGAATTCAGACTCAGACCCAAACAACCAGGAGCTGGGTAGTCTGAGAATCCACAATGTGGGTAAAGAAACGGATCTACAGGCCATCTGGGTCATACTGAAAATAGCTGGAGTCCAAATAAGAATGGAGCTGGACACTGGATCAGCTCTATCAGTCATCAACCGAAGGGGCTACCACCGGCTATTCTCTCACATACCTTTAAGAAATACCAAGTTCGTATTACAGACATACACGGGGCATAACGTATACCCCGTGGGGAAAATAAGAGTCAAGGTGAGAGATAGGGGTAAAGAACACCCAAGAATGAGCTTGTACGTATTACCTGAGGGAGGACCACCACTTCTAGGATGGGAGTGGATTAAGAAAATAGACATGGAATGGCATTACCTAAAAGCCATAATGAGGGAGGACTCGGTGCAAGCTATTAGCTCAGATTCTGAAATGGATGATGATAAGACCAAGTCGAAAATGAAGACAGGCAGAAGGACTTATGGTACCAAGAAGAATAAAACTGCAGAGCAGAACTACAGGTTGACAGAGAATTCTGAGCCTGTTCAAGCAAAGGATTCATCCATGATGGAAGAACACCGAGCTCGGACGCAAACTTATGTCAAAGTACGACAACAATTAGAACAGTTGAGTGATCGTCTCGTACAGGAGATGAAAAATATGGAAAAGTTCTGGGACACCGAATGGGGGAACCTGGAAAGACTACAGAGACAGCTAGCTCAAGCAGAGAGCGACCATAGAGCCATCATGGTCAAATACCAATCACATTCCCCTGATGCTGTTCAGGAACTAGAATATTCACAGAATGAACCAAAGGAAGAGGAATCTTCAGGGAGCCAGGGTTTTATTCCAGTTCTTCTTAACGACTCCTTACAAGCAGAGTGTGAGAAGTTGAAAGAACAGTATGAACAGGCCCAGGCTACAATTCAGAAGGGGGTTAACTCGGCAGCCTCCGAAAAGCTAGTTTCAGTAGAAGCATATGAACAACTAAAGGTTGAACATGAGCAAGAAGTCCAAAGGCTGCAGGAAATTCTTGATGAGCTCAAGGCCAAGACAGACTCATCGATAGAAGCTCCATCCATAGATGAGCAATTAGAGGTGAAAATCATGGCAGAGCATGAAAGACAGGATGTCCAAGAACTTATAAAAACATTGAAGGACACCCAAGACAAATATGAGGCGGCAATGTCTGAGGTTCAACAACTTGAAGAACAGATTCAACTGGGAATCCTTGCAGTGGAAGAACAGGACACTGTAAGAATGGTCCCTGAACATGAACTAGACAGCATCAGGGTGCAACTTTTCCGAGCGCTGAAAGCCAAAGTTCAAGAGGAACGTAAGGTGGAAGTATTGGAGAAAGAGGTGGACGAAATGGAGAAGACTCTGATCCACCGTGTTCCCAGGGAAGAGTTAACGGTCGGCCAACTCCTTCATATGCTGAAGGACAAGACTCTACAAGGGGAACAATCTGAACACGAGCTTCAATCTTCAGGGGGAACGAGTTCGGAGCTCTCAAAAGTCACGGAGATAGCTGAGGTGGCAACACAAATTTTACAAGGATGCCAAAAGTACGTTGAATCACGTCAAGGTGAACAGAAGAAGGTGGAAACCGTTACTTCAGTAGAAGGGTTAAATAGCCTGATAACGCAATTACCGGTGGAAAGGAAGGTATTGAACTCACAAATGAGGTCCTTCGTGAAGGAATGGCAGATAACCCAGGAAGAGCGGGATGAATATGAATGCATGAAGAAGGCTTTTCAAGAAAGATGTGTAGGGAAGGAACCACCGTCAGCTAACGTCCAGACGGGTGAGGAGGAAGAAGAAGTCTCTCTCGCTGGCCTAACTCAGGACGAACCTGAATATTACCATGACCTGTTGAGTGACACTGAATATTACGAGGATGTGGTCTGCCCAGCTTGTGATGAAAACTCACAAAGTGCTGAAATCCGGATGAAGCACTTAAGGTCTAAGGAACATAGAGAGTTGGTGGCGCTACAGCTGGCAGCCGAGAAAGGAGCTCCGAGAGTTTCAAAAAGCCAACATTAAAAAGGTTAATCAGATGGTACTGCAATTGAATTCTTTTCTATTAATTTCTTTATAGTAACTGTTTAATAAATGCTTAATTAAGTGAGTTTCTGTTAGCAATGTGCAGCTAGCCTGTGGGAATTAAAAGTTACTGCACAGAACAGGCAGAGACAGTTTCTTAGCTGATAAGAGATTTGGCGGAGGCAAAACCGGCTTTCTTTGTTAGGAATAAAAACAGAAAATGCTGGAAATACTCAGCAGGTCAGGCAGCACCTGTGGAGAGAGAAACAGAGTTAACATTTCAGGTCGATGCCAGACTGCTCCGACAATATGTCACACCATGTTTCTGGCAGGAGTGCTGGCGGCCAAAATGGAGGCTCCCAACAAAACAGCCAGTGAGCGGGCCTCAGCGGAGAGTTAGCAGTAAATGTTTTCTTGCAATTTTGGCCTCACTTACGCCCCATTCTTGCTGAAAAATGAGGCGGTATAGAGACCAAAATCAGGGCCTATAAAAATATGGGAAAGTACAGGAATGGAAAAAATTCTGCAGAACTTATGGGTGGTTTCAAAAACTAATAGCTCTCAATCACCAATTCTCAGATATCTGACCAGTTCTCCTTTAAATTTTTACACACTACCAGGAAACCTCCTGCTGATTACCACCCTCCCTCAGCTGATAGGAAAATAGGAGCAGGAGGCCTTCGGGCCTGCTCCACCATTCAATATGATCATGGCTGATCCTCTATCTCAATACCATATTCTCGCTTTCTCCCCATACCCCTTGATGCCTTTTGTGTCTAGAAATCTATCTATTTCCTTCAGTGACTTGGCCTGCACAGCCTTCTGTGGTAGAGAATTCCACAGGTTCACCACCCTCTGAGTGAAGAAATTTCTCCTCATCTCCGTCCTAAATGTCCTACCTCATATCCTGAGACTGTGACCCCTCGTTCTAGACCCCCCAGCCAGGGGAAACATCCTCCCCGCATCCAGTCTGTCTAGCCCTGTCAGAATTTTATACGTTTCAATGAGATCCCCTCTCATTCTTCTAAACTCTAGTGAATACAGGCCTAGCTGACCCAATCTCTCCTCATACGACAGTCCTGCCAACCCAGGAATCAGTCTGCTGAACCTTTGCTGCACTCTCTCTATGGAAAGTATATCCTTTCTTAGGTAAGGAGACCAAAACTGCACACAGTACTCCAGGTGTGCTCTCGCCAAGGCCCTGTATAATAGTAGTAAGACATCCTTGCTCCTGTACTCAAATCCTCTTGTAATGAAGACCAACATACTATTTGCCTTCCTAACTGCTGGCTGCACCTGCATGTTTGCTTTCAGTGACTGGTGTACAAGAACACCCAGGTCCCTTTGTACATAAACATTTCCCAATCTATCACCATTTAAATAATATTCTGCCTTTCTGTTTTTCCTACTGAAGTGGATAACTTCACATTTATCCACGTTATATTGCATCTGCCATGTATTTGCCCACTCACTCAACTTGCCTAAATCGCCCAAAGCCTCTTTGCATCCTCCTCACAACTCACAATCCCACCTAGTTTTGTGTCGTCAGCAAACTTGGAAATAACATTTGGTTCCCTCATCCAAATCATTGATATGTATTGTGAATAGCTGGGGCCCAAGCACTGATCCCTGCGGTACCCCACTAGTCACTGCCTGCCACCCCGAAAAAGACCCATTTATTCCTACTCTCTGTTAACCAATTTTCAATCCATGCCAGTATATTACCCACAATCCCATGTGCTTTAATTTTGCACACTAACCTCTTATGTGGGACTTTATCAAAGGCCTTCTGAAAATCCAAATACACCACATCCACTGGTTCTCCCTTATCTAATCTATCAGTTCCATCCTCAAAAAACTCCAGTAGGCTTGTCAAACACGATTTCCCTTTCATAAATCCATTTTGACTTTGTCTAATCCCATTGATATTTGCCAAGTGTCCTGTTATCACATCCTTTATAATAGACTCTAGCATTTTCCCTACTATTGATGTTAGGCTAACCGGTCTAGTTCCCTGTTTTCTCTCTCCCTCCTTTTTTAAATAGTGGGGTTACATTTTCCACCCTCTAATCTGATGAATCAGTGCTCCTCCATGTTGAACACCACTTGGAAGAAGCACTGAGGGCAGAGAATGTACTCTGGGTGGGAACTTAAATGTCCATCACCAAGAGTGGATCGGTAGCACCACTACTGACCGACATGAGGGAAAAATCTACTTGCGTCCTCACCAATCTACCTGTCGCAGATGCACCTGTCCATGACAGTATTGGTAGCAGTGAACACCGCACAGTCATTTTGGAGACGAAGGCCTAGAAATTCAGTTGGGCGCGCCAGCCGTTAGCGCCTTAGGAGGAGTAGATCTCGAGTGCTAGGCGCTTAGCACCCGGGCGCAGCGCGATCTGCGCCTCGCCCCAACTTCAGTACACATTTAGCGCCGGCGCAAAGTCTTAGCGCGCGCGCCCTGCTGCGCGCGCAGATCATGACGTCATTTACTAGTGCAACGCCCTTTGTGCGCCCCGAACCGGAACTTCACTCGCGCCGCCCCATTGTGCGCCGGGCGGCCCGAACGACTGTGAAGTGGAACGGTACACAGCCGAGGCGGGCCGCGGGGAGCGCTAATTAAAGGGCACTTACCCTGCACTATAAAGGCCAGCCATTTTGCAGCATTCACTCTTGTGCAACGGTTTTTTGGAGAGAGACCAAGGAGGAGAGCTTACTGGTTTGGACCAACACTAGGACAGGTATTTTTGGCTCAGGCCAGAGCTTAGCAATTATCTTTGCCTTCATTGAGAGCTCATTGTTTCCCAGCATATAATGGGGGCTGCATTGGGTGCCAACGCTGACTTTCAGCCTTATGCCAGAAGGGCTTACAGACGCCGTGAGAGAGTGGCAGCTCTGGCTAGACGCAGAGGGGGCAACAGGCGTCGCCAACTGAGGCCTTACCCACCCAGGGTATACCGCCAGCAGTCCTCCTATCTGACCATGTCTGCCGCGATGTGTGTAAGGAGGCTGCGATTCAGAAGGGAGGTGGTTGCAGACATCTGCCAGCTGCTTCAGAGAGATCTGCAGCCACAGCTGATGCGCAGGACGTCTCTGTCGGTGGCAGTGAAGGTGACGGTGGCTCTCAACTTCTATACCACCGGCTCCTTCCAATCCGCTGCTGGGGACATCGCTAACATCTCCCAGTTCGCCGTGCATTGCTGCATCCGCCAGGTGACCGAAGCCCTTTTCACAAGGAGACATCAATTCATCTCCTTCCCCATGACCCTGGACAAGCAGCAGCAGCGTGCAGTGGGATTTGCAAGAATAGCGGGCTTCCCCATGGTGCAGGGCGCCATTGACTGCACGCATGTGGCTTTGCGGGCACCTCTGGAGCATGCCGAGGATTACCGCAACCGGAAGGGCTACCATTCCCTCAACGTACAGCTGGTGTGTGACCACAGGCAGCGCATCCTAGCTGTCAATGCCCGCTTTCCAGGCAGCAGCCACGATGCCTTTATCCTGCGACAGACAACTGTGGCTGACATGTTCCAGGCACAGCCTCCCCCAAGAGGATGGCTTATCGGGGACAAAGGCTATCCTTTGTGTACCTGGCTCATGACCCCGCTCCGCGCGCCCACGACCCCTGCTGAAGAGGCATACAACGAGAGCCATCAAGCGACTAGGAACATAATAGAACAAACAATCGGCGTCCTCAAGCAAAGGTTCCGCTGTCTCGATCGCTCCGGGGGAGCCCTCCAGTATTCGCAGGACCGAGTCTCCCAATTCGTCGTCGTTTGCTGCATGCTGCACAACCTGGCTATGCGCAGGACTCAGGCACTGCCACCTTACGTTGGACCCCCACCTCAGGAGGAGGAGCAGGAGGGGCATGAGGAGGAGGAGGACGAGGAGTACCAGCCCAGGAGGGAGGCACAAGGTCCAAGGGCCGCCCGTCGCCGGCTTATTGAACGTCACTTCTAGGCCCCCTGTCAGGGAATGGCTTGTGCCAATGAAAGAACATGATTGCAGCTGCTCCGCAAGCCCTCAGCCTGTTAAGGCAACAAACACTTCAAAGATCAAACATGGACAATGTTAATAAATAAAATGCTTTATTGTACAAACTCAGGGCCCCTCCCACATGAAAACCAAAAACAGACGAAACCCCCAAAAAACACTCAAACACATTACTCACTCCCACAACCTGGAGAGGATTAACAAAACAGTGCAACTAAAATGGCCGTCATCCTCGGCCTTCGTAAAATACAAACATCACATCCTCGGCCTTCAAAAAACAAACATCCAATTCTCGGCCTCAAAGAACAAACACAACTGGCCACACATTCGACTTTTTGGCCCGCTAGGTCGATGCCTTGGCCATCTTTCTGTGGCCCCTGCCCGCCCTGCTGCTCCTCCTCAAAGTAAGGCCATTGGCTGCTGCAAGGCTGGGGGCAGGCTCCTGAGGGGCACATGTCGTGACGGCAGATGCCCTTGGAGGTCGGCCTAGTCGTGGTCTGGCCGTCGAGCGGGCGGCTGTTGAATGCTGCAGCTGTGGCTGGCCAGCATCAGTCGCTGCAGCAGCTCCTGGCAGCTCCACTGGGGGAGTGGCAGTGGCGGCTGGAGGAATGGGGGCAAGCTGGCGGATGGCAGGCGCTCGCTGGTCGCCTGAGACACTGGCACTCGCCCGGGCCAGCACTGCAGCATGCGCACCAATCTGCCGAGGGACAGACCGCTGTGCTGCTGCAGCGCGCCGGGTGCCCTGGCGATGCCTGGCTGACACAGCGAGTGTGGCAGCAGTGAGTGCCTGTGTTGACCTGTTCAGTGACCTCATCAGAGCACCCAGTGACTGCACGGCACCACTGATCAGCTGCCTGAGCTGCCCCGAATGCCGCCCGACTCGCTGCCTGATCTGCCCCGAATGCCGCCCGAATCGCTGCCTGCTCTGCCCCGAATTCCGCCAAACTGATGGCCTGTGAGGCCCCGACGTCGGTGACACTCCGAGAGAGGGACTCGATGGCCTCAGGCAACCGTGCCACTACCCCCATGAGCTCCGTGTGCCGGCGCTCCGAGTCCGCGGACAAATCCTCGAGGCGTTCCATCTCCTCGGCGAAGACCATCTCTGGACTGAAGGCCGGACTCTCCCTCTGGGGAGAAGGCCGCCGAGCTGGCCGACCCTTCCTGCGTTTCTGCAGGCCGCAGGTCCCATGAGCTCCCCTCCCCGCCGACACTTCCGCGACGCTCCCCTCCAGGGAAGACGTGTCCCCTACATTGGCATGGGTTGCCACGGCTGAGGGTTCCCCTGATGGGCTGCCTTCCTCTTGCTCCTCCTCCTCCTCCTCCTCTGAGGGGCTGTCACTGGCAAGTTCAGGGATCTCCTCCTCACCATCTGAAACCAGGAAGGCACCAGAGTAGCTTTTGAGTGAGGAGAGGCCATCAGCGAGGGATGCATGAGTGGTGGCATTCAGCGCATTGGTCGGACAGTGGCAAAGGATGTAGATCTGATGCGCAAGTGGGAAGAGAGAGGTCCAAACGTGGATGTCCTTACCATTGGTGCCCAGAACAGGGTCGGCATCTCCACATGCAACAGGGCCAATCACCCGGGCACCCATGATGCGCTCCACACGATGTTGAAGCTCGGTGAGCGGCTGGATCTGGGGTCGGCCTCCCCCGGTCGCAGTCCGGCTCTTCCGATTATTAGCCAGCTTGGCCTGCAAGAGAAAGGACGGCCTCTAAGTACAGTGTGTCGCCCTGATCTTGTGTGCACTGCCTCCCATGGTGGAATAGCCTGGCCAGTGTGTCGCCCTGACCTTGTGTGCACTGCCTCCCATGGTGGAATAGCTTGGCCAGTGTGTTAAGTGCAGAATGTGCAATTGATGTTCATGCCTGTTCCATAGCTGCTGGATGAGGGCTGGCCATTAGGGCTTTCAGGTCCCTTTGCCCATAATGTGAGGTGCACATGCAAGGATGAGGAGGTCACTGGAAAGGGTACTCACCCTGACAATCCGCGCGAGGTCATTAAACTTTTGCGGCATTGGACACCGGTCCTGGGGACCTCGCTGTTGGCTGACACCTTGCTGGCGACATGCCTCCAGGCTCTCCGGTAGGCGCGGAGCGGCGCCCTCCTGCCATTGTCCGGGTACAAAATATGGCGCCTCTTCTCCACACCACCAACCAGCACACTCAGATCACGCTCTGAGAAGCGCTGCGCTCGTTCACGGGCCCTCTGCATGGCTTCAGGCGCTATTTGGGTCCAGCAGCAGTGTTCAGGCCTAGCTGGAGGGCTCCACTATCCAGGGCGTGGCAGCAGACAAAGTCGACCCTTCCCCCTTAAGAGCTGGCCGGCGCCAGGGTGTCTGCTGTCAATCACGAGATGGCCGCACCTGCGCTGCGCCCGGCCTGGGCGCTCTCGCTCAGCACCTCCGGCTTAGCGCCTAAAGAGAGGCGTCCAGCACCAGTTTTAGCGCTCGAGCAAACTCTTAGGGCGAAGCTAATGAATATCGCAGAAGTGGCCTCGATTTGGCGGCGGGCGCAAACTTTAGCGGCCGCCCGACTTTAACGCCCCAAAAGTGGCTACAATGAATTTCTAGGCCGAAGTCCCATCTTCACACTGAGGGCACCCTCCATCGTATTGTGTGGCACTACCACCGTGCTAAATGGGATAGATTCAGAACAGGATCTAGCAAACTGGGCACCCATGTGGGCCATCAGCAGCAGCAGAATTTTATTCCACCACAAACTGTAACCTCATATCCCTCACTCTACCATTACCATTAAGCCAGGGGACCAACCCTGGTTCAATAAGGAGTGTAGAAGAGCACGCCAGGAGCAGCACTAAAAATGATGTGCCAACCTGGGGAAGCTGCAACACAGGGCTAAACAGCGGAAGCTGCATGCTATAGATAGGGCTAAGAAATCGCACAATCAACGGATCAGATCAAAGCTCTGCAGTCCTGCCACATCCAGTCGTGAATGGTGGTGGTGTTGAAATACCGCGGCAAACGTGGGAGTCGAGACCGGAGCTATTGAAAACTCAACTGCTTTATTCCAACCACATGACAAACAGGAACTAGAAAAGCCCGCGCATCCACTTAAATACTTCCCAGACAGGAAGTGCTCCCGGCAGCCTGTCCCTGCGGGAAACAAGTTGCTGGAGGAAAGGGCCCCCGGCTGGGGGCTTCTGCTTAGACTGTCTGTGCTGCCGTGAGCGGATTATGTCCAGTGGTGGCGTGTCGCCACAGAGCTCCCCCCAGAATCCGCTTAGGAGGAGTGGACGAGTCGTGACAGTGGTCTAATGGTTCTGCCGCAGCGGCTCTGAGTGGTCGCCGGTCTGGTTGGTTGGGTCAGGCGGTTCGCCGCCGGCTGTGCTGGCTTGCCGGGGGGACGGCCTCTAGTTGGAGGCTGGGCCACGGGGACCTGTTCCCCTGGTTCTGTGTGTGCTGGTTTGAGCCGGTCGATGGAGACTGTCTCGACCCTGTCGCCGAGTCGCAGCTTGAAGACCTTGTCCCCGGTTTGTAGTACCTCGTACGGACCGTCGTACGGGGGTCGCAGGGGCCCGCGGTGCGCGTCGTGTCGCACGAAGACGAAGCGCGCCTGCTGTAAATTTGGCGGGACGTGAGGTGCGAGTTCGCCGTGTCGGTTGACCGGAAGTGGGGCGAACTGCTGAGCGGAAGAGAAAGAGTCGAGCCGCTGCTGTTCGGCCGACCAAGGCTTGGTAGGCTCCGGAAGGAATTCGCCTGGGACGCGCAGCGGTTGACTGTAGACTAACTCCGCTGCCAAGGACTGGAGGTCTTCCTTGACCGCGGTGCGTAGGCCGAGTAGCACCTACGGTAGGCGGTCAGTCCAGGTACTGTCCTGCAGGCCGGCGCGGAGTGAGGCCTTGAGTGACCTGTGGAAGCGTTCACAAAGTCCATTGGCCTGCGGGTGGTACGCCATGGTGCGCTGGAGCGTCACCCCGAGGTTGCGTGCTGTGGCCGTCCAGAGTTCGGAGGTGAACTGGGCGCCTCTGTCGGAGGTTATGTCGGCCGGTACGCCGAACCTCGCAACCCAGGTGTTAACGAACGCCCTGGCGATGTCGGCTGTGGTGGTGGAGGTCAGCGGCACTGCCTCAGGCCAGCGTGTGTAGCGGTCGACCATCGTGAGGAGATAAGTTTGGTCTTGCGATGGTGGCAGGGGACCGACGATGTCGGCGTGTACGTGGTCGAAGCGACGGCTGGGTACCTCGAAGTCTCCCAGGGGTGCTTTGGTGTGCAGCTGTACCTTAGCCTGTTGGCAGGCGAGGCAGGAGGTGGCCCAAGTCCGAACATCTCTGCTGAGGCCGCGCCAGACGAAGCGCTTGGAGAGGAGTTTGACGGATGCGCGGGAACCCGGGTGAGAGAGCCCGTGGAGCGCGTCGAAGACGCGGCGGCACCAGGTCTCAGGGACGACCGGCCTGGGTTGTCCGAGTGAGACGTCGCACGTGACTGACGTGGCTTCGGGCCCGTGCGCGACCTTGGCTAGGCGTAGCCCTGGCAGGCTGGTAGCCGCCGAGAGGAGGTCTGGGTCCGTGAGCTGGGCCGCTGCTAGTTGTGCGTAGTCGACCGCGAGGTGATTCGCACAGACGGCGGGACGGGAAAGGCAGTCGGCGACCACGTTGTCTCTACCGGAGACGTGCTGAATGTCCGTAGTAAACTCGGAGACGGCCGCGAGCTGGCGTTGCTGCCGAGCGGACCAGGGTTCGGTGTGCTTGGCCATCGCGTATGTGAGTGGCTTGTGGTCCACATACGTGGTGAAGGGGCGGCCTTCCAGGAGGAACCTGAAATGGCAGACCGACAGGTGGAGTGCGAGAAGCTCGCGGTCGAAAGTGGAGTATTTGACCTCCGGGGGGCACAGTTGGCGGCTGTAGAAGGCAAGTGGCTGCCACGCGCCATTGACCCACTGCTCGAACACAGCCCCGACCGCGTGGTCGGAGGCGTCGGTGGTGAGCGCGACCCGGGCATCGGCCCTCGGGTGCGCGAGCAGAGTGGCGTCGGCGAGCGCGTTTTTGGTGGCGTCGAAGGCGGCTGCCGTGTCAGTGGTCCAGGCTACGTCCATCTTGCCGGATTTTCCTCGGAGGGAGTCGTATAGGGGCTTCATGAGGGCTGCGGCTCTGGGGATGAACCTGTTGTAGAAGTTCACCATCCCGAGGAACTCCTGGAGGCCCTTGATGGTTGTGGGGCGGGGGAATTGCTGGACGGCCTGCACCTTGTTGGGCAGGGGGACGGCCCCAGCAGGGGTGATGTGGTGACCGAGAAAACCGATCTCGGTTAGGCCGAATTGGCACTTCGCCGGGCTGAGGATGAGCCCGTGTTGGGCTAGGCGCCCGAACAGGATGCGAAGGTGTTCGAGGTGTTCCTGTTTGGAGGAGCTGGCCACGAGAATGTCGTCTAGATAGACGAATAGGAAATTCAGGTCCCGGAGGACTAAGTCCATAAGGCGCTGGAAAGCCTGTGCTGCATTCTTGAGGCCGAAGGGCATCCTCAGGAACTCGAACAGGCCGAATGGGGTGATGACGGCCGTTTTGGGGATGTCCGCGGGGTGTACGGGGACTTGGTGGTAACCGTGCACCAGGTCGACTTTGGAAAAGACGGTTCGCCCGGCCAGTCGGGCCGAGAAGTCCTGGATGTGTGGCACCGGGTATCGATGGGGCGTGGTGGCGTCGTTGAGGCGGCGGTAGTCCCCGCAAGGGCGCCAGCCTCCGCCGGGCTTGGGGGCGATGTGGAGGGGCGAGGCCCAAGGGCTGCTGGAGCGGCGGATGATGCCGAGTTGTTCCATGTTGGTGAACTCGGCCCGCGCGATTTCCAGCTTGGCCGGGTTGAGTCTGCGGGCGTGGGCAGAAACTGGGGGGCCCGTGGTGGGGATATAGTGTTCCACACTGTGCTTGGCGGCTTTGGCCGAAAAGGTCGGGTTAGTGAGGGCGGGAAACTCAGCTAGGAGTGCCGAGTGGTCGTCCGTGGCTCTGGCGAGGCAGTAGGTCGTCAGGCCGGCCGAACGGGCCGGGGTAAAGGCGCCGGGGATGGGGGCCATAGTGTTGATGTCGACGAGGCGGTGCCTCGGAATGTCGACAAGGAGGCCGTGGGCGCGTAGGAAGTCGGCGCCGATGAGTGGGCAGAGGACCTTGGCTGTGAGGAACTCCCAGCGGTAGCGGCGGCCCGCGAGGTCGAGCGTGACCATGCGGGTGCCATATGTGCGGATTTCAGAGCCGTTGGCTGCAGCCAGTGTGATACCCCGTGTGCCGCGTTGGATCTCGAGGGCGGAGGCGGGGGTGATGCTGTGCTGGGCCCCTGTGTCGCACAGAAATCGGCGGTTGGTTCTGTCGTCAGTGACGTACAGTAGGGGCTCCCTCTGCCCCGCGGCCATCGCGGGGGCCGGTGCGGGGGGGGGGTTTGAAGGAACACGGTGGCGTGCAGCGTTGAGCCCTAGCGCCAATACGGGTGTGGTAGTAGCAGTGACCCGGAGTGGTAGGGCGGTCGGGCCTAGCGGCCCGGGAAGACCGCGTGGTCGTTGCCGTGAGGTCGGGCGCGACGTCGCGAGCGGCCTGTGCAGAGAGCAGCCGGTCGGCCTTTTCGGCTATATCATTCAGGTCCGTGGAGTCAGGCTCCACAATGAGCGGGCGGATGCTGGCGGGGAGCTGCCGAATGAAAAGCGTGCGAAAAAGGGCGCCAGGATTTTTGTCGTCTGAGAGGGACAGCATGTGGGAAAGCAGGTCTGATGGTGAAGCGTCACCAAGGCCGGGGAGGTCCAGGAGTTGGCAGTGGCGCTGGTAAGAGGACGTTTGAAATTTTTTAAGTAGCGCAGCCTTCAGATGTTCGTACTTGCCCTCCGTTGGTGGGTTCTGCAGCGCTGCCCAAACCTTGGGGACTGTAGCGTAGGTGAGCGAGGCGACGAGGTAGTCGTACTTCGTGGCGTCGACTGTAATGCCTTTCAGCCGGAATCTGGACTCAGCTTGAACGAACCAGGCTTCGGCGAGGTTCTCCCAAAAGTCTGGTAATTTAACCGTGACTGCGTTTGTATCCGCCATGCTAGCTTAGGATTCGTCCTGAGCGTCGGGGTCACCAGTGTTGAGATACCGCGGCAAACGTGGGAGTCGAGACCAGAGCTATTGAAAACTCAACTGCTTTATTCCAACCACATGACAAACAGGAACTAGAAAAGCCCGCGCATCCACTTAAATACTTCCCAGACAGGAAGTGCTCCCGGCAGCCTGTCCCTGCGGGAAACAAGTTGCTGGAGGAAAGGGCCCCCGGCTGGGGGCTTCTGCTTAGACTGTCTGTGCCGCCGTGAGCGGATTATGTCCAGTGGTGGCGTGTCGCCACAGTGGATCATTAAATAACTAATGGGAGGAGGAGGCTCCATGAATATCCCCATCCTCAATGATGGTGGAGCCCAGCACGTGAGTGCAAAAGACAAGGCTGAAGCGTTTGCAACCATCTTCAGCCAGAAGTGCTGTGTGGATGGATGATCCATATCGGCCTACTCCTGAGGTCCCCACCATCACAGAGGCCAGTCTTCAGCCAATTAGATTCACTCCACATGATATCAAGAAATGGCTGAGCGCACTGGATACAGCAAAGGCTATGGGCCCCGACAACATCCCGGCTATCGTGCTGAAGACTTGTGCTCCAGAACTAGCCGCACCTCCAGCCAAGCAGTTCCAGTACAGCTACAACAGTGGCATCTATCCAACAATGTGGAAAACTGCCCAGGTATGTCCTGTCCACAAAAAACAGGACAAATCCAACCCGGCCAATTACCGCCCCATCAGTCTACTCTCAATCATCAGCAAAGTGATGAAAGATGTCATCGACAGTGCTATCAAGCAACACTTACTCACCAATAACCTGCTCACTGATGCCCAGTTTTGGTTCCATCAGGACCACTCAGCTCCAGACCTCACTACAGCCTTGGTCTAAACATGGACAAAAGAGCTGAATTCCAGAGGTGAGGTGAGAGTGACTGCCCTTGACATCAAGGCAGCATTTGACCGAGTGTAGCATCAAGGAGCCCTAGTAAAACTGAAGTCAATGAGAATCAGGGGTGGGGGGGTGGGGGTGGAGAACGCTCCACTGGCTGGAGTCATGCCTAGCACAAACGAAGATGGTTGTGGTGGTTGAAGGTCAATCATCACAGCCCAAGGACATCACTGCAGGCGTTCCTCAGGGCAGTGTCCTAGGCCCAACCATCTTCAGCTGCTTCATCAATAACCTTCCCTCCAGCATAAGGTCAGAAATGGGAATGTTCGCTGATGACTGCACAGTGTTCAGCGCCATTCACAACTCCTCAGATAATGAAGCAATCCATGCCCGCATGCAACAAGACGACGTTCAGGCTTGGGCTGATAAGTGGCAGGAAACATTCACGCCACAGAAGTGGCAGGCGATGACTATCTCCAACAAGCAAGAGTCAAACCACCTCCCCTTGACATTCCACGGCATTACCATCACCGAATCCCCCATCATCAACATCCTGGGGGTTACCATTGACCAGAAACTTAACTGGACCAGCCACATAAATACTGTGGCAACAACAGCAGGTCAGAGGCTAGATATTCTGCGGCGAGTGTCTCACGTCCTAACTCCCCAATGCCTTTCCACCATCTACAATGCACAAGTAAGGAGTATGATGGAATACTCTCAACTTGCCTGGATGAGTGCAGCGCCAGCCAGGACAAAGCAACCTGCTTGATTGGCACCCCATCCACCATCTTAAACGTTCACTCCCTCCACCACCGGCGAAACGTGGCTACAATGTGCACCATCTACAAGATGCACCTAGCAACTCGCCAATGCTTCTTCGGTAACACATCCCAAACCCGTGATCTCTTCCACCTAGAAGGACAAAGGCAGCAGGCACATGGGAACAGAACCACCTCCAAGTTTCCATCCAAGTCACACACTATCCTGGCTTGGAAGTATTTTGCTGTTCCTTCATCTTCGCTAGGTCAAAAATCCTGGAACTCCCTCCCTAACAGCACTGTGGGAGTACCTTCACCACAGGGACTGCTGCAGTTCAAGAAGATGGCTCACCGCCACCTTTTCAAGGGCAATTAGGAATGGGCAATAAATGCTGGCCTTGCCAGCGATGCCCACACCCCATAATTGAATTTAAAAAATGCATCTGTCCATGACAGTATTGCTAGCAGTGACCACCGCACAGTTCTTATGGGGATGAAGTCCTGTCTTCACACTGAGGACACTCTCCATCGTGTTGTGTGGCACTACCACCGTGCTAAATGGGATAGATTCAGAACAGGTCTAGAAGCTCAAAACTGGGTATCCATGAGGCGCTCAGGACCATTAGCAGCAGCAGAATTGTATTCCATCACAATCTGTAACCTCATGGCCCGGCATAGCCCTCACTCTACCATTACCATCAAGCCAGGAACCAACCCTGGTTCAATGAGGAGTGCAGAAGAGCATGCCAGGAGCAGCACCAGGCGTATCTAAAAATGAGATGCTAGCCTGGGGAAGCTGCAACACAGGACTGCATGCAAGCTAAACAGCAGAAGATCAAAGCTCTGCAGTCCTGTGACATCCAGTTGTCAATGGTGGTGGCCAATTAAACAACTAACGAGAGGAGCAGGCTCCATAAATATCCCCATCCTCGATGATGGCGGAGCCCAGCATGCAAGTGCAAAAGACAAGGCGTTTGCAACCATCTTCAGCCAGAAATAAATGCTGGCCTTGCCAGCGACTCCCACATCGCAGGAACGAATACATTTAAAAAAAACTTTCCGCTTTTAAGTTTAAACCCATGTCCCCAGGGAGTTTGTGGCAATCTCAAATATATTAGGAGAGATGATCCTCGAGTCTACTGTGCCAACGCAAGTTCAGCGGAGCAGGAATCTTGCTCCATTGCTGAGCTCTGCTACTGACCAGGGTGAAGTCATCAGATTTAAATATTCTCGGCAGGTGCCTGTGCCAGTATGGATGCATTGTGGGCACCCACTAGAGAAGGAGTAGATGGAAAATGTGACACCAGATGGACATATGAGAGATCTGCTGGCACCATCCCTACCTGCTCAAAAAGATGAAGCTGTAATTGGTGATCAACCCTCCTTTGTAAGAGGGTCACTCGAAAACATTTCCAGGATCTTCTAGGCAACAACAACAACTTGTATTTATATAGTGCCTTTTACATAGTAAAATGTCCCAAGGAATGTTATGAAACAAAATTTGACACTTAGCAACATAAGGAGAAATTAGGGCAGATGACCAAAAGTTTGGTCAAAGTGGTAGGTTTTAAGGAGCTTAAAGGAGGAAAGAGAGCTAGAGAGGCAGAGAGGTTTAAGAAGGGAATTCCAGAGCTTAGGACCTTGGCATCTGAAGGCACGGCCACCAATGGTTGAGCGATTAAAAATCAAGGATGCTCAAGAGGCCAGAATTAGATAAGTGCAGGTATCGCAGAGGATTGTGGGGCTGGAGGAGATTATAGAGATAGGGAGGAGCGAGGCCATGGAGAGATTTGAAAACAAGGATGAGAATTTAAAATCAAGGCGTTACTTAACCAGGAGCCAATGTAGTTCAGCAAGCACAGGGGTGATGGGTGAACGGGACTTGGTGCGAGTTAGGACACGGGCAGCCGAGTTTTGGATGACCTCAAGTTTACGTAGGGTAGAACGTGGGAGGCCAGCCAGAAGTGCATTGGAATAGTCAAGTCTTGAGGTAAAAAAGACATGGATGAGGGTTTCAGCAGCAGATGAGCTGAGGCAGTGACGGAGTTGGGCGATGTTACAGAGGTGGAACTAAGTGGTCTCAGTTATGCCATGGATATGTGATCAGAAGCTCACTTCAAGGTCAAATATGACACCAAGGTTGCAAACAGTCTGGTTCAGCCTCAGACAGAAGCTAGAGTCAATGGCTAGGGAATGGAGTTTGTGGCGGGGAGCGAAGACAATGGGCTTGAATTTCCAAGCCCCGTGGAGGTGGGTTTGGAGGCGGGAGTGGTGGGAAAATTGCAGAATCGGGGGGCACGAACCCATCCCGCCCCCAACCCGCCTCCGTGCCAATGTCCCAGGAGGCGGGTATTCGACCTGAGCTGGGAGCTGCCTCCCCGAGGCGGGAAGGGGATTAGTGCCAATTAACTGCCTGTTAACGGGTAGTTAACAGGCAGTTTTTTGCCTAATCCCTATTTTTAGCCCTGAAGTAAGCGTGGGCTTCCCGACAGCTCCGAACCATGCCAAGTTAGTGAGGGGGACCGACGGTCTGCAGGGGTTGGAGGGGTCGAGATGTCCGTTGTGCAGGTGAGCGATGGGTGCACGTGTGCAGAGGTAAGTGTGTGAGGTGTGTGTAAAGTGTTTTAATAAGTTTTACTTACCTTTACTGTCTCCTGCAGACTTCCTTCCTTCAGGTCTCGGGAGTCCCTCATCTCACCGGCACAGAAAGCAGAATGGCCGCTGAAATGTCAAAATCTGCAGCATTCTGCTTTCTGGTCTAGAGAGATCTCTAACTGAGTCTGAGTAGAAGGACTCAAGTTAGAAGACAGATTGTCAGTGTTTGACAGCTTCACAGAGCTGTCAAACGCTGATTTTTCATCTGTCAAAAGCTCTTGACAGATGAAATGTCAATCACTGACATCACCAGTAACCAGGTGTCCCTTAATTGGCCTGCTAAGCCCGCTGGGCGGGCTTAACAAGGTCAATCAAGGGAAAATAGTGTGGGTTGGCCACAAGTCAATGGAGGCAGGGCTACAACCCAAAAAGTGGGAGTCCCGGCTCCATCACGTCCCCATTGACAAAATCCAGCCCAATGGCTTCGGTCTTCCCAATATTTAGTTGGAGGACATTTCTGCTCATCCAGTACTGGATGTCGGACAAGTAGTTTGACAATTTAGAGACAGTGGAGAGGTCAAGAGAAGTGGTGCTGAGGTAGAGCTGGGTGTCGTCAGCGTACCCAGTGAGCCCTATTGGCAACAATGACCAAAATGCCAGTTTCTTCCCAGTGTCCAGGAAGTGGGAGCCCTTGGAATTTTGGTGGGTGAAGCTATTGACTCCACATCTTCTTGATATTAAGGGCACTGTGTGAGGCAGCTGGAACATCCGCCCACCAAAGACTAGACAAAACTAACAATGGCTCCTGTTCGGGGCAGAGACTCGAGCGTTTCCGGGTTCTGCTTGATTTTCCTGCTCCTTTACTTGCCTGATTGATTTTGGCAGTTCACTTTGTACCCCAAGGACATTCTGGACCATTCGCAGACTTCAATTTGTCTATACCAATATAAATGTTTGCTAAAACATGTCATATATAATTCTAATATATTGGCTATAATGCAGTTCTGTCAGAGATATTAATTTAAAACTTTCTACATAACAGAAAGTAAATTTCACAAGATGATATTTCAAGTAATGTATAAGTACTCAAATTACAATGATTTAAGGTTACTTAAACTCTTCCTTAATTTGCAGTGATAAGTCTTTTATTGCACATTGATGATTTTAATTATGCTTAATCTAGACTCAAGAGACCATAATTGAATCCAGCATCAAATGATTTTATTTTTGTTATAGATCATTGTCATGGTTAATTGGTTGAAATTAGCCAAGAAGATTCATCATTGCAGGATAGCTCTTCAAATATCCTTGGGCTATTAAATGCCATACATAGTGAACAAAGGAGTGCAATTTCTACTAATGATCTAATGATTCAATGCGCTATTCATTAATGATTTATAGAAATTGGATGATGTTGCCATTACAACTGTATTACACTTTCATCCGACACTGCTAGATTTAAAATAATACAATAACCTTTGGCACCTTCTCGTTAGAATAAATAAAATTGGAGGGAATTCTCCTGCTCTTCCGTAGAAGAGTCATGGAAATCCCGGGGAAAAGGTGTAAGCACCATTTACACCATTTTTCCTGGATTTCGCACGAAGCTACTGTAGGATTCGCAAAATTGAACTTTATATTATAAAGGGTCGAATGGCAGAAGAGGCCATGATTTTAAAGACTGTTTTAAAAGAAGCCTAGGAAAAAGTGGCATTAAAAATGGCTGCCAGACCCCGTGACCAACTTATTGGGGCACTTTAAAATGGTTCCTGCAGTCCTCAGACAACTTTGTGGATTCAGCCCACAGTAAGTTCTGGAAGCCGTTTCTGAGAGAACGAAACCAGACACCCACATATACATATAGATTGGATGCAGATCCAGTCAAGATCGGCCTGTGGATAAAGGCCATCTAAATGTTTACCCAGACAAAAGGGAACAGTTTCATATTCATGAGAAGAACATCAAGGACCCGTTAAGGACATCACCAGGACATTAAAAACAATGAAGGTCATTCCAGACCAGAGATGGCCCGTTACCGGCCATCCAAAACCAGTTTAAAATATAATAACTACCCCGTTGTGCTCCCAGCCCGCCAAAATTAAAACAAAAGACTAACCTGATTTGGTGTGAGATAAGGGCTTCTGATGAGAAGTATATCTGGGCACCCAGGGGTAGAAAGAAAAGACAGCCATCGTGGTGCTACCATCGTATCGGTGGCATCATCGCTAGAAGAAGGAGAAGAAGATGGTTCGAGCCGGCGTTCTGCCCCGGGGTAAAACATCAGGAGATCATCGACCAACCCCGGGTCGTTGACGAAACGGGAGGCCATCGACCCACTCCGGCTCGGGAGAAGAGACAATAAAAAATTGAAGAAACTATGGGGGCCAGCCCGAGGCTCCTCTGACCGGGGTCGAGCAGACGATCCCTGACCCCGCCGACATCCAGGCCAGCCTGTGTCCAGCCGTCCCCGACCCCCACCTCAGGAGAGAGATGTGGCGCAGCTCGCTGGGGCTCCACTAACCACGTGGAGACAGGACGCCTGAAAGGATCAAACGCAGACCTGTTTCAAAACCTTACACATCCTAGCTGGATTGGTGAGCATGTTTCTGGCCCTTCATAATCAGATCTAGATAGGTTTAAGGGGGTGGACATTTAAGGGTATAATTAACATGAGTTGTTGCCCCTCAATGTTCCGTGTGTTTCCCCATTTCATGATGATTTTTGTAGAGTATAATATGCCTGTATTTGCCTTAGTTAGTATTGTGTCATTATGATTTGTTTGTGTTTTTCCCTCCCATGTGCCCTCTTATTTGCTTGCGTTTGATTTGTTTTACATTATGCAATAAAATTCCATTTCGTTTCATCAAACTTGGTCTTTAAGAGTTTTCTCTACATTGTAGTTCTTGCCCCAAAGTCCAGAGTACAGAATCTAAGGGGCGAGTGGGTCGAACCACTCACGGTTTACTGTGCAAGAGAGAGAGGCCTCTAGAGAGAGAAACCTCTGTGATCTAAAACCCCTTACACTACGACAGACAAGCAGGAGAATCCCTGCGGAAATTATCCTCCATAATTTCTTGGCTGCCATGAAAAGACAGAACATGAATTTCCTATATTAGTTTCAAATTGCAGACATCCTTTGGGAGTCAAGCATTTCTGTGGAGCAAAATACAATGTCAGAGATTAACTTTGAACAATTTAGAGTCCAGTGATGATTCAACCACTCAATCATTCAAGAAATATTGTGTGGCTAGCAAATACCTTTTAAAGCTGCAAAACTATTAAAAAACAGTGCATCACTTTTCTGAAGATTTGGGTAGGCAACTAACTGCTTTGATCAAGCCTTCAGCATGATCCAGAGAGAAATTCAGGGATTTCTACAAATAGATGAAAGCAAACATTAGAGGGTGAATTATCCCAGGCTGCTCTCACCTACCTCCCAATGGCCAGATCAAGAGTAGTATTGACGGAGATCTGTCATTCATTGCGTTTCCCATTCTTAGCAAGGAAATAGACTATGGCACAGGTGACTGGTCCCCGAGGAAAGAAAAAGACATAAAACATTTTTTTTTAATTAACAAAACGTGTTAATATATTTAAAAGAATAAGTGCCACACAAAGAGACTCATGACAAAGGACAGGGTGTGTGGAGAATGGATTGAAAGATGGCAGCAATACAGAAAGCAGAAATTAGAAGTTAAGGGAAGTCTCTTGGATTGGCAAAAAGTGGGAAATGGTATCCTACAGGGATCTATGCTGGGACCACTGTTCTTCACCACATACAGAAATGATTTGGACTCAGAAATTAGGAATGTGGGGGAATTGGTTTTGGGTGGAAACGCAAAATGGGCAATAGCGAATCAGCAGACAATTTTACACCCGGCCCAATTTTCTTTTCCTGATCCAAGCCCAGGACAGTTCCATTATTCTCTTTTTTTTGTCGTTTCCTCCCCCTTAGTCACTTATAGATAACTATACATAGAACCACAAAACCCTCATGTACAAGCCTAGCCTTTTCCTTATGGGGACTATGGCTGCAATTTTGCCAGCGCTCAGAGGGCGGGTTCGGAGGCAGATCAGATGTTAAATGCGAGGTGATTGACGATGGGTTGGGAACCCGCCTCCATGTAAGTTTCCAAAGTGTCGTGTCTGCGATGTCAGAACAGACCTGACACCAAGCGACAGGTGAGGCATTTAAGATAGTTAGCTGCTTGTTAAGTGCATATTAACTGCTATTTTGCCAGCCTTTTTCTATTTTCCCACATTTTTAACAGGTTTCCCATCATTTGGAGATCACGTCAGGTAAGTAGGTCGGGTTCTCTATGTCTCCCTGTTGCTGTGAATAGGTGACAGCTAAAAAAGTGGTATGAAAGCTTCCATTTCACAGCTGGTCACTTTCCAATGTCAGAAGCTTGATCCTTCAGCAGTTGGAAAACACTTTTGAGCTGTATGCAGTTTGGAAGTTTTTGGAGAAAAATCTCTATCCACTGTCACCTCCTTGGAGCAAGCTCTCTCACCATTGACAGATCGCTTCTGTCATCTCAACTTCAGCAGCCATCTATTCCAGCAACATCGGTACCCTTGAAAAAATCTCACCTTGGTCCTCTGAATCCCTCCATGATCAGCCCCAACACCAACATCACCAGGCATACCAACATCACCAACAACAACACCAACCTTCTCCGCAATCACCTGATGCTGCACAGGACAGAGGGCATCAGCGCCCGACCACATTGCTGCCTGGGACGCCAGGGATGGCCTCACAATGGCCAGATTTACTTCACTTAACACTGAACAACCTGGCTGCCACACGATGCGCCAGGTTAACACCACCCCACACCAGCACCATAAAGCATTCCTACAATGACCAAGCCATTTCTTTCACACTCATCACCATTGTGGGGGATACCGTTATGTCTCACCATTCACTGCAACTCACTAAGACACTTCCAAAGGTGAGCACAGATCTTTACAATAAGGCAAAGTGTTGAAAATAAAGATTTCAATGTTTGACAACACATTAACAGAAAATTTACATGAACATTGCATAAGATGCCCAAGTGCCTACCCTTGTGTGTTGTTAGTTGGAATGATTGGACTAGGATGAGGGTGAGTGTGAGAGGTGGCTAGTGAGATGGGTAAGTGATAATGTAGATAGAGAGGGTTGAGTGGAGGTGCATGGTAGGTTGGTGTGAGTAAGGATATGCAGGAGGAGGGTAGGGAAGGCAGAGTGATGGGGATGTGATGAGTTTGAGGTTGAGTGTGGCTTTGCAGTAACATTTCGTGATCTACTGAGATCATTGAAAGGTTTGAGCCACTGCAGTCTGGTACTCCTGATGACATCCCTACTTTTACCCTCCTGTGCAATGTGCAACCAGGTTGTGTTGGTGTCCTGGGGAGGTCTTTTCTGCCCATGGGAAGGGAAAAGAACCTCCCTGCGTTCTGTGACTCCCTCCATAAGCATATGGAGGGAGCCATGGGAGAGCCTGGGTACAGCCTTGCACCTTTGTGCAGTGCTTGTCAGTGTTTGCAGCACCTCACTGCTGTAGAACACTGACAGCACAACTGTCAAAATAAATGTGGGTATGGTCCCTTTAAGGAAGCCGGCTGATGACGCATCATCAAATGACGTCATCAGAGTCACTTCCTTTTAATTGGCCGGGATCCCCACATGGAGGGCTTAACAATCCCTATTAACAGAAAATCCTTTTGACAGAGCAGCTGCAGCCGGGAGCGGGACCGAAACCTGCCGACCAGAACTCCTGCCACGAACCCGCCTCCGTTGGGAAAATCCAGCCCTATGCCACCATACATAGATACATAGAAGATAGGAGCAGGAGTAGGCCATTCGGCCCTTCGTGCCTGCTCCGCCATTTAATGAGATCATGGCTGATCCTTTAATTCAGTATCCCGTCCCCGCCTTCTCTCCGTAACCCTTAACCCCTTTTGCCCGTAGAAATATATCTAATTCCCTCTTAAATATATTTAATGAGCTGGCGTACACTGCCCTCTGTGGCAATGAGTTCCACAGGTTCACCACTCTCTGAGTGAAGAAATTCCCCCTCATCTCTGTCCTAAATGGTTTAGCCCTTATCCTTAAATTATGTCCTCTAGTTCTGTTTTCACCCGCCAAGGGAAACATTCCTTCTGCATCCAGTCTGTCTAGACCTGTCAGAATTTTATACACTTCTATGAGGTCCCCTCTCAATCTTCTAAACTCCAGTGTGTACATCCCTAAACTACATAGTCTCTCCTCATAGGTCATTCCCGCCATTCCTGGTATCAGCCTGGTGAATCGCCGCTGCACCCCCTCCATGGCAAGAACATCCTTCCTCAGATGAGGCGACCAAAACTGTACACAGTACTCGAGGTGTGGTCTCACCAGTGCCCTGTACAGCTGCAGCAAGGTATCCCTGTTCCTGTATTCTAACCCTTTTGCTATGAAGGCCAGCATACCGTTTGCCTTCTTGACCGCCTGTTGCACCTGCATGCTCGCCTTCAGTGACTGGTGTACAAGAACACCCAGGTCTCTCTGTACTTCCCCCTCTCCCAATCTATTGCCATTTAAATAATAATTTGCCCTCCCGTTCCTGCACCCAAGGTGGATAACTTCGCACTTGTCCACATTATAGTGCATCTGCCATTTATCCGCCCAATCGCCCAGTCTGTCCAAATCGCTCTGGAGCTTCCTGGTCTCTTCCTCTGAGCCCACCCCACCTCCTAGTTTAGTGTCGTCTGCAAATTTGGAAATGCTGCATCCGACTCCCTGATCCAGGTCATTAATGTAAATTGTGAACAGCTGGGGGCCCAGGACAGATCCCTGTGGTACCCCACTTGTTACTGCCTGCCATTCAGAAAATGAGCCGTTTATTCCAACTCTCTGTTTTCTATCTGACAGCCAGTTCCCTATCCACGCCAAAACTTTCCCCTTTATCCCATGAGCCTCAATTTTCCATGCTAATCTTTTATGTGGGACCTTATCGAAGGCCTTTTGGAAGTCCAGGTACACCACATCTACTGGCTCTCCCCCATCTATTCTACCAGTTACTCCCTCAAAAAATTCCAATAGATTAGTCAAGCACGATTTACCCTTTGTAAATCCATGTTGACTCTGTCCTATCCTGTCCCCATTTGCTAAGTGCTCCGCTATTTCATCCTTAATGATGGACTCCAGCATTTTGCCCACAACTGATGTAAGGCTTACAGGTCTGTAATTACCTGCTTTTTCCCTACCCCCCTTTTTGAATAGTGGGGTAACGTTAGCTACCCTCCAATCCATCGGCACTGTTCCCGAGTCTAATGAATTCTGAAAAATCATCCTTAGTGCATCCGCTATCTCTAGGGCCACCTCCTTCAGTACCCTAGGATGCATGTTATCAGGCCCTGGGGATTTGTCCACCTTCAATCCCTTTAGCTTCCTTAACACCATATCCTTAGAGATATTGATTTGCGTCAGTTCCTCCTTTGCCAATGTCCCTATTTTTCCCGATATCCCAGGGAGGTTTTTTGTGTCTTCCTTCGTAAAGACTGACCCAAAGTATGCATTTAGTTGATCTGCCATTTCCTTATTTCCCATTATATATTCCCCCGTATCTGACTGCAATGGACCAACTTTGGTTTTCACCAGTCTTTTCCTTTTGATATATTTATAAAAGCTTTTGGAGTTAGTTTTTATATTTTCCGCCAGCTTGTTTTCGTAAGCTATTTTGCCCCTCTTGATCATGCCCTTTGCCCTCCTTTGCTCTATCTTAAACTGTTCCCAATCTTCCGCTCTGGCGCTTTTTTTGGCTATTTTATACGCCCTATCTTTGGATTTTATGCTGTCTCTAATTTCCCCTGTTATCCACGGTTGAGTCACCTTTTTAGATTTCCTTTTATGCCAGATTGGTATAAACAATTTTTGCAATTTTGTCATTCTATCTTTAAATGTTTGCCATTGTTTATCTACCTCCAGTCCTCTCAGGAACGTTGTCCAATCAGACCTACTCAGTTCCCGTCTCATGGCATCATAATTCCCCTTGTTTAAATTCAGGACCTTAGTCTCTGAGTCAATTTCTTCGCTCTCCATTTCGAGTGAGAAATCGATCATGTTATGATCGCTCTGACCCAAGGGTCCCCGTACAACAAGATTACTGATTAGTCCCTTCTCATTGCACAGTACCCAGTCCAATATAGCCTGTTCCCGAGTTGGTTCCTCGACATATTGATCCAGATAACCATCCCTTAAACACTCAAGGAATTCCTCCTCCTCATTATTTTTACTGATTAGGCTAGTCCAATCTATATGTAAGTTAAAGTCACCTATGATGACAGCTGTGCTCTTATTGCACGCTTCTCTAATTTCCCTCGTGATGCCCTCCCTAACCTCTATTTTACTATTTGGAGGCCTATATACCACTCCTATTAATGTTTTTCGCCCCTCGCTATTTCTTAGCTCCACCCATATAGATTCTGTATTAACTGAGTTAATATCCTTCCTTTCAATTGCATTTATCCCCACCATAAGTGTGATAAGGCAGGACTTCCACCCACCTGATAGGTGCAGTGCTGACCAACGTTCCCTCTAATCTGTGCACGTGCGCTGCCGTGTAGTAATCTGCCAAGTCCCATGCAGGACACTCACAAGCTTTTACATTGGAAATACTGCGCATGTGCAGAAATTTATAGGGACCACATTGAAAGAAACAGGCCATGTAGAACAAAGCACAGCTTACAGAGAACATTGCTGCTGACCTCTACAAATTTTCTGGGATTAGTCTAATTTCAGCAACTTAAAGGAGCCATCTTCCTACTAGTCAGGGAAAAGTGTCTGGCCTCTGACATTTTCCACTGAAGTGCTGGGAATTGATTGCTTCATATTCGGTTTCAGGGCGGCCGGGGTGGGTGTCGCGGTCCCAGCCCACTGCCTACTGCAGCCCGCACTCTCCAAGTGATTTTATGTTAATAGGGCTTGTTAAGCCCGCCCTGCAAGGTTCCCGGCCAATTAATAGGAAGCGGGTCTGATGACGTCATTTGATGATATGTCATCAGCCGGTTTCCTTAAAGGGGCCATGTCCAAATTGATCTTGACAGTTGTGCTGTCAGTGTTCTACAGCATTGCGGTGCTGCAAACACTGACAAGCACTGCACAAAGGTGCATGGCTGCACCCAGGCTCTCCCATGACTCTCTCCATATGCTTATGGAGGGAGTCACTGCACACAGGGCAATTCTCTTCCCTTCCCATGGGTGGAAGAGACCTCCCCAGGAGATTAACGCAGCCTGTTGCACATTGCACAGGAGGGCACAAGCAGGGATGTCAGCAGGAGGACCAGGCTGCAGTGGCACAAGCCTTTCAATGATCCCAATAGATCACGAAATGTTACTGCAAAGCCACACTCAACCTCATCATGCTGTGCCACTCATCATATCCTCATCACTCTGTCTTCCCTACCCTACTCCTACACTTCTTTACTCACACCAACTTACCTTGCACCTCCACCCATCCTTCTCTATCTATATATCACTTCTTCATCTCATTAGCTACCCCTCACACTCACCCTCATCCTACTGCAAGCATACAAACTAACAACACACAAGGGGAGGCACTTGGGTGGTTTACCCTATATTCATGTGAAATTTTGTTAATGTGTTGTCAAACATTGAAATCTATATTTTCAACATTTTACCTTATTGGACAGATGTGTGCTCACCTTTGGAAGTGTCTTAGCAAGTTCCAGTGAATGTTGAGATATAACTCCACCCCCACCTCCCCTATAATTGTGATGAGTGTGAAAGGAATGGCTTGGACATTGTAGGGTTGCTTTATGGTGTTGGTGTGGGATGGTGCCAACCTGGCACATCATGTGGCAGCCAGTGTGTACAGTATCAAATGAAATAAATCTGGCCATGGTGATGCCATCGCTGGCCTCCCGGGCAGCAATGTTGTCAGGTGCTGATGCCCTGTGTCCTGTTCAGCATCAGGTGATTGCAGAGAAGGTTGGTGCTATTGTTGGCGATGTTGGCGTGCCTGGTGATGTTGGTGTTGGAGCTGATTGTGGAGGGATTTAGAGAACAAGGTGAGATTTTTTCAAGGGCACCGATGCTGCTGGAATAGATGTCAGCTGAAGTTGAGATGACAACAGCGATCTGTCAATGGTGAGAGAGCTTGCTCCAAGGAGGTGGCACTGGATAGAGAGTTTACTCCAAACACTTCCAAACTGCATACAGCTCAAAAGTGTCTTCCAAGTCCTGAAGGCTCAAACTTCTGACATTGGAAAGTGACCAGCTATGAAATGGTAGCTTTCATACCACTTCTGCAGCTGTCACCTATTCACAGCAATGGGGAGACACAAAGATCCTGACTTGATCTCTGAATGACGTGAACCTCGTTAAAAATGTGGGAAAATAGAAATAGGTTGGAAAAATAGTAGTTAATAAGCGATTAACAAGCATTTGACTATCTTAAATGCCTCCCCTGCCACTTGGCGTCGGGTCTGTTCAGAAATCGCAGACCCAACGCTTTGGAAACTTACATTTTGATTTTGACAGCGGACCCACCTCCGAACCCACCCTCTGAGCGCTGGCAAAATCGCAGCCCCTGTGTTAGCCTTTAAAATTTTAAAAGCCCTCTGCTGGCCCTAGCAACATTGGATGTCTGTTCTGTAAGGCACCCCTTATGTTCAGCATTGCTATCGTGGTAATAACAGAAAATGTAATGTATGAAGTCTCTCTGTCATTAACACCTTATTAGCATCGGCCCCCTTTTTTGGACGTGACACCGTAAAATAAATACATGCCAGTAAATAAGTGGGGATTTGGTGGGGCATGCCCCCATCCATTCTATATTCTAGCCTGCCCAAGTTACATGAAAACTGAAGTAACTACAAATGGAAATCCTCCCTGCAACATTTTGTAATGCAAGCTCTGTTTGAAGGCATCTGATGGAGTCAGCATTCCAACTGATATTCCTCCTCTGTCATTGTTGGCCTGAAAGAGTAGCTTGCCAGCATTGCCAGGGGCCCACAACAAGATAATACTTCAGAGCATTGTGTTTCCCTTTCATCAACATCTGCAAGCACCAGCACAGTTACACACACACAAATACACAGAATGCAGTTAGGAAGTTTGAGGATTTTCACCAGGTTAATCACAGTGCGCAGGTGACGAGGAGTAACCAGTGTTGCCAAAGGAGGAGTGGGCACTTGTTGCCTGGATAACTATATGGATGTCACCAATGACCTGCTTATACTTTGTGAAATCAATTGTGGTGAAATTGGGCAGTCATATCTTGCTCCTGTTGCTATATGTGGAAACAACGTAACTCATCAGTCGCTCTGAAGTTTAATACATCTGTGGGCAGTAATTTGGCTGATTATGCAAATGACCCTTATGCTAGACTGGAAAAAGGTAGGAACCAAAGAGTGAGGGAGGTAGGTGACCTTGACGGACACTGATCACCCTTATACGACAGCAACAAAAACTTTCATTTATATAGCACCTTTTAATGTAGTAAAACATAGGCCTAGAAATTCGGTTGTTTGCGCCAGCAATTAGCGCCTAAAGAGCCCAAGAATTGGGGCGTTACCCAATGTTCGGGCAGGCGCAATGAAGATAGCGACACCTCCCATATTGAGTATCCATTTAGCGCCTGCGCTAACTGTAGGGGGTTTTTCTTGCTCGTTCTGGTCTCCTACCAGGCTTCGTGCAATAATTACCCTTGAGTGGTTCGACCCACTCTCCCCTACGGTTCTAGACCTTGGACTTAGGTGCAGGGAACTGTAGTGCAGAGAAAGACTCAATAGACCAGGTTGAATAGCACGAAATGGATGCTTTTATTATTAAACAGTTTGCAGCATTATAAAATACATGTCATAAGCACAAATTAAAGCAACTACAAGCATGCACATATCTATAAACTTAATTCCATGGAAATGGGAAACACACGGCACATCGAAAAAGGGGAAACACATTACGATTACCCTTACCCCCTCCCCTAGACCTAGACTAAGTTTCGACCTGAGGAACTCGGAATCATGCTCACCACTTTCAGATTCGCAAAAGAGGGGGTTCGCAGCCTTTTGGTACAGCTTTCCGTCGTCACGTGGATTTGGAAACTTCTGGCGCAGCTTGTTCTTCTCTCTCTCTCAGGCGATGAGGCAGTGGACACAGCCTTGATGAGCGCTCGTCATGGTTGAATCCGTTAACAAGCTGTTGAAGAACTGGATACACATGGGAGAATCGGCCACCGATGTGATGTTGAATAACTGGATGCACATGGGAGAGTCCAGTAAGGAAAAACTGCGAATGGGATGTTGAGGCACGGAAGTGCTAGGCCCGGAGTGTCCTTTTATTTCTCGCTCCCGCCTGGCTCGGCGGTTTTCCAGAGGGTGTCTTCTCCTTCGGCCTGGGTCGTCGATGATCTCCCGACAAAAGTACCCGGGCCACCCTCGTCGTCTTCTCGTCGTGGCTGAGCCTTGCCTGGCCGAACACCGACCACGTTCCGAAACCGAAGTGTTTAACCGAAGAGTCCGTCCCGAATTTCTTGAATCGCAATTGCTGAAACGTGTTCTCCAAGCGTGAAGCCTGGATCATGAAGCGAAGCGTCCAGCCTGTGTCCTTACGAAAATTCGCCAATCGCCAATTGCCAATCGCGCCCTGATGGACTTTTCAAATCCATAGTTATACTCTTTTGGGACAGTCTTATCTCCCGCCAGATCATAGTCCAGTCTTTGTAATATTTTTGGCGGGCAGAAATCTCTGCAGGGGCGCTTTGTCTTGTAACGGGAGCCGGTGATAGCTTAACTGGCCTTCCTGGCCGATAATGTCTTTTACTTTGTCACCGTAACTCGGTTCGCATATTGATCGGTCTGGAGATTGCCCTTGATGGGTGTTAACCGGTCTTTCCTTTGTACAGTAAATGGGTTTAAGTGTTCATTCAATTGTCCGCCCATATCTTGATGGGCCCCATCCTGTTACCTGAAACTGTCTTGTACTTAGAATCCAATTAATATGTATGCCCAGTTCCCTGAGTTTCGGTTTCCCGATACTGGCTTGCGCGGGCTTACTGTCCTCAATCCACAAGCCTGTCTGGCTTGCAGTAGCAGAAATCAAATGGTCCCAGAAACTGATCACGAGATCCGGCGGCCATTTTGTATGCCCCTTTTTATCAAAGGGTTTTCTGTATCAGCTTCTTTTGGTCAATAAAGCTGTATTATTAATCCTGTTTTCTTGCGTGATTAGTTAATGAAAATTTTCGAATCTTACACTAACTCTTAGTGCGCGCCCGCATGCGCAGGCAGTTCATGACGTCATTTCAGTGTGCAACGCCTTTTTGGCGCCCCTGACCGGATATTCGGTGGCGCCCCTGACCGGATATTCGGTGGCACCCGGAACCTTTCCGCCTGGCACTATTAGTGACAGTTGGATGGAACGTTCCTAGGCCCTTCTCGGAGTCGGGGAGGCTATTTAAAGGGGACAGCTCTAGTATAAAAGCTGCAGCCACTTGGCCTGTTCATTCTGATCGTTGTTGGAGAGAGTTGGTGAACTACTGTTGCACACTATTTTTCGGATTTAGCCTTCAAAGACTTGGGACCTGCAGCCCTGCCCGGAGCAGTTGGAGCGCTAGACATTACTGCGTGTTGCCTGTCTGGCATAGCAATGGGAGCTGCCTTGGAGGGGAACGTCCTCATGGCCGGACACTTGGAAGGGGCACAGAGACGGCAGGAGAGAGGGCCGGAATTGGCCAGAAGGAGGAGGAGCAATGGAGGTTGCCCAATCCGACGATACGCTGTGAGGGTTTTCAGGCAGCAGGTGTCATACCTTACCATGTCAGAGGAGCAGTGTCTGCGAAGGCTCAGATTCGGTAAGGAGGTTGTGACTGAGCTGTGCGACCTGCTTGCTGAGGATCTGCAGCCGCGTCTACGGTGCAGGACCTCTCGGTCGGTTGCCGTCAAAGTGACTGTTGCCCTGAACTATTACGCAAGCGGATCCTTTCAGTCAGCCACTGGGGACATCGCGAATATAACACAATTTGCAGTGCATTGTTGCATCCGGCAAGTGACAGCTGCCCTCTATAGAAGGAGGCGTCAATTAATCACCTTCCCTGTGACCCTGGAGAAGCAGGCGGAGCGCGCGCAGGGCTTCACTGCTATTGCGGACTTCCCCATGGTGCAGGGGGCCATTGATTGCACACACGTGGCTTTGCGGGCGCCATTACAGAATCCGGAGGAGTTCCGCAACCGCAAGGGGTTCCACTCCCTCAATGTCCAGCTGGTCTGTGACCACCGCCAGATGATCATGGCAGTCAACGCACAATTCCCTGGGAGCAGCCATGATGCGTTCATCCTGCGGCAGACCTCAGTTTCTGACCTTTTTGAGGGCCCGGCTCACCCACGAGGCTGGCTTCTGGGCAACAAGGGCTATCCTCTCTGCCCATGGCTCATGACCCCACTCCGTTTGCCTGCCACCCCAGCAGAAGAGCTTTACAACAGCAGCCATCAGGTGACCAGGAACATTGTGGAGCACACTGTTGGTGTGCTCAAACAGCGTTTCCGCTGTCTAGACCATTCGGGGGGAGCCCTGCAGTACTCGCCGGAGCAAGTGGGTCGCATCGTCGTCGTCTGCTGCATGCTCCACAAATTGGCCATTCGCCGAACACAGCCAATGCCAGCCGACCCTCAAGGTCCAGCAGAGCAGGCGGACGAGGAGGAGGAGGAGGAAGAGCAGGCGGACGAGGAGGAGGAGCATGCGGACGAGGAGAAGGAGGAGGAGGAGGAAGATGGGAGGGCTCCTGAAACTGGAAGGGCTGTCCATCAGAGGCTCATAAGGACTCGGTTCTAGGCCCCTCTGATGGAATGTCATTCGTCCTGTGATACGCTTATCAATTACTTCATAAAAGGTGATGAGTCGAAGAAGAGATGATGAGTCGAAAGAAGAGATGAATAAGGCTTTTATTAGCTAAGAAGAGACCATGCTTCTTCGTGAGTGACTGAACAAGTCTGAACGAAACCCACACAGTGGTGGGTGGAGTCAGCTGAGGCATGCCTCCATACACAGCGCCACCCAGAGGTGGCAATATACAATACAGTGGTTTACCACATTCACCCCTTGTTTAATGTGAAGTCCGGCGGGGTGAAGGGTACTACAAGTTAAGTCTATCAGGAGGCCTTGTCTGACGTCCTGATCGTCGTGGTGGCGGCGGTGGTGTTGCAGCATCCGACGTCGGGTCTGGTGTCTGGGTGGTTGGCGAAGATTCCTGGGGCTTTGGCATGCCGTCTGCAGGGGTTGGGTTGGGAGGGGTGGTGGGGGATAACAGTGGTAAGGGGGATAACGGTGGTAAGGGGGATAACGGTGGTAATTCAGGGGTACCCGAGGGTGCGAGATCTCGTATGGAGACCGTGTCCTCCCGCCCGTCTGGGTATGTCACCCAGGCATACTGGGGGTTGGCGTGTAGGAGGTGCACCCGCTCGACCAGGGGGTCCGTTTTATGCGTCCTCACGTGCCTCCGCAGTAGGACGGGCCCAGGAGAAGTCAACCATGCCGGTAGCGAGGTTCCCGATGTAGACTTCCGGGGGAAAACGAACATTTTCTCATGAGGGGTCGCATTAGTGGCAGTACAAAGCAGTGACCGAATGGAGTGAAGCGCTGCAGGGAGGACCTCCTGCCAGCGGGAGGTCGGAAGGCCCTTAGATTTGAGTGCTAAGAGGACTGCCTTCCAAACCGTCGCATTCTCCCTTTCCACCTGGCCGTTCCCCCGGGGGTTGTAACTGGTGGTCCTGCTCGTGGCGATACCTCTTGTTAGCAGGTACTGCCGAAGTTCGTCGCTCATGAACGATGAGCCCCTGTCGCTATGTATATAGCTGGGGAACCCGAACAGAGCGAAGATGTCATTCAGACACTTGATGACCGTGGTACTGGTCATGTCTGGGCAAGGGATGGCAAAGGGGAAACGGGAGTACTCATCAACTATGTTGAGGAAGTACACATTGCGGTCAGCGGAGGGGAGGGGCCCTTTAAAATCGACGCTCAGGCGTTCGAAGGGGCGGGTGGCCTTGATCAGGCTTGCTCTGTCCGGCCTATAGAAGTGCGGTTTGCACTCGGCGCAGATTTGGCAGCTCTTGGTCATGGTCCTGACCTCCTCGATGGAGTAGGGCAGGTTACGGGATTTGATAAAATGGAAAAACCTGGTGACCCCCGGGTGGCAGAGGTCATTGTGGAGGGACTGCAGCCTATCACTCTGCGCGTTGGCGCATGTACCACGTGATAGGGCATCTGGGGGCTCATTGAGTTTCCCTGGCCGATACAAGATATCATAATTGTAGGTGGAGAGTTCGATTCTCCACCTCAAGATCTTGTCGTTCTTGATTTTACCCCTCTGCTTATTATTAAACATAAAAGCTACTGAACGCTGGTCAGTGAGCAGGGTAAATCGTTTCCCGGCCAGGTAATGCCTCCAGTGACGCACCGCTTCTACAATAGCCTGGGCCTCCTTTTCGACGGAGGAGTGTCTCGTCTCGGGGCCCTGGAGGGTCCTTGAGAAAAAGGCCACGGGTCTGCCCGCCTGGTTAAGGGTCGCGGCTAGGGCGAAGTCGGAGGCATCGCTCTCCACTTGGAAGGGGATGGACTCATCCACCGCGTGCATTGCGGCCTTCGCGATATCGTTCTTGATAAGAGTGAAGGCTGCACACGCCTCTGGTGTCAGGGGGAAGGAGGTGGCTTTGATGAGGGGCCTGGCTTTGTCTGCATAGAGGGGCACCCACTGGGCGTAGTAGGAGAAAAACCCCAGGCATCTCTTCAGTGCTTTTTGGCAGTGGGGAAGGGGTAGCTCCATTAGGGGGCGCATTCTGTCGGGGTCGGGCCCGATGACTCTGTTCTCCACCACGCAGCCGAGGATGGCCAGGCGCTTGGTGTGAAACATACATTTTTCCTTATTGTACGTTAGGTTCAGCCGTTGGGCCGTACGGAGGAAATTTGCTAGATTAACGTCGTGGTCCTGCTGGTCGTGGCCGCAGATGGTGACGTTATCCAAATAGGGGAAGGTTGCCCGCAGCGCGTTCTGGTCAACCATTCGGTCCATCTCCCTTTGGAAGACCGAAACCCCGTTGGTGACGCCGAAGGGGACCCTAAGGAAGTGGTAGAGGCGGCCGTTTGCCTCGAAGGCAGTATACTGGCGGTCCTCATGGCGGATGGGCAGCTGGTGGTACGCTGACTTAAGGTCGATGGTGGAGAATACTTTGTATTGCGCAATCTGATTGACCATATCAGATATGCGAGGGAGGGGGTACGCGTCCAGCTGGGTGTACCGGTTTATGGTTTGGCTGTAGTCGATTACCATGCGGCGTTTTGCAGTGGTTTTAACGACTACAACCTGGGCTCGCCAGGGGCTAGTGCTACCTTCGATAATGCCCTCCTTCAAGAGCCGCTCCACCTCAGAGCTGATAAAAGCTCTGTCCCCGGCACTGTACCGCCTGCTTTTGGTAGCGATGGGTTTACAGTCGCGGGTGAGGTTAGCGAACAGGGGAGGGGGGGGGACTTTTAATGTGGAAAGGCTGCAGGTGGTTTGCAGCGGGCGATTTAAAAGTTGTTGGTTGCAGACTGTGAGTGGGGGGAGGGGTCCACCGTATGCTAGTGTGACACTCTTAAGGTGGCACTGAAAATCCAACCCTAGCAGGACGGCAGCGCAAAGACGGGGCAGGACTAGCAGTTTAAATTTTTGATATTCAGTGCCCCCTACTGACAGGGTCACCACACAGTAGCCGCTGATGTCCATTGACTGGGACTTGGACGCCATAGAAATGCGATGGTGCGTTGGATACGATGGCGGCGGATGCCATGCGGCCGGGGGTACACAAAATGGCGGATAAGATGGCTGCTCCCACGGCCCGCACGCTGCGCTGCTGGCTGGCTTCCCCTTGCAGGCGTTAGCGTAATGGCCTTTCTTCCCGCAGCCCGAGCAGGTAGCTGTCTTAGCTGGGCAGTGCGCTCTGGGATGTTTTAACTGGCCACAGAAATAGCATTTTTGGGCCTGGTTACTGGGCATCGAAGCAGTTCTTACCGGAGGCTGCTGTCTCGGTTGGGTCGCTGCAGCGGTTGGTGCCGGGGGCGGCGGTCCCGTGTCCCACGGTTTCGATTGCCATGTCTCGGCGCCGTTACGGGGGTATGCCTCGAGGTTTCGGTGGGCCTCCTCTAACGAGAGCGCAAGGGCAATGGCCATCTTCAGGTCGGGTTCCTTGCTTTCTAGCAGTCTCTGCCGGGTGTGGTCTGACTGGAGGCCCCTGACGAAGGCATCACAGGCGAGTCCCTGCGCGTGCTCCACAGCCGTTACCGCTTTACAATCGCAGTCTCTGCAGAGTGCCAGTAGCGCCCGTGCAAATGCCCCTACCGATTCTCCCGGTTGCTGCCTGCGGGATCCCAAGAGGTGTCGGGCGTAAATTGTGTTCACTGGGCGCGTATATTGCCCTTTTAGTAGCTCGAGGGCCGCCACGTACGTATTAGAGTCCCGGATTAGCATATATACTTGATGGCTCACCTGGGCGGTCAAAATTTTCAGTTTGTGATCCTCCTCTGTAACCTGTGAGATTGCGAGGAAGGATTCAAAGCAGCTCAGCCAGTGTTCAAACTTGGCTGATGCACCCACATCTTGAGGGTCGAGGTCCAGGCGTGGTGGTCTGAGGGCTCTCAGCAATGTCTGCTGTATCCGTTGCTGTTGTTGCTCCTCAGGTGTCGCCATTTAACTTTTAGCTAATAAAATTGATACGCTTATCAATTACTTCATAAAAGGTGATGAGTCGAAGAAGAGATGATGAGTCGAAAGAAGAGATGAATAAGGCTTTTATTAGCTAAGAAGAGACCATGCTTCTTCGTGAGTGACTGAACAAGTCTGAACGAAACCCACACAGTGGTGGGTGGAGTCAGCTGAGGCATGCCTCCATACACAGCGCCACCCAGAGGTGGCAATATACAATACAGTGGTTTACCACATCCTGCGCACTTCGGATCGTACAAAGCCTGTGAAGGCCACCATGAGTGTAAATAGTTACGAGTACCATTGTAAATAAAAAATGTTCTTTATTGTCCAAAAAGTGCTTCCTTCCAGCATAACAACGTCATGTCAACAGAAACAATAACTAACAAAAGAACAGTTAACTCTCTGGCAAAGCCGCAAAACTAAACAAACCATCACAAACAATCACAACAGGTGAGGGCGTCCTTGCATTTGGAGAAAGAAACGTCTTAGCAACTCCCTCTACTGCTGGCCCCTTGATGGAGACCGACTTCTCTTTCGCGGTCAGCCCCTTCCCTCCCTGCTGCTCCTACGTAATTGAACCCCAGTGGCGGCGTCAAGGCTGGGGGACGCCTGCTGACTGTCTGGAAGCGCAGAAGCCCCTGAGTGACGGCCTGGATGACCTCTGGGCTTGGAGGGTGCGGAGGCTGGCTGCTTGATCTGGGCATGGCTGGAAGCAGTGTGCACTGCAGGTAGTGGCAGCTGCACTGCAGACGTTCCAGCGGTGGCATGAGCAATGGTCAACTGCCGAGAGAGGACACCTGCACCATGGTCGGACGACACACTGGCTCTCTGAGGGGACCGGTTCGGCTCATCCGCCACAATCGACTGCTCCACTGATTCCTGGCCTCGTGTGGTACTGGAAGGGCCCGGGGTGATCCTAACTGATGCAGATAGGGTGGCAGCAGTGAGAGTTCGCATTGCCTCAATCTGGGTGTGGACGAGGCCAGCAAGTGACTGCGTGGCAGCAGTGAGGACCTGTGTGGCAGGTGCCAGTGCTTCGGAGAAGCCCTGGACAGTTCTTTCCATTGCTTCGGACAAGGTCGGAGCAGTCCGTTCCACTGCCTCGGACAAGCCCTGGACAGACCTTTCCAGGAATTGTCCGAAGCTCTGAACAGTCCTTTCCATAGCGGCCTCGAAGCCCTGGACAGTCCTCTCCATTGCTGCCCCGAAGCCCTGGATAGTCCTCTGCATTGCTGCCCCGAAGCCCTGGACAGTCCTCTCCATTGCTGCCCCAAAGTCCAGCACACTCGTTGCCAGAGTTTCTATCGACTGAGGCATCCTCCCCACTGCAGCCATAAGCTCAGTGTGCCTGAGCCGGGCCTGGGTGCTCATTTCAGCCAGGCTCCACAGCTCCTATGCACTCTGTGCAGCAGTCATCGTTCCCTGCCTTGCCCTCCGGGGAGCCGGTGGACGAACTTGCCTACCCCCCTCGCGTTGCTGCAGGCCGCTTGTTCCGGCAACTGGCTCCTCAGCAGAGCCCCCCACCTCCCCTCCAGGGGACTACTATCCCCAGTCTGCAGATGTGAAGGCTCCCCTGAGGCTGGAACGGATGGTCCGGCTTCCTCCTGATCCTCGCCTCCGGAGGCACTGGCACTGGCAGCTTCAGGGCCCGGATCCCGAGCTGGTGATGCAGCATCTGAAAGCAGGGAGGTGGAAGAGTGGCTTTAGCAAAAGGACAGGTTGGCAGCAAGGCATGCCAGATTGCGACAAGGCTATGACATGGCTCCACAGTGAGAAAGCATGCTGGCGGGGGGACCAAGTGGAAGGAGACAGCTGTAAAAGGTGAGAACCTTACCATCGCTGTCGACAATGGGGTCGGCAGCTGCAGTGGTAACAGGACCACTCAGGCGTCCTCCAAGAATCTGGTGCACTCTCTCCTTGAGATCCGTGAGAGTGACCACTTGTGGAGGTCCTCCACTGGTTCGAAGCTGGTCTTTGCGATTCTTCGCCAGCTTGGACTGCAGGGGAAAGAAGGGGAAGTTATGTTACATGATGCCCTGAGTGATCATCTCATGCCCCCCATGGTGCAAGAGCCCTTACATGATGCCCTGAGTGATCATCTCATGCCCCCCATGGTGCAAGAGCCCTTACATGATGCCCTGAGTGATCATCTCATGCCCCCCATGGTGCAAGAGCCCTTACATGATGGCCTGAGTCAAATGTGCATGTGTGCCCAGAAAGGGCCATGGGTGCTTGCTGACACATGGTCATTGGGGCATCGCGCACCCTGTAGCCATATAGTCAGGTGCAGATGGAGGGATTCAGAAGTTTGAATAAACACCACTCACCCTCACGACCCAAGTGAGGTCGTTGAATTTCTTCCTGCACTGTACAGGGCTCCTGGTCACCATGCTGCTGGAGTTTACCCTCTGAGAAACATCCCTCGAAGCTTGGCGGTATTCCTTTTGATTCGGCCTCCTGCCATTGTCTGGATACAGAACATCTCGACGGCGCTCCACTGCGGCCACCAATTGCTCCAGAGCCTCATTGCTGAAGCGCTCTGCTCTCTGTCTCACCTTCTCCATCTGGTCCAAGTTTTTTGCGCCAGAGAAGGGCCTGCGCTGATTCTGAGGCCTACAGGGCGTTGAGTGTGGAAGCTGAGGCTGACTGACCCACCCCTTTAAGAGCCGGCCGGCGCCTGGAAGTCTCGTGGTTACCGGTAATTAAGAGCACCTGTGCTGCGCCCGTCCGCGCCGATATTGGGTTGCGCCGGAAGTTTTGCCCCTTAGGAGTCCCGTGCAACGTCTGAAGTCGCGCCTCAATCACCTTTGGGGGCGATGCAACCCAATATCACGCCAGGCGGCGATAAGTTGCATCTGGCTATAAACTTTGCGCACCGCCAGTTCTAATGCCTCAAGCGGGGCTAAACCCAATTTCTAGGCCAAAATGTCCTAACGCTTATAGTGCAGTTTGGCTGCAGTTCTTCTTAAAGCAGCTGGAATAGCTAGTGAAATGTCCCCTTACCGACTGGAGCCTGCATTGGAGTTGCTCTCATTCATTGCTGAGTAAGTGTGTCAGGGACTGTAGTAACAGTTAGTGCCATAATGGTGATTTGCTTTTGCAGTTTTTTCTATGAAACCAAGGCAGAAGGCTGATGCAAGCATTATGGGTAGGATAAAGATTAACAACATAGGTAATGATAGTTAGCCTAAGAAAGCATTGTGAGCTTCTGCACGTAGCCTTTAGAAGTTCCTAGCCTCAAGATACTAAATCTTGAGCAAACCAGATAGTAAGCAGAAGTTTAGCATTTTAAATAGCTTACTTTATCAGTTACGCAGGAAGGTATTTCAGCACAGACATGTGCAATGGAGGGTGGTTGACCACTCTCTAAAAATTTTAAACCATGGAACAGAATCTGAAAAGGATAAGGCCCCTGTGGTTGTGTGTGTTCAGCAATCTGTTTGACCTAAAAGTTATAAGATAACCAAAAAAGTTAAATTCAATGACCTAAGGGTCACAAACTAAAACTTGATGACCTAAGTGACATGATAGAATTGTAAAAGTTAAAAATGTTATATGCGCAATTAAATGATTATAAAGGGTAGAAAAGTAGACTTGCTATTTGTCACTTCAGGAGAACGGGAGACAACATTCAAACCCAGCTGAATGTCCCAAGCATGTACGTCTTTAGTCAACTACTTAATTACAGCTTGTAGTAGAATAGGTCTGATAGACTCTTGTTAACTGCCTATTAATGTAATGTCTAACTGAGTTTGCATGGACTTTAACTAATCAAGTAATATGTTGAACTGACATCTCATGAGTTAATTAGAACATTAAACTTAACAAGAACACCAGTCAGAAAATGAGCCCTCTACTTACAATTATTAGTTGTCTTTTAAAATGGTATTTCTCTCCAATACATTTTCTTGCAAGAGAAGATTGTAGGGCTTATATTTTCCTTTTATTTAAAAAAATGGAAAAAACGCATTTTTATTGTAATTTATGATTGACTAACAAAAGTGCAGGAATGTACATTTTGAAAATTATGCACCTGGAATAATGATTCTTTAATGCTTTTCAAGCAGGTTCCCAGCTACTTAAAATGTCAAAAAGTATAAATGTCAAGAAGTTGGTTAATGGTGCTACAGGGTGTGCAATATTTATGGACAACAGTTCAATGAAAAATTGTGAATTGCTCAGTTTAGCAACAATCCCTGCATGTGTTAATAACCTCTGCAAAGGAACTTCACAATCAGATCTTTGGTCAGAAAAGAAAGAAAGATAGTCTTGCATTTATATAGTGCCTTTCACGACCTTAGGACATGCCAAATCGCTTTAGAGCCAATGAGGTACTCTTTGAAGTGTAGTCACTGTTGTAATGTAGGAAACCCGGCAGCCAATTTGCGCACAGCAAGCTCCCACAAACAGCAATGTGATAATGACCAGATAATCTGTTCTTTAGTGATGTTGATTGAGGGATAAATATTGGCCAGGACACCGAGGATAACACCCCTGCTCTTCTTCAAAATAATGCCATGGAACTTTTACGACCACCTGAGAGAGTAGATGGGGTCTCAGTTTAACGTCTCATCTGAAAGATGGCCTACAAATGTGCTAAGCAGGCAACAAGCATGACCTTAACAGTTTGAAGACTTGGGAGGAGGTCCAGAAGAAGTTGCACAAATTGAAAAAGATCACAAATAAATATTACTGTAAATCAAAAGCAAGGACGTAAATATCAAAGATATTAGTATCTGTTAAAGATGTCGATATATTAAAATTCTTATGTAGAGTATGCAATCCATTGAAACCTGCTCTGTAATCATTTCCTATGGGAATTCCAAAGTTAAAATGTCAACAATTGCCTGTTTCACTAATGATCCTTCTATCATCACTAGGTGGTACTCTAATTGGACTTCTTGGCCTGGATTCTGCTCTGAAGTAGCAACCGTGTGGAGGGATTCAGGGCTGTAAGCAGAGTAAAATGTGATCTTAAAGGCTACTGCCTCAAATCTATCCAAACAAACTCCAGCTGCATTCCCCTCCCAACAAACTGCAAGTTCCCTTTAAGAACTGTTACAAGCCACTCCGCCACATATAAATGGGATCAAGACACGGGGCTAACTCTTACACTCCATTGCCCTCTATTTCCACCTCAAATCAATGTCAAATAATTACTGCCATTATATCAATGGTGGTAAGAGCTTCTGTAAAATAACTATGAACTGGACACCATACTGAGGAGGCCATTTTGTTTGCAGCACCTGAAGGTTGGTGTTTCTTTGTCTGCATAGCAACCTTTTTTAGCAGTTTGAGGGTTGAGTCTGGACCTCTGCTGTTACTTTTACTCAGCTCTGCTCCAAGTACTGCTTTGCAATCTAAACATGGATTTCTCATTGGGAATACTTTTATTTTGATGTTATGAAGAGGAGGAAAATGAAGACATGGAAAAGACTTGGTTGGAGGCTCTTAGAATGAGGCATCATCAAATGTTTCTCTTCCCTGCATGTACACCTCACTCACCAGTGTCTATAGATTATATTTATAAGAGTTTTTTTTAACATTTCATTTAGCTTTAGGCAAGTTTCTTTACAGTTTCATTCTTAAAGTTTTTTTTGCATTCTGAGGTTGCAGTCTAATGCTGGGTGGGACTTGTATGACACACGCTCCATCTAGTACTGTCCTAAAATGAAAAACGGGTTCTGATGTACATCATAGGACCTTGATTTGCATATTAAAAGGGTGTAGTTTCTTAATTTGTGGAGGAAAGGTGAAATGGATTAAGACTGACACCAGTACGATTTATATTGGCTATTTTATTGTCAATAAGTAAAAGATTAATACATGCAAGTATTTAAGCAATAGTTAACAGAACAGAGCAAGAATTGATATTACCCTCTCCTATTCTGGGTCGAATCCAATGTCTTGTTTGGCAGTCGCCCCCTCAAGTTGCGCCTTCCTCCCTTGCCTTGACTCGACTCTCCGGCGTTACTCCTAATGTTGACTCTATAACTCGACAACTACAGGCTCTGCTTTTAAACCCAGAGAACAAGTCAGCTGTGCAGACTGATTTCTTACCTCTTGGAGAGTCAATTACCCTGACAGCACATCTATCCCATCTCCTGAACATTCAAATCTGTAGGTAGCACCTCTGCTCAACAGATAATGGCCATCGTGTTTGTTTGACTACTGATCAACTTAACCTGTAGTTCTGACAAAAGATCATCAACCTGAAACGTTAACTCTGTTTCTCTCTCCACAGATGCTGCCTGACCTGCTGAGTATTTCCAGCATTTTCTGTTTTTATTTCAGATTTCCAGCATCAGCAGTATTTTACCTTTGTTTTAACCTGTAGTTTCCTGCCTGGTATTTCAAAGGAACATGAGATGAAATTAATCTCATCCCTATTACTTACTACTTAGGCAGCCCCTCAGAACTGAGGATGACTTGCTTCCACATTAAAAATGAGTTCACAGATGACTGATGAGTCCAATACGGGACCTACAGTCTCTGTCACAGGTGGGGCAGATAGTGGTTGAAGGGGCGGGTGGATGGGATGCTTGGGTTGACGTGTGCTCCTTCCGCTGCTTGCGCTTGGCTTCCGCTTGCTCCCAGCGAAGAGACTCGAGGTGTTCGGCGCCTTCCCGAATGCTTCTCATCCACTTTATGCGGTCTTGGGCCAGGGATCTCCAGGTGTCGGTGGGGATGTTGCATGTTTTCAAGGAGGCTTTGAGGGTGTCCTTGAAGCGTTTTCTCTGCCCATCTGGGGCTCTCCTGCCATGTCGGAGCTCCGAGTAGAGCGCTTGTTTTGGGAGTCTCGTATCGGGCATGCAGACGATGTGACCCGCCCATCGGAGCTGATCGAGCGTGGTCAAAGATTCGATGCTGGGGATGTTGGCCTGAACGAGAACACTGGCATTGGTGCACATATCCTGCCAATGGATTTGCAGGATCTTCCGGAGGCAGCGTTGGTGGTACCTCTCCAGAGCTTTGAGGTGACTGCTCTACATGTTCCATGTCTCTGAGGCATAGAAACATAGAAACATAGAAGATAGGAGCAGGAGTAGGCCATTCGGTCCCTCAAGCCTGCTCCACCATTCAATGAGATCATGGCTGATCATCCAAGTTCAGTACCCTGTCCCTGCCTTCTCCCCATATCCCTTGATCCCTTTAGCCCTAAGAAATATATCGAACTCCTTCTTGAATATATTTAATGAACTGGCCTCTACTGCCTTCTGTCGTAGAGAATTCCACAGGTTCACCACCCTCTGGGTGAAGAAATTCCTCCTCATCTCTGTCATAAATGGCTTACCCCTTATCCTTAGACTGTGATCCCTGGTTCTGGACTCCCCGGCCATCGGGAACATCCTTCCTGCATCTAGTCTGTCTAGTCCTGTTAGAATTTTATAAGTTTCAATGAGATCATTCTTTTAAACTCCAGCGAGTATAAGCCGAATCGACCCAATCTCTCCTCATACGTCATTCCTGCCATCCCATGTATCAGCCTGGTGAATCTTTGCTGCACTCCCTACATGGCAAGAACATCCTTCCTCAGATAAGGCGACCAAAACTGCACACAATACTCAAGATGTGGTCGCACCAAGGCCCTGTACAACTGCAGCAAGAGATCCTTGTTCCTGTACTCGAACCCTCTCGCTACGAAGGCCAACATACCATTTGCCTTCTTAACCGCCTGCTGCACCTGCATGCTTACCTTCAGCGACTGGTGCACAAGGACACCCAGGTCTCATTGCACTTCCCCTTCTCCCAATCAATTGCCATTCAGATAATGGGCCAGAAATTCCAGGCCAGAAGCGTGAGTGCGGTCGGCTTACTCACGCTTCTGGCCGTTGGAAATGCCGGCGTTCAGCATGAACAGCGCATGCGGGGAACGCCGGCATTTCCAGACCTCGAGCGCGTGCGACTGCACAGGCAGCGCTTGCGCAGTGAAATTCGTGGATTTCATTCATGAAATCCGTGAGGTTAAGTCCTTAGAAGTTACACTGAAAAAAAGCAAGTGTAAAGTGGTTCATTGGCTGCGGAGGAAGATATATTTTATCGTGGAGCTTTTGAAATGCAATATTTTTGTTTGGGAAAGGGAGGGAAGTTATTTTAAGAAATTTTAAGTAAGTTTTAAAGTTAAAATTTTTTTTTTTTTTTTTTTAAAAGGGTTTTCAGAACGGTAGGTAGAAACATAGAAACATAGAGATAGGAACAGGAGTAGGCCATTCGGCCCTTCGAGCCTGCTCCGCCATTCAATGAGATCATGGCTGATCTTCGTCTGAGATCTTAGCTGATCTTACCAGTTCAGTACCCCGTCCCCGCCTTTTCTCCGTAACCCTTAATCCCCTTAGCCTTCAGAAATATATCCAATTCTCTCTTGAAAATATTTATTGAATTAGCCTTCACAGCCCTCTGTGGCAGGGAATTCCACAGGCTCACCACTCTTTGAGTGAAGAAATTCTTCCTCATCTCTGTTTTAAATGATTTGCCCGCTATTTTTAGACTGTGGCCCCTGGTTCTGTGCTCCCCTGCCATTGGAAACATTCTCTCTGAATTCAGCCTGTCCAGGCCTGCCATAATTTTATATGTTTCGATGAGATCCCCTCTCAATCTTCTAAACTCCAGTGAGTACAAGCCCAAACTATTCAATCTCTCCTCGTAGGTCATTCCCGCCATTCCAGGTATCAGCCTGGTGAATCGCCGCTGCACTCTTTCCATGGCAAGAACATCCTTCCGCAGATGGGGCGACCAAAACTGTACACAATACTCCAGATGCGGTCTCACCAGCACCTTGTACAGCTGTAGTAAGGTATCCCTATTCCTATACTCGAACCCCCTTGATATGAAGGCCAACATACCATTTGCCTTCTTAATCGCCTGTTGCACCTGCATGCTCTCCTTCAGTGACTGGTGCACAAGAACACCCAGGTCCCTCTGCACTTCCCCATCTCCCAATCTATTGCCATTTAGATAATAATCTACCCTCCTGTTTTTACCCCCAAAGTGGATAACCTCGCATTTATCCACATTATAGTGCATCTGCCACGTATCCGCCCATTCCCCCAACCTGTCCAAATCGCACTGTAGCCTCCTGACATCCTCATCAGAGCCCACCCCTCCTCCTAGTTTAGTGTCGTCAGCGAATTTGGAAATATTGCATCCAATTCCCTGATCCAGATCATTTATATATATTGTGAACAGCTGGGGTCCCAGGACAGATCCTTGCGGCACCCCGCTGGTCACTGCCTGCCACTCCGAAAACGAGCCGTTTATTCCAACTCTCTGTTTTCTATCCGCCAGCCAGTTCTCTATCCACGTTAATACTTTGCCCCCAATCCCATGAGCCTTAGGTAGAAGGAGCAATTGTGGCTGTGTGAATGGAATGTGAGAATGAGTTATGTATGTATGTCCACATATATTCCTTTACGTATATGTATGTATGTTTTATATTCCTTTACTATGAATGTATGTTTTTAATTATGATTTTCCAATAAGTTACTTTCTCTGAAAGTCATAATTAAATAATACATTCATACACATAAGTAAAGGAATATATACATAACACGCAAAGGAATATATACAGACATACATACTTTCAGAAGCTCCACGATAAGAAATATCTTCCTCCGCAGCCTCTGTAGCAACTGTACCCATGCTTTTTTCATGTGTAAGTTGTAATGACTGGACCTCACTGAAAGCATTAATGAAAGCGGCGAATTATACTGCGCACGCGCTGCCTGTGCAGTCACACGCGTTCTGCCTCTGAACCCCTTCGTTCAGAGGACAGGAAATGCCGGTTTTCCCCACATGCACTGTGCATGCTGAAAACCGGCATTTCATCCGGCCAGATGCGTAAGTACCCCGACCGTACTAGCGCATTTGGAAGGGAATTATTGGGCCAACATTTTACATGTCAATAAAATAAAAAATTTAACACTTGCACGACTTGCCCCCTCGCATCTGCGACTGAGGGTCCAAGGAGGTGCATTGCGCAAGAGGTCATCATCGCACGTATCCTCACACTGTTCCCTTTGGGGAACTGTATGAAGTGGTGGAAGGATTTATGGCCGTGATTAACGCTCATTCCGTGACCGTAACCATCTTTGAACCAGCCATTAGGGTGGTTAGTCCTATGGCGGGAGGGTTTTACGGGCTCCCACAACCCATCTGAGGGGGGGGGCCACCAACACCCACGGACGCAAGTATCCCGCTGGATGTCCACCCAGAATTTAAAGTTGGAGCTCCGACTCCACTTGCCGGGACTGTCTGGAGTGGGGTTCAAAACCCTACTCCTTCTGGCCCAACGGCAGGGATGCTTACTGCTACGCAAAAGGCCCACTCCGCACAAAAGGTGACACCCATACGTTTCCTGCGCCTTTTCCCTCCCCGTGACTGGAGCCCTATGCTGCCATTTCACGTAGCTAATCGGATTGGGCGTTTGTCATAGCGGTAGGATCCCCGCCGCTGGGCCAGATCAGGGTAGGGTTTCGAACCCCGCTCCAGACAGTCCCGGCAAGTGGAGTCGGAGCTCCGGCTCTAAATTCTGGGTTGACATCCAGTGGGATATTTGCGTCCGTGGCTGTGGGTGGCCCCCCCCTCCTTGTATAGCTTGTGGGAGCCCGTAAAACCCTCCCGCCATAGGACTAACCGCCCTAATGGCTGGTTCAAAGATGGTTGCGGTCACGGAATGAGCGTTAATCATGGCCATAAATCCTTCCACCACTTCATACAGTTCCCCAAAGGGAACAGTGTGAAGACACGTATGACGACGACATTGCTAAATAAATAAATGGAATTAAAAAAATTCTTTTAGGGCTTTTAAAAGTCTTTAAATTGCTTTAATTCTCTTTAAAACTACTTCAGATTACTCAAAATAATGTAAACATTTAAAAAAGTTTATAAAAGTTACCAAAATCTTCAAAAAACTTCCAAAAACCTATTTAAACTGCTGCTTTGCATGTAAAAAAGCAAAGCAGCTTGACAGAAACATTGGGGGCGTGTCCAGTGAAACTGAGACCTCAAGGGGCGTGTCTCACTTACACTGCACGCTCCTGGGTCCGCGCTGGCTGCACTCCTGGGCGGCGTGACGTCATACGCTGCCCGGGAATGTGCTTTCAATTTCTCCAAGTTCAGGCGTCCCAGAAGCTGATCGGCAGGAGCGCGGGGTAAGTGCAAATATGGGGCTTGCACGCGCTGCAAGCCCCGTTCTGGAATTTCTGGCCCATTAATTTGCCTTCCTGTTTTTGCCACCAAAGTGGATAACCTTGCATTTATCCACATTATACTGCACCTGCCATGTATCTGCCCAATCACCCAACCTGTCCAAATCATACTGGAGTTTCTCGGCATCCTCCTCACAGCACACACCCCCACCCAGCTTTGTGTTGTCTGCAAACTTGGAGATATTACATCTAGTTCCCTCATCTACATCATTAATATATATTGTGAATAGCTGGGGTCCTAGGACCGATCCCTGCGGTACCCCACTAGTCACTGCCTGCCACTCAGAAAACGACCCGTTTATTCCAACTCTTTGCTTCCTGTCTGCCAACCAGTTCTCTATCGAAGTCAGTATCTTGCCCCCAATCCCATGTGCCTTAATTTACATACTAATCTCTTATGCGGGACCTTATCGAAAGCCTTCCGAAATTCCAAATACACCACATCCACTGGTTCACCCTTATCTATTTTACCAGTTACATCCTCAAAAAATTCCAGTAGATTAGTCAAGCATGATTTAGCTTTTGTAAATCCATGTTGACTTTGTCCGATTCTGTCACTGTTTTCCAAGTGCTCTGCTATTACATCTTTGAAATAGACTCTAGCATTTTCCCCACTACCGATGTCAGGCTTACCGGCCTATAATTCCCCATTTTCTCTCTACCACCCTTTTTAAATAGTGGGGTTACATTAGCTATCCTCCAATCCATGGGAACTGTGCCAGAGTCTATAGAATTTTGTAAGATGACCAGCAATGCATCTACTATTTCTAGGGCCACTTCCTTAAGCACCCTAGATTTAGATTATCAGGCCCTGGGGATTTATCGGCCTTCAATCCCGTAAATTTCCCTAACAACATTTCCCTACAAATACTGATTTCTTTCAGTTCCTCCCTCTCATTAGACCCCATGTTCCCCGACATCTCTGGGAGGTTATTTGTGTCCTCCTTTGTGAAGACAGAACCAATGTATGTATTTAATTGGTCAGCCATTTCTTTGTTCCCCATTATAAATTCCCCTGATTCTGACTGCAAGGGACCTATGCTTGACTTCAACAATCTTTTTCTCTTCACATATCTATAGACGCTTTTACAGTCAGTTTTTATGTTCCCTGAAAGCTTACTCTCACACTCTATTTCCCCCCTCTTAATTAATCCCTTTTTCCTCCTTTGCTGAATCCTAAACTGCTCCCAATCCTCAGGTTTGCTGCTTTTTCTGGCCAAATTATATGTCCTCTCCTTGGATCTTATGCTAGCTCTAATTTCCCTTGTTTGCCATGGTTGATTCAGCTTTTTTGTTTTATTTTCATGCCAAACAGGGATGAACAAATTCTGTAGTTCATCCATGCAATCTTTAAATGTTTGCCATTGCCTATCCACTGTCAACCCTTTGAGTAACATTCCCAAATCAATCCTACCCAACTCGCACTTCATACCATCATAGTTTCATTTATTTAAATTCAGGACCCAAGTCTCTGGATCAAATAATTAAATCTCCATCTTAATAAAGAATTCGATCATATTATGATCGCTCCGCCCCAAGGGGCATCACACAACAAGATTGCTAATTATTCCTTTCTCATTACATAATACCCAGTCTAAGATGGCCTGATCTCTAGTTGGTTCCTCGACATATTGGTCCAGGAAACCATTCCGTATACACTCCAGGAATTCCTCCTCCACAGTATTGTTACTAATTTGGTTAGCCCAATCTATATGTAGATTAAAGTCACCCATGATAACTGCTGTGCCCTTATTGCACACGTCTCTAATTTCCCATTTAATACCATCCCCCACCTCTGCATTACTGTTTGGGGGTCTGTATATTACGCCCACTAATGTTTTCTGTCCCTGAGTATTTCTCAGCTCTACCCATACAGATTCTACATCATCAGAGCTAATATCCTTCCTTACAATTGTGTTAATCTCCTCTTTAACCAGCAATGCTAACCCACCTCCTTTTCCTTTTTGCCTGTCTTTCCTGAATATTGAATACCCCTGGATGTTGAGTTCCCAGCCCTGGTCTCCCTGGAGCCATATTTCTGTAATCCCAATAATATATCCGTTTACATCTATTTGTGCAGCTAATTCATCCACCTTATTACGAATGCTCCTCGCATTAAGACACAAAGCCTTCAGGCTGTTTTTTTAACACTCTTAGACCTTTTAGAATTATTATTTACTGTGGCCATGTGTAAGATTCGCAAAATTGAACATTGTCCTATAAGGGTCTATTGGCAGAAAAGGCCTTAATTTTAAAGACTGTTTTAAAAGAAGCCCAGAAAAAGGGGGCACACAAAATGGCCGCCAGACTCCGTGACCAGCTCTTTGGGACATTTTAAAATGGTTCCTGCAGTCCACAGACAGCTTTTGTGGATTCAGCCCACAGTAAGTTCTGGAATGCAATTTCGGAGAATGCAAAACCAGACAGAACCCCATACATATGGATTGGATGCAAATCCAATCAGATCGGCCTGTAGATAAAGGCCATCAAAATGTTTACCCAGACAAAGGGAAACAGCCTCAAGTTCAAAGGGGAACATCAAGACCCATTAAAGACAATACAATGTCATTCCAGACCAGAGATGGCAGTTACCGGCCATCCCGAAAGTACTTTAACCACAATGACTACCCCTCTGTGCTACAAGCCCACCAAAATTTAAACAAAGACTAACCTTGATATGGCGGGAGATAAGGGCCTCCATGAGAAGTATAACTGGAGACCCGGGGTAGCTATCGGGAGATGATCGAGTTGGATGTTCGAGAGGGAGGTTGGAGAGAGAGGTTTGAGAGGAAAGATCGAGTCAGCGCCCAGACCCGGGGTAGCTATCAGGAGATCATCGACAAACCCCGGGCCATTTGACGAGAGGAAAAGACGGTGACCCTCCAAGAGGAAACCTATATGAAAATGGTCAAACAGTTGGTCTCTCTCCACGCCGACGTCCAGGCCTGCTAACATCCAGCCTGTACGTGTCCATTACCTCGAGGGAGAAAAGAGTGTGTCGCAGCCCGCTGCGTTCCGCTGACCACGTGGAGACAGGACGCCTGAGAGGACCAAAACGCAGACTTCAAAAACCTTTATTTTCTAACTGGGACTGGTGAGCATGTTTCTGGCCCCCCATAATCTAATCTAGCTAGGTTTAGGGGGTGGGCATTTTAGGGGATAATTAACAATGAGTTGTTGTCCCTCGATGTTCCGTGTGTTTCCCTATTTCATGGTAAACCTTGTAAAGTGTAATATGCCTGTGGATATATTGGTTAGTACTGTATTATGATTTGTTTTTCCCTCATATGTACCTTATTTTGGCTTACATTCAATTTTTTTTCCTTTATGCAATAAAATTTCACTTTGTTTCATTAAACTTGGTCTACAGAGTATTCTCTGCACTGTAGTTCCTGCCTCAAAGTCCAGTGTACAGAACCTAAAGGGTGAGTGGGTCGAACCACTCGGTAAATTACTGTGCAAAAGAGACAGCGGCCTCACCAGAGAGAGAGACCTAGCAGGAAAACCCCTTACAGAAAATGGCGACCGCGGCAGGACATTGGCAGCAGGATTGCAATGTATTAGACCCAGGTTTAAATGGATGAAATTTTATGGATGAGAGGATAGCGGATTATGTTTTTGGTAAGGTAAATCTCACTAAGCAGTGGATTTCCGACCTCTTACTGGATGGGCGCCCAGTAGACGCAGCCATCAGGTGGACAGAGAGTAAAGAACATAAAAAGTTAGTAGAGAAGGCAGTGTGGCTGATGTGCTACAAAAGACAAGTCCAGATTTTGGACAGAGTCGTTGCAGCGCAGGCAGCCAAGATCAAAACACAGGCATCAGAAAAAGAGGAAAAGGCCACGGATGGGGAAAAGCTGATCACAACACTTCACGTGCTGAATCAGGAACGCCAAACTGTAGCCAGCCAACATCAGGCTAAAGTAGAGTACCTGGAATGCCAGGTTACTGAGGCAAAGATTCATGAAGCAAGAGTACGGGAGAAAAGCACCTGCCTCGCACAACAGCTAAGAGCGCAGGAGGAGAAAATCGTGGAGGTTAAGGCAGCTTACAGGCTGGCCATCGAGCAGGGGTTTGAAAGCGCAGACCACGGCCCCTGCTAGAAGGCGGTAGAAGACCTAAGAATGGCCCTGGCTAAGGCAAAAGGCATGGTATGCCTCGTAAGCCCAAAGACAAGTCACATAGACTTCCTGAAGGATCCAAAAAAATGATTCCACGTGAAGTAGTTGTGGCACCAGCCACTGAACCCTCAGCACCGCCGAGCTATAGTGAGGTTTGGCCTGAAGGGGGGGTGGTAGAAGAGGAGAAAGCCGAGGTGGAACAGGAGGAAGAACAACACCCGGTAGTGAAGCCAGAGCCGGCACCAATGTGTCCTGCTCGGCACCAGAAGTACGGTCCTGCCGCCGCAAATGGCGATGACGGACCCCTCCCGAACCATCTCATACTGCCCCACAGTGCCCAACAAATCAGAGCGATGGTGAGCCACCTCCCAAAACTCTCTAAGAAGGGAGATCCCTCAGTCCATTTCAGGGAGATAGAGTAGACAGCCGCCATCAATGACTGCAATGGTCCAGAACAGGCTAAGATGTTGCTATTCTCCCTGGATAGCATAATCCTTCAGTGCCTCTCAGACGGGAGTAAGAGGGGGCAGAGAGGGTATGAGGAACTCCGGGATGAGGTCCTGGAGGTTATGGGAGTGGACGACGGCAACCCGTTCCTCCATGTGGAAGGAACTATGCAGCTAACTGGAGAGCCCCCACGGGTTTTCGCAGAAAGGCTGTGGCCAGTGTACCGGCACAGCTGTCCGGGCATGCCTGAATGGGCCGCAATGAACAATGTCCAGCGGGTTCACTGGCTCCGATGCCTGGTTGCCAACAGCTTACCGCAGATACAGGCCCAAGCCAAATTTTGGTTTGACCCCCAAGGTCCCGGTACCACAGAGGAGACAGTGCTCCGACAGCTCACCATTGCGTATAAGAATTGCAGGGGTCAGGAGGCACCTCCCTCTAAGGGAAAAGTGCATGAGGCAAAACCCGCAGCCCCAAGTAAAAAGGAGTGGCATCAGGAGGGGAATCGCCCTCCCCAAGCCAAGCTCAATTGCTACGGGTGTGGGAAGGATGGACATTAGCGCAGGGACTGTAAAAATCCGTGGAAGGACAATAAGGGAAAATCTCCTGCAGCCCAAGCCCAAGCCCAGGCCGCCGCCCCAGCACAAGTCCAGGTCCAAGCCGCAGCCCCTGACCCAGAAAAAGGAGCCGGTGCAGCTACAGATCCCGCTGCGATAGAGTCAATTTTAGAGACAATGCGGTCTCTTACGATCTCACAGGGGAAGATAGCATTCACCACAGGTCCTGTCGTTCCCGCAGCCCCGACCACTTCGCCCCAATGACTAGAGCCAGCGCGGCCCGTTTAACTGTGTTCGTTGCAATATGATTTATGGAGGCGACCCCTCGTGGTGATGGAGGTAGAGAGGTAAAAGGGACCTATCTGTTGGATACAGGGGCATCGTGCACCGTGATCCACACAGCTAACCCTACCACCTCACCTCTGTCCACCGGGGTTCCATATATTCTGTCAGGCTTCATGGGCAAAGAACAGGCTGGCGCATTCTCCATCCCCCTCTCCATTCATTTAGGACCACTCCGCACCACGTGGAAGTGTATACTGATGAAGTGGGAGGTGGAGGGTGGAAAAGGGATCCTTGGGTCCGATTTCTTAGTAGAACACGGGATCCTCGTGGATCTTAGAAATCACTGTCTCTGGGGAGCGAGTACGGGTAAGAAAGGCGAGGTAGTCATCATCCCAGGGAAGGAAGGGAAAGGGACCCTATGTACCGTGAAGCCAAAAGAGGGCTACGACCTCGAGCTCATGGTCGCCAGCATCCCACAAGATCTGCAGGCATTCGTGTCAGATCACCTGACTATGTTTGCCACTCACAAACACGATTGCGGGAGGGTCACCGGGTTTGAGGTCAGAGTAGACGGGGACCCCATGGCCCGACCCCAAAAACAGTACAGCTTCCCCAGGGAAGCGGAGCCCGACATGGAGACAGCAATGTCTTCACTGGTGCAGCAGGGCGTGTTGAGGTCGATAGCCACCCACGTAAACTCTCCTTTGTGGCCGGTGAAGAAGCCGGACAATTCCTGGAGAGCCACGGTGGACCACAGAGTCCTCAATAGTAACATCCCAGTCTGAGCGCCGACGGTAGCAGCAGTTGCCGACCTGATAGGAAGTATTCCTACATCCGCGACCACGTTCACGGTGCTGGATATTTCCAATGGGTTTTGGTCCATCCCTTTAAGGAGGGAGGATCAGTACAAGTTTGCCTTTACTTTTAAAGGGCAACAGTACACCTGGAACTGCTTGCCACAGGGTTTCCAGAACAGCCCCAGCATTTTCCATCAATGTATGGCAGGGAGCTAAAAAGAGTTCAGCCAGCCCAATCAGCTAGTGCAGTATGTGGATGACCTACTCCTGTTCACAGACTCGAGAGAGCAGCATGGCCCACTATTGGCCGAGCTATTAGCGCTGTTAGGCAGAAAGGGTTTCAAGGTGAACCCAAAGAAGGCACGGATCGGCCAGCAGGAAGTAAAATTCCTGGGCCTGACCATCTGCGCTGGAGAGAGAGCCATAGACAAGGCTAGACGGGAATCGGTGCAAGACCCACCGGTCCCCACCGCCGTAGCCCAGAAGTGGGAAGTAGGAGACAAGGTCATGGTAGGAAACTCTGCCCGAGTGGGGAGTTTAGAACCACTGTACATGGGGCCCTACAGTATTGTAGACAAGGCCAGCCCCATGGTATACGCAGGGAAGTTGCCCCGGCGCACTAAATGGTTTCACGTAAACCAGTGCAAACTAATTAAGCCGGCTGCAAAAGAGCCAACAACCGAAGCCAGGTCTGAGGGTGAAAATCCTCAGCCTGAGGCGTGCGATAAGTCACAGACCACACAGGCTGGACCCGCAGCCTGCTTGAGGGGAGGAGCTATCCCGCCCATCTGGCAGGTTTCCCCATTGGCCTGGGACTCGGACGGGGAAGAGCCCGAAGACCAAGGCCCTCCCCCTGACCCGAGCACAGTTAGGGGGGAGCCCGAACAGCTAGGCCCCGCCCCTGACATGATTCTGGAGGAGGTGGAGTCGGAGGACGGAGGTCCCGCCCTCGGCTCAAGCGTAGGGGAGGTAGAACTTGGGGGCAGAGATTCTCCACCTGTAGGGACAGGTAGGAAGGAGTCGTCTGCCACAGACCTAAATCCCAAAGGGGCGGAGTCTGAGGGAAGGGAGCCGAAGCCGACAGTCGTGGAGAAGCCACGGGCTGTGAGGGCTAAAGTCCCAACCAAAGGTCCACTCACAAAGGGAGCCTCGCCCAAAGTACACCCTCGCAGGTCGTCTCGGACGCCTCAGCCAATAAAACTCTGGCCAGATTCCCCCTACTTCAGCAGACACCGACTTGGGAAATCCCTAGAAAGACGCAGTCCCCAATTGGCAGCAAAAGGCTGCGGGGGACTCAAGCTACAGGTCAGTGCGGCCCCGCCACAGGGAGCGGTGAGCTGCAGTCCGAACAGGGATTAGGCAGGCCGCCCGGGGACGGGCGGCGCTGTACATACGTTTAGTTAAGTTTAAGGTGATGGGTGTCATAAGAAATAGTTTTGGAATCTGCCCAGCATATGTGTTTGTTTTGGATCGAGGTCAAAAGACCCGATCATGCCTTCACCTAGGCCAGAATCTCTCGGGAGCCTGGCTGTATCGTTTAATCTGTTGCAGGAACCAAAGGTACCATGGAGAGGATTCTCATCGTGTTCACGGTGATCGGGTGTAGCTTGGCCTATCGGGGCTACACCAAGGACTCCATCGTGTATGGATGCTCTGGGGACACAGCCCCCATTGCGACTGATGGGACAGGTGAACGGGACGTTGAGGAAACAGCCACCTATTTCCACGAAGGGAGGTGGCCAGGATGGCTGGGGTCGAACTCTACGGAATACTCCAGCCAGTCCGGGTTTGCATACGGAGAGACTTCTCTAATGTGTCCCAGGGTGAGGATCATCGCGCCCAGATTCAGCGTAACCGCCGGGAGGAAGATTTGTTTAGTATGCAATGGACATGTTCCTTTGGACAGATGGTGGTGGCTTCGGAAGCTGAGTAAGACCATGAAAAACTCCACGGTCGAGTGGGAGCGACTGGGTAACAATACTCATCGGACTATTACGGGGACTCATGGGGGATTGAGTGTCTGTTGAGACAAGTGGTGGGAACCAGATGAGGGGATTTACATCTGCATGTGGGGTTCCGAACGCGTCTGCCCCACAGGCATCTCCATCTTTTTCCAGAGACAGTAGCAGGATGCTGGGAAAGGGATGAGGTGGGACATCAGCACGCGGGCGTGCGGAGTCCCATACATTCCGATCCCGGTGAATGTCACTGAGCTCATCACCTGCCCCCGCAAGCCCCTGCCCACGATTCCGGTAGGCAAAGCCCGCAAGGAAGGGTGCCCCGCCAATACCAAGGGACCCGGGAACAGACTGGTATTGGTACCCACAGGTAAGGTGCTGTACCAAGGGGTGCACTACGCGGTAGCCTCGATGATTTTAAACCTCACCGAGGTGCGATTGCCAGAGTGGTGCCCCAAGGAAACGGAGCAATTGTACCAGGTCCTGTTAACAAATATGTTCAGACAATTTTATGAGTTTGACTTTGCCGATGTTGAAAGAGCCGGATTGTACACCACACCACATGAGGTCTTGGACAGGGTAGGGAGACAAAGAAGGGGTACAGTCAATGATATTTTTACCGCCTTTAACACAGGGACTTCCGTCATCAACACCCTGGATGACGTGGAGCTGCAGACCCAGATCAATGGTTTAAAAGCGCAGTTAAGAAAGATACTGACGGACGAGAATAAGGTAGTGGGTTCTGAGTTACATGAGGATCAGGCCATGACACTACACTTAAAAGAAATCATAGCTGAGCTGGAGAAACACGCTAAAACAGTAAATGCTCTCATCAGAGAGGATCGGAATGCGTCAGATCAGGCTGCGCAGAACGAGGCGTGCGTGCTGTATGGGGCGTGGTTACTGGGCGAGGGCCGCAGTAATCTGGAGGATTTAAAACAAGGTTTGGTCCCCTCCTGGATCAGCAATAAGCACCTCACAGCCCTCCACCCTTTTGAGAACGCATTAAGTCCGTGCCAGCTCAGACTAGCTTCAGAGGCCTACCCAGTCCCAATGGACTGTGGGCGGCCTAATCACACCATTATGGGTATAGTGGTAAGAATGCCAGTTATGGGAAAGACAGCTAAACCCGCCCCGGTATACAGGGTGGAGAACATTGGAGTCATTCAAGGGGGTGCACACATTCGCTACACAGCGGTCCCACCTTACGTCATTCGATGGGAGCATGCAATGACGGGTACCAACCTCTCGGGGTGCCGGAGCCGGGGAGCACACATCATCCTGTGTCCCCAGCACTTAAATGCCTATTCAAAACCACAGTGCGGGTTCAGAACTGCTGGCGCGAAGCCTATAAATTGCACCATGGAGGCAATGGCACAAAGCCATGTGCCCCCGCAGGTGGCATAAATAGGAGGTGGGGCATACTGTGTCACCACTGCAGCGCCCCACTACCAACATGGACACCACGGCTGGTGTCCGGTCAGTGACAGCAGTTTCTGCTTCAAACCCAAGCAGAAGTTCAAGTGGCCCATGAGCGAATTGTCCCTATTCCTGAACCTTCCACTGTTCACCTCGCAGTCAAGGAAAATTTCACCGATCTGCAATGATTCGTTGCACATTTTGGCTACGTCATTCCCCCTCTCCCTGAACACCTCACCAAGATACTAAAAGCTGTTGCCGTTTCACAGAAACATTTTTACACACTGGAGCAGAAGACATTAGAAATAGGGGCAGACATATTAGATATAGTGACCCCACCGTGGTGGGACCTGTTCACTAATATAGAAGTCCCTTCATGGTTAAGGATAGCCTCCCACATCCTCGTAGTATGTCAGATTTTTATTGTGATTCATTTACTCTTTGTACATTGTAAGAGGGACAAACCTTTCCAGAAGTATGAGAACAGAGGAGAATGGAGGGAGCATTATGTGCGGGTAGATGAGGAGACACCTGCTTAAATTTTGCTGCTATGTATAGAGTTAGAGTTTTCCCTCCCTCCTCTATTTTTGATCATATTCATGTGTGATTTGTGTGTATTTTTCTTTCTTTATTATTTTTATTGAAGTTTATTATGTATGTCAGATTTTAACTCCTATGTATTGCCATCTATAGATGCTTAATGTACACTGTGGGTTTTCTGAAATGGGAAATGCATGTGTTGTGGGGTCATAGATAGGTAAATACAGGGGATGGTTGGATTATGGAGAGTCAGAATATTTTGCTCACCCAGAATTATGATACTTCATGCAAGTTATAGTATCATCAGGAGGACTGTAGGGTTTGCAAAATTGAACATTGTCCTATAAGGGTCTATTGGCAGAAAAGGCCTTAATTTTAAAGACTGTTTAAAAGAAGCCCAGAAAAAGGGGGCACACAAAATGGCCACCAGACCCCGTGACGAGTCTTTGGGACATTTTTAAATGGTTCCTGCAGTCCACAGAGAGCTTTTGTGGATTCAGCCCACAGTAAGTTCTGGAATGCAATTTCAGAGAATGCGAAACCAGACAGAACCCCATACATATGGATTGGATGCAGATTCAATCAGATCGGCCTGTAGATAAAGGCCATCAAAATGTTTACCCAGACAAAGGGAAACAGCCTCAAGTTCAAAGGGGGACATCAAGACCCATTAAAGACAATACAAGGTCATTCCAGACCAGAGATGGCAGTTACCGGCCATCCCGAAAGTACTTTAAACACAATGACTACCCCTCTGTGCTACAAGCCCGCCAAAATTTAAACAAAGACTAACCTTGATATGGCGGAAGATAAAGGCCTCCATGAGAAGTATAACTGGAGACCCGGGGTAGCTATCGGGAGATGATCGAGTTGGATGTTCGAGAGGGAGGTTGGAGAGAGAGGTTCGAGAGGGAAGATTGAGTCAGCGCCCAGACCCGGGGTAGCTATCGGGAGACCATCGACAAACCCCGGGCCAATTGACGAGACGAAAAGGCGGTGACCCTCCAAGAGGAAACCTATATGAAAATGGTCAAACAGTTGGTCTCTCTCCATGCCGACGTCCAGGCCTGCTAACATCCAGCCTGTCCGTGTCCATTACCTTGAGGGAGAAAAGAGTGTGTCGCAGCCCGCTGCGTTCCGCTAACCACGTGGAGACAGGACGCCTGAGAGGACCAAAACGCAGACTTCTACTAGTCAATCTCTCATGGCATTGCATACTGGGAGTCAAGGCCATGGGTACTTTTCAGGAAAGGAGGGGAAGAGGAGTGGGGAGGAGAGGGAAAGGAGGGGAAGAGTAGAAGGAGATGACTTATACTGGCAATGCTGTGCATAAGCCATTTTACCAGCTCCAGGTGTCATACATTGGCCGGAATTTTCTGTACATGGTTGGGTCGGGTGCTGGCGTTCGCCGTGACGAGTTGTGACCCCGTTCCTGATTCCATCCCACTCCCGAGATCGACTTAACATTAATGGCGCCTATTAAGGCAGCCCTGTGCGTTACCCGGCCCTATTAAATGATGTGGGTCTGATGATGTCATCGATGATGTGTCTTCAGCTGGGATATTTAAAGGAGCCATGGCCACATTGCATTTGAAGTTTCATCTAGGATAGTGCCGGCGCTGCACTGCACCATTGGAATGATACAAAGGGGGAGAAATTCGGTATAGCCCCGTTTAGGGCTCTAAAACTTCAAAAGTTGAAATATTAGCGCCAGGCACTAATCATTCTTGCCTCCTGCAAAATTCAGTTTTAGCACTCCAAGAGGGAAGTGGAGCGCTAAACCAAGCGCTAATCACTTCTCTTAAGGCGCTAAAGTCCGAGAGTGTGCCGGTAGCGGCAGAGCGCTAAACAATTTCGAGCACATTGTACACGGCACTCTTTCATCACAGAGGCTGCTTCCCTTGCATAAAGGAAAGGGCCAATGATGCTGCACAAGCTAATTTTCGTCAGTTCTTTATTACAAGGCTAACTGGGCAACTGGCTTTACAGCCCCAAACATTCTCACAGAGTGGAGGACTTGGACATCTTGAACCAATGAAACATTGGCCCAGATATTCCGATCCCTACGGGTGAGTACGCGTTGTGTACCCACCCATAGGGACATCGGAAATGCCGGTTTCAGGCATGCACTGCGCATGCGCTTTAAACCGACATTTCCGATCTGTCAAGAATACTCTTGGAGAAGGGCCTCTGTGGGCGGATAGTTCCGCTTTTTGAAGACCCTCTGCCCGCAGAAAATCCTTACAATTCCTACGCCTGGTAAAAGCAGGCGTAAGGCCTGCTTTTACCAGGATAAGAGTTGAAAAAAAGTAAAAACAAAAATTTAATTTTCACTGATTTATCATTTAAAAATACTTTTAAAAAGGTAAGTTTATTTTTAGCCCTGTAAAAAACTTGAATTCTTTTTTTCAAAAAATTACATTTTTGTTTAAAATACTTAATTTAATGGGCCAAAAATTCGGGTCGGGGGCTTCCCACGGGTGCAAGCCCCCGATCTGCACTCACCCTGCGCACTGACATCTGAAGCCCGGGCCTGCTTGCATTTCCTGTGACAGGCCCGGTTCAGATGTCAGCACACTGTGCTTACCTGATCCAGCGGCGTAGTTAGTGCAATGTGCCGGCTGGGATCAGGTGAGTACTGTACAACCAATCAGGGGAGAGGAAGGTTCATTCATGAGTTTGAGAGTAAGAACTGTCAAACGCATGAAAACTCCGGGGGCCCAAAACACTATTTAAACTTTAAATAAAAATTTAAAAAACATCCCAATCATTAAATTAAGTATAAATAAATTTAAAATTGAAAAAAAATTTTTTTTAATAAAAAGGGTCTAAAACTAAACTTACCTTATTGTAGATTCTTTAAAATAATAAACCTGTGGGAAAAAAAATTCTAAATTACACTAAAACACCACTTACCTGTAAAAATAAATACTTATGTGTGCTTTTTACAAGCGTAAAGACCGGAGGCCTTTACACATGCGCAAATCCCCCAAAACAGAGGAAATCCAAGACACACGCGCTGCCCCCTACAGCGCACGCGCTAGCCTCTTCAACTCTTGGGTTGGAGGAGAGGAAATGCCGGTTTTCAGCGCATGCGCTGTGCATGCTGAAAACCGGCATTTCCTCTGGCCAGACGCGTGAGTACCCCTTCCGTACTCACGCGTTTGGGGAGGAATTTCTGCCCCATTGTAATTTCAAGTCATTTTAAAAATGAGATTTAAAAAAAAAAATATTTTAAGTTTTACTATGTTTTTTCATTGATCTCCATTTATATATTTGACAGGTCTTCCTGTCAAATGTATGAAGGGAGATTCCCTTCCGTGATTGGCTCCCCATGGCCCACGTGATCCCAGAGATGCTGCGAACTACATGCGCCTCTGGGGTACGTGGGCCCTGCGCACTTCAAGTTTGGTGAGCTCCAGGAGCATGTGCGTCCAGGAAGCCCTCAGGGCGCAACGCGGGAGGCCTGCAATCGGAAAATACGGGCCATTAAAAACTTTGCACAGGCACCAGACTGGTGCAAATAATAAAGGTTGCGCTAGCTGAAAAGCATTCCCTTTAATTACTGCTCCCGAAGCTGCCAGCCGAGTTCACAACACCTCCTCTTGCTGGCGCAAGGCAATAAAGCAGGGGGTGTGAGTGAATTTTCCATCAGGGGCGATAACAGGGTGCTGAGCACTACATGATGTCATGATCTGCGAGGCGCTAGAGGCCCAGGCGCTAAGAGTTAGCACCAGTGCTAAACCGGCACTGAAGTTGGCGGACATCGCTGCATTTGCCCAGGTGCCCCGTTAGTGCCCCCACCGGGTGCTAATGGGAGGCACTATTGTTATGTTCATTAATAACTAGACATTCTTATTATGAACAGCTAGCTTCTAGCTAGTCATTTATTCAGTACATGTTCTCTAGGTACAGCATCTGTAGAGATTCAACATGTGTACTTCTGTGTGCAGGCAGCCATCTTGACAACTGCCTTCTGGGTAGCCTAGTGCATTGTGGGTAGTGTAGTCTTAAACACATACAACTATATACACAGCAATACAGCTCTACAGCTCCATCTAGTGTACCACTCTAGAATGACATGTTATTGATCATTACATCCCCCTTTCTTTGAGGTTAAACAAAATCAATATCAATCAACTTACAAGAAACACGATAAAGAAGATATCAGTAACACTTTTGTTAGTGCTCTATAAACATAAACATTTTCACAACAGTCAATACATTTTCAATATAGTTTTTCTTTGTACTCAAAGATTAAGTCTATCAGGCTTTTTTACTACACGTGTGGATCTTCTCAGCATGGGTAAGTCTGATGTGTTTTCATGAGATTGTTCTGGTGGTGAATGACAAGATTCAGTTGCGGCATTGTCATCAATCTGCTCTTGGATAGTTTCTTGTGTTTTCAGGAGGGAACAGCAGTTCCTCCTGAGAATCAGTCCTTCCTCAGTTCTAACAGTGTATGACCTTGGTCGTACTTCCTCAAGAACTGTAGCTTTCCTGTTCCATGCATCTGGATCCTCAATCCTGACAACATCATCCCTTGTCAATGGTTTTAGAGTTTTGGATTACTTGTCATAGTATGATTTCTGTTTCAGCTTTAACATTTGAAGTCTCTGTCCTAGTTCCTTACTCTGCTTTTCTTTTGCACAGCAGGGTAGCGTGGTGCACAACTTGCGACCCATTAGTAGTTCAGCAGGTGAAGAACCAGAGTCTAAAGGTGAGGCTCGGTAGCTCAGCAGGGCGAGATAAGGATCAGACTTGCTTTCTGTCGCTTTCTTCAGTAGCTGCTTGAGAACTTGAACACCTTTCTCTGCCTTACCATTTGACTGAGCACACAGAGGACTGGATGTGATGTGCTGAAAGTCATACTGTGCTGCAAACTGTTTCCACTCCTTACAGTTGAAGCACGGACCATTGTCGCTAATGGCAATCCTGGGAATTCCATGTCTGGCGAAGATGGATTTCACATGCATTATGACACTGCTTGCTGTGGTGCTTGAGAGCAGCGCCATCTCAGGATAGTTAGAATAGTAGTCAATCACTATTAGATATTCTATACCATTTAAATGAAAAAGGTCCATACCAACCTTTTGCCATGGTGCTGTTGGTATGTCAGCTACTATCATTGGTTCCTTTGTTTGTTTGTTTTGGTGTTTCTGACATGTCTCACATTCGCCTATCATGTTCTCAATGTCCTTATTTATGCCAGGCCAATAAACAGTGTCTTTTGCTCTCCTTTCGCATTTTTCAGTTCCGAGGTGTTCCTCATGAATCCTTTTGAGCATGTCTCGACGTAGAGCCTGTGGAATGACTATTCTGTTCTGTTTTAGTAATAGTCCACTTACGACACTCAACTCTGACCTTATGTGATAGTATTTTGGACAGGAACCTTTTGGCCAACCATGATGAATGTTCTCTATTACTGTTTGTAACACTGTATCTTTTACTGTTTCTTCTGCTATTTGCTTTGATTTTGTGTCTGACACGGGCAGCGCAGCAGTGACCATACTCACATGAACATCCACATCTTCTTCAGTAGAGCTCACTTGACTCATTGTGGGTGCTCGGGTTAGTGCATCTGCTAACACTATGTATTTGCCTGGTGTGTAGATCAGTTCAAAGTCATATCTTTGCAGCTTTATCATGAGTCGTTGAATACTTGGAGACATCTCATTCAGATTTTTTTTTATGATGGCAACCAGTGGGCTGTGGTCTGTCTCAACTGTGAAGGTGGGAAGTCCATATATGTAGCCATGAAACATTTCTAGTCCAACTACCAAGCCTAGACATTCCTTTTCAATCTGGGCGTATCGACACTCAGTATCAGTCATAGACCTGGAGGCATATGCAACAGGCTTCCAATCTTCACCCTCTGCTTGTAGCAAGATCGCGCCTAGGCCATCTTTTGATGCATCCGTTGACACTTTGATTCTCTTTGTTGGGTCAAAGAAAGTGAGTACAGGTGTGGTTGTCAGCACTGTTTTGAGGTTCATCCACTCTTATTCATGTCTTTCTGTCCATGCGAACTCATTTGTTTTATGTAGCAGGTCTCGCAGACAGGTTGTCTTGGCTGACAAGTTAGGAATGAACTTTTCAATGAAGTTTATCATCCCCATGATGCGTAGTACTCCATTTTTGTCAGTGGGTCGGGGTATTTTGAGTATGGCGTTTACTTTTTCCATATCTGGCTCTATTCCTTTACCAGATAGAATATCTCCTAGGAAAGTAACTTCTTGGACACCAAACTGACACTTGGCTTTGTTGAGCTTCAGTCCATTCCAGCGTATGCTCTGTAGCACTTTAGTCAGCCTCTCATTGTGTTCTTTCAGTGTGGAGCCCCAGATGATGATGTCATCAACATAGACCCGAACTCCTTCCAGACCTTCAATTATGTGTTCCATCGCTCTATGAAAGATTTCAGATGCAGATATTATCCCAAAAGGCATTCTGAGGAAACAATACCTGCCAAATGGTGTGTTGAAGGTACAGTATTTGTTGCTCTCTTCATCCAGTTTTAGTTGCCAAAATCCTTGTGAGGCATCGAGCTTTGTAAAGTATCTGGCACCTGACATTTCACTGGTGATTTCTTCTCGCTTGGGAATCTGGTAGTGTTCACGTTTTATGTTTGCATTTAAGTCCTTTGGATCCATGCATATTCTTAGATCATTGTTCGTTTTCTTTACACATACCATGGAGTTAACCCAGTCTGTTGGCTCTTCGACTTTCCTGATGACTCCTAGTGTGGTCATTCTGTCCAGTTCTTTCTTGAGCCGGTCACACAGGGGTGCTGGAACTCTTCGTGGAGCATGTACCACTGGCTGAGCATCCTCCTTTAGCTGGATCTTGTAAGTGAATGGTAGAACTTCAAATTCTTTGAACACATCCTGGAAATTACTCACTACAGAATCCATTGAGTCATCTGGTCTGCTTATGGCACAGTTTATACGGTAGACTCTCTTGACCAGTTCTAAGTCCTCACAAGCTTTGTCACCTAGTAGTGAATCAAGTCCTTCAGCCACAACAGGAAACTTGAGATGATGCACTTTGTCTTTGACTGTCACTTTAAGTCTGCATACACCTAAGCTATCTATTTTCTGTCCATTATAGCGCTTCAGTCGTACTGACTTTTTCTGTATTTTGGGCTTTTCTTTCATATTTTTAATGTCACTCATACTGATTAAGTTTGCTTTTGCCCCAGTGTCTAGTTTCAATGTAACTAATGCTCCATTTACCTGCAGTGGGATCATCTATTTGTCCTCTTTTACTGCATTAACTTTATGTTCAGCATTGTTTATTCCTGAGGGCTGCACATTTTCTGTATCCTTTTCTATGTTGTCACATGACACCATTCCTACAGAAAATATCTCACTTAAATCAGTGTCCTCAATCACATTAACTCGTTGCCCTTTCTTAGTTTTTACTTTTGAAAAGCATTGTTTGGCAAAGTGATTCTTTCCATGACATTTTGTGCACATTTTTCCAAACGCTGGGCATTGTTTTAACTGGTGTTTGTAACCACAGCGTTTACAATTAAAAATTCCTTCCTCCGATTGCTTTACACTTCTGTTCTGCCCATGTTTCTTCCCTTTGTAGGACATAGCACCAACAGCAGCACTTACTACAATTGCATCATTATTGATTTCACTGAAAGTCTTCGCGTGCTGTCGAGCTAGCTCACTGGCTTGGCATATTGTCACAGCATTTTCCAATGTTAGTTCGGTTTCTCTCAACAGACGTTCCCTGACCTTTTTATCCTGAATACCAAACACAATCTGGCCACGAATCATGGATGATTTCAGCTCAGAGAAATTACATGTCTGTGCTTTCAGTTTCAGATCAGTCACAAAGCTATCAAAAGTCTCATTTTGCTGCTGTGTCCTTGAACGGAACACGTATCTTTAATAGGTTTCATTCTTTTTGGGAGAACGATGTGTATCAAATTTCTTTAGCACATCGTCTAATTTTTCTCTGTTCTCCTCTGGATTGAATACAAATGTATTAAATACCTCTATCGCCTGTGGGCCTGCAACCGTGAGCAGCAACGCTACCTTCCTTGCGCCTGGCTTCGTACCGAACCCGATGGCAGCAATGTAGAGTTCAAATTGTTGTTTGAAAGCCCGCCAATTGTAGTCGACATTTCCCATGAGATTCAAACCTCCCGGTGGCTTCAAAGACTCCATCTCGCGTTTCACAATTTTTAGCAGATTTTCAACACTCCTGGTACCATGTTATGTTCATTAATAACTAGACATTCTTATTATGAACAGCTAGCTTCTAGCTAGTCATTTATTCAGTACACTTTCTCTAGGTACAGCATCTGTAGAGATTCAGCATGTGTACTTCTGTGTGCAGGCAGCCATCTTCACTACTGCCTTCTGGGTAGCCTAGTGCATCGTGGGTAATGTAGTCTTAAACACATACAACTATATACACAGCAATACAGCTCTATGGCTCCATCTAGTGTACCACTCTAGAATGACATGTTATTGATCATTACAGCTATCATACCGAATTTTGCAGCCAAAGAGTTTTAACATGACTGCATAGAGACAGAGGGCTGCACCCAGGTTCTCAGATGACTCCCTCCATATGCTTGTGGAGGGAGTGAGAGTACGCAGGGAGGTCCTCTTCCCTTCCAATGGGCAGAAGAGACATCCCCAACAGAACAAAGGAGTCTGGCTCCAAATAGCAGAGGTGGTCAATAGCAGGGATATCTTGGTAGGATTTGGGTGCAGTGCCACAAACATTTCAATTATCTCATTAGATCAGGAAAGGTGGGTGCAAAGCCACACTCAACTTCATCCTGCTGTACCTCTCATCACATTCCCATCACTCTGCATTCTCAAGCCGACTCCTGCACATCCTTACTCACACCAACATACCTTGCACGTCCACCCATCCCTCTCTCTCTATCTACATTATCACATCCCCATCTGACAAATCACTCCTCACACTCACCCTCATCCTAATGTAATCATACCAACTAACAACACTCAAGGAGGCCGCTTGGCATTGCCACCCCACTCCATCATAGTTACCCTCTAAAGATGTGACCCATCCATTCCTTACACTCATTCCATCATTCTCACACAACCTTCTTGTCTTTCCTTCCTTGCAGGAAAAGAGAGCCCACAATAAGAGAGAGAGGGAGAGAACCGGAGGTGGCCCTTCATTATTGGCCACCTTAACAGCAGCAGAGGAGTTTCCTTGCAAGTGGCTGGAGTCGCTGAGCAGCTGGACATAGGAGGCGGAGAGAGGGGGGCCTTCTCAGCAACCTGGTGATAGAATTACATCTCATACAGCCACATGGCCTACAGCCATGGTGTGGAGATGCCGGTGTTGGACTGGGGTGGACAAATGTAAGAAATCACACAACACCAGGTTATAGTCCAACAGCTTTATTTGAAATCACAAGCTTTCGGAGCGCTGCTCCTTCATCAGGTGAAGTGGAGAGATGCATAAAAACACAGCTTTTATAGTCAGAGAATAATGTCAGATGTTTACAGGTAATCTTTCTAACTGCCATTTATCACACCTCGGCAGAGAGATAATCACAGCAATCAAAGGTGTAAATGGTGTCCAAACAGGTCAGTCAGGAAAACATTACATCAAAGAACAATGAGGTGGGGTCACAAGGGATCAAATGTTGCAGATGCTGGGGTCTGTATGAAAAACAAAAAAACATTTCTTTTGCTGGAAATCACAGCAGGTCCGGCCGCATCTGTGTGGAGAGAACAAGCCAACGATGACTCGAGTCTGGATGACCCTACGTCAGGTGGGGTTACATGTAGCATGACATGAACCCAAGATCCCGGTTGAGGCTGTCCTGATGGGTGTGGAACTTGGCTATCAGTTTCTGCTCGACGATTTTTCGTTGTCGTGTGTCTCAAAGGCCGCCTTGGAGAATGCTTACCCGAAGATCGGAGGCTGAATGTCCTTGACTGCTGAAGTGTTCCCCGACTGGGAGGGAACACTCCTGCCTGGCGATTGTTGCATGGTGTCCGTTCATCCGTTGTCGCAGTGTCTGCATGGTCTCGCCGATGTACCATGCTCCGGGGCATCCTTTCCTGCAACGTATGAGGTAGACAACATTGGCCGAGTCACATGAGTATGTACCATGTACCTGGTGGGTGGTGTCCTCACGTGTGATGATGGTATCTGTGTTGATGATCTGGCATGTCTTGCAGAGGTTGCTGTGGCAGGGTTGTGTAGTGTCGTGGTCGCTGTTCTCCTGAAAGCTGGGTAATTTGCTGTGAACGATGGTCTGTTTGAGGTTAGGCGGCTGTTTGAAGGTGAGTAATGGAGGCGTGGGGATGGCCTTAGCGAGGTGTTCGTCATCATCGATGACATGTTGAAGGCTGCGAAGGACATGGCGTAGTTTTGCCGCTCCGGGGAAGTACTGGACGACGAAGGGTACTCTGTTGGTTGTTTTTCATACAGACCCCAGCATCTGCAACATTTGACCCCTTGTGGCCCCACCTCATTGTTCTTTGATGTAATGTTTTTCTGACTGACCTGTTTGGACACCATTTACACCTTTGATTGCTGTGATTATCTCTCTGCCGAGGTGTGATAAATGGCAGTTAGAAAGATTACCTGTAAACATCTGACACTATTCTCTGACTATATAAGCTGTGTTTTTATGCATCTCTCCACTTCACCTAACGAAGGAGCAGCGCTCCGAAAGCTTGTGATTTCAAATAAAGCTGTTGGGCTATAACCTGGTGTTGTGTGATTTATGGCATACAGCAGTCACTCATATGGGGACTGATGTTAGCAGCCAGTGAATGTTCATCATGTACATATCTGTACCCATTCTTCACATGACATATGTACTCTCCCACAGGTCCATCAAGAGCCCTTCCCCACCTCCACCCCCCCCCCACTCTCCAGGAGGAAGAGCAAGAGCACTCCTCAGAGGAGCCTCCAGCCTCTGAGGGTGCACCGTCAGCAGACATGAACGCACCTAGCACCAGTGCAGATACACACACCTCGGGGGGTGAAACGCGAGATAGAGCTGTGTTGTTACCTGGTGTCCCACAACTTACAAGTGAGCAAGAGCAGATGGTGGAGACAGGGACAGCAGTGGAGACTCCTCATTAGAAGGCAAAGGACACTCCCAGCTTTGCTCAACTGCATGCAAACACTGAGCCTCGGGGCTTTCCAGAAAGTGGGCGATCCTGGAGGTGCTGCAAGAAGTGCAGGAGACTTTGACAGGTTTTGCGACCGTGATGTCTGCAAATGTGCAGAGAATGGAGGAGTCCATCTCCAACATGAGCACCGCCATGTCACAGGCAATGGCAACTGTAGGCTCTGCCATGGAAAGGATGGCCACCTGCATGGAGCAGCTAATGCGCCACTCACAGGAGCACATGGTCTCTAAGGAGAATAGATGGCTATCTATGGAGACCAGGTGGCAGACGCTCATAGACCTCCTTGCTAGGAGGGATGTCAATACAGACGTGGGTGCTCATGGCCCCACTGCTGTGAAGCAAGGTGCTCTCCAGTTATTTGCTAGCAGGGAAGTGCAGGTGGCCCATGAGGGGGATAAAGGTGAGAGGGGACATGGGAGTGGGGCTCCTCTCAAAGTGCTCACACTTCTCCCCCTTTGGCCCCCCCCCACCCACCCCACCCCCAGTCAGAGCCCCAGATATCTCCTCGGATTGCGATGGCCAAGTCTGCCCCTGCACAGTCACAGGAGGAGCAGACTTTGGCGGGGCCATCACAGGCTCTAAAACTCAGAGAACATTCGCCAAAAGTGCCTGTGCCATCGCAGCAGGCAAGTGAGCAGGCTGCCTCTACCTCTGCTGAAGCCACAGGGGTAGCACCTTGTAGAAGCTCACATAAGTGAAAGATGAAACACTAGTAGATGCACAAGAGTAGCCACTTGAGTGTTTTAATAAATGTTTCTGTAAGGTTTCTGTTACTGTAATATTACGCATAAAACTATTTATTTTCACCACTTTCCGGTCATGGACAAATTTTTATGCAGCTTTGGAAGTGTCTTAGTAAGTTGGAGTGAACGGTCAGACATAAAGTTACATCCAGCAATGGTGGTCAGTGTGAAAGGAATGGGTTGGTCATTGTAGGGATGCTTTATGGTGTTGCTGTGGGTTGGTGGGAACCTGGCACAGCACGTGGCAGCCATATTGGTGTAATGCATGAAGTTAAGTAAATCTGGCCATGATGAGGTACTGGTGGGATCTGGACCAGAGATTCCTCCTGCTGCTCCTTCTCCTTCTCCTCCTCTGAAGAGGCTGTGCGCTCAGAGCCTTGCTCCTCCTGCAGCTCCAATCCTCGCTACTGCACTATGTTGTGCAGCGTGCAGAAAATGAAGATGATTCTGGAGACCCTGGCTGGTGTGTACTGAAGGGCTCCTCCAGATCTGTCAAGGCATCTGAAGCGCATTTTCAGCATGCATATTGTCTGCTCTATGACACATCAGGTGGAAATGTGGCTTTCATTATATCTCTCCTAGGCCTCAGTATTTGGCCTCCTCAAGGGTGTCATGAGCCACGTCTTCAGTGGATAGCCCTTGTCTCCAAGCAGCCAGCAGGAAAGTCTGCTGGGAGGAGTGAAGAGCTGAGGGAGGGTGGACTGGTGAAGGACAAAAGAGTCATGGCAGCTGCCAGGGAATTTGGCGTACACATGCATGATTTTCTTACTATGGGTGTAGACGAGCTACACATTGAGGGAGTGGAAGCCCTTGCGGTTGACAAAGACTCTTGGGGTGTCCTGATACCTACATGTGTGCCGTCGATGACACCATGCACCAGTGGGAAGCCAGCCAAAGCGGCAAAGGACAGCGCCCGCTCAGTAACACTGGCTTTATCAATGGCAAAGTTGATATAATTGGCTGATTTGTCAAAAAGGCCATTGGTGACCTGTGTGATGCATCTTTGGGTGGCCGACCACAAGCTGCTGCAAATGTCTGCTGCAGATCCCTGGAAAGAGCCTGAGGCGAAGAGGTTGAGGGTGCTGGTGACTTTGACAGCCACTGGTAAGACTTGTCTACCCTCTCCTCTGGACTATGGGTCTTGCTCCAGCAATCTGCAAATGTCTGCGATGACGTGGCGCGATAGCCTGAGCCACCTTTGGCACTGCTGCTCCATCATGTTGAGGAAGCTCATCCTCTGCCTGTATACCCTGTGTTGGGGGTATCGCCTCCGGCGCGGTGCAGCCCCACGCTGATGTCCTCTGTCCTGTGCAGCATCAGGTGGTTGAGGAGAAGATTGGTGGTGTTGTTGTTGGTGCTGCTGGTGTGCCTGGTGCTGCTGGTATTGGGGCTCATCATGGTCTGAATCTGAGGATCAAGATGGGACAGTATAAACGACACCCATTCTGATGTAATAGATGGCATTTCAAGTAGAGTTGACAGAAGCAACCTGTCAATGGTGTGATGGGTTCTACCAATCCGGTGACAGTGGATCCCGACTTTGCTGGAAACACTTGCAACCTCTAGAAAGCTAAATCTGTGCTGACAATGCACTCAGCAACAGCATCTGCTTTAGGAAAGTGACCAGCTGTCAGGTGGGAGGTTTTTTTGTACTTTTCATGCTGTGCACTAATGAGGTGCATCAATGGCCACTGAACTTCCGCCTCAGGTTTACAGACGTGGTTCCCAAGCTGTGTGATTCCCATGCTCATTCAGGGAAATTTGAAAGGTAGAGTTAAAAAGACGCTTAAGGGTCTGACAAGTACCTCATAATGATCCCAATTACCTTGGCCGCCTCTGCTTTTCGGGTCGTTGACCTGCTGGCAAATGTGCCCGAGAGAAAGGCGCGTGGCGGCGGTATGACGGCGAGCCCGACCCGCTCCAAGGTTTTTCAAATTTCCCTCCCGACCCGTCTCCAATTTCGCCCGCACGGACCCCAGAAAATTCCAGCCTTTGTTACAGAGGCAGAATCAACTAAAAAAAATGAAAATGAAAGAAAAACAGTTATTCAATGCTTGGTGCTTCTAAACTGGAGCCTCGACCATACAAGCATTTTCCAGTCTGCACAGTTCTCTCACTAAACAATAAAGATCTGGTTGACCTAAGGTTTGTTTACTTGACCTTGTTAGAGGTGCAAGACAATCTTCAAAAAAATGAGGGAGCTGGTCATTGACCTGAGCTCAAATTTACATACAATTGCACTTGCGATGTTAATGGCTTCAGGCAATAATTTATAACTAGCTACAATTACCTGGATTTGCCTATTTAGAGCAGTGATCTTGTAGGAACAGCAGCCAAGTTAACATTTGAATAGACCCACACTGGGAATTTTCTTGGGACTTCTCCAGCTCTGCTACCTAACTTTAGCGGCAGTTCGGCGGGGAAGCCATGAAAGTTCATGAGAAACCTATAGGACATTCCCAGCACAAGTTAACAGTTACAGACTACAAGTCAGCAACATCATGGGAGATCTGTTAGTGTTCTACAATCAGCACAATTTATTACAGCAACCCACCCATCTAAATATTAGCCCGAATTTTGCAGTGGGTAGTACACCGTCATACCACCTTTGAAATATACCGCAAGTTCGGATTTCCGCATGCGCCTGTTCAATCTTTCCTGATAGGTATATTCTCTCAGTTCTGGTATCATCCTCGTGAATTTTTTTGCACCTTTTCCAGTGCTTCTATATCCTTTTTATAATATGGAGACCACACAGTACTCCAAGTGCTCTCTAACCAAGGTTCTATATAAATTTATCATAACCTCTCTGCTTTTCAATTCTATCCCTCTAGAAATGAACCCAGGCTTTGTTTGCTTTTTTATGGCATTATTAACCTGTGTCGCTACTTTTTGTGATTTGTGTATCTGTACCCTTAGATCTCTTTGCTCCTTTACTCCATTTAGACTCTTACTTTACAAGGAGTATGTGGCCTCCTTATTCTTTCTACCAAAATGAACCACTTCACACTTATCTGTATTGAAATTCATTTGCCAATTACATGCCCATTCTGGAAGTTTATTAATGTCTTCTTGTATTTTGTCACTGTCTTCCTCAGTGTTAACTATACCCGCCAATTTGGAGTCATCTGCAAATTTTGAAATTATACATTCTTAGATCTTAGATCTGTAGATCTTAGTGATATAAAGAGGAAACACAACTAAAGGAAGGAAAAGAAAACGAATCACATATTTATGGAACCGTATCACATTAGAAATATTCTTAAGTGCTTTACATAAAATGCATTACTTTGACGTGCAGTGATTGCAGATAGGTGAACATTGTGGCACTGAGCACTTATGATTAATGGGTAGCAATGGTATAATTTGATGAGAAGCCAGGAGAGACAGAATAGATATCCAGGTGGTTTTGCAGTGGGGTAGATCTCCACCTGCCATATGTCTTCAGCGATGGCCTGCTCAAGTTTCCTTAGAAAGGCCACATTAATTATGAGGGGTGAGATGGCAGCAGTAAAACTATTGGTTATTGGTTTACTGCTGCTAAGAAGGAGACAAGTGGAGTTCTGCTCCAGTGTTCAAAATGCTGCTGCTGATTAAAGAGCCACACGTTCTTTACTGGGTGGGGCAGTTGAAAAGAGCGGCAATGAATGAGGAAAGAGCTGCATCGGGGGGTGGGATGAGAGGGGTCAGCTTAAGTCATTCCACGTCCAATTTTCCAAGATAAAAGTTTTGTGGAGAAAATGGAGTTGCACTATAGGTTAGCGCAAGATTGAAAAGTGACTTTCATTTGAATTAGATCCCACATGAAATTTCCCAACTCCGGGTGTGGTTTTACCCATTGTGCACACCTCACTCATATAAAATGGGCACATTAGGGAATCTGGGGTCTGGTCTGGTCAAGTAGGCTTTTTAAAGGTATATTACTGTTACAGAATTGTTATGAAGAGTGTTTTTTTATATTTTCTTTTAAAGTTTGCTCCATATACTTGGAATATACTCCATATACCAGTGCCACTGGTTTTACTGAGTGGCACACGGTTTTAACAGTTTTTGTTTTTTCCTCCTGCCAATATCCATTATTTATGGTTGCTGCTGCGTTTTAAATCAAACCATACAAAGTTGTGAAGATGGGAATTCATTCGGGTGTTCTGATACTGCTGCATTATTCAGATAAGGAAGATGAATTTGATGGGCCAAGAAATGTAGAGGCAATAACACATATTTATAGAATCTGGCACACCGAGCTGGACATGTCAGACCTGAGCATATTGTTCAACATACAAAAACAGGCTGCCGTACAATTGGACCTTCGCACAAGATAATTACAGATGAGGAAAGCTATTCAGCCCCTCTTGGTTAATCCATCCAGAAAGAATCCACATCTTCCCCATTTCAGCATCTAATTGTTTCTAAATAATCCCAGGGTTTTCTGCTATAGGATAACCTGTAGATAATTAGCCCTGGGTTTCTCTGAGAGTTGTCCCGATCTCCTGCTATAACTTCGGCTACAGATCAGCAAAACCCCTGCGAGAAACAACCTAACTAGCTAAAAACAACCATTTACAATGTTTCTCTAGGGGTTCAGCCGGTTACTCACCAGGAGATTAGCCAGCACCCTCACAGGGCCAACATCTGGAACAAGGACAACTCTTAACACAGAAGGGAAGGCTACCGCAGCACGAAGCTTTCATGCTGCTGATCCCTTCCAATCCACTGCAGAGAAGATTTGCCACATCAGGCCTTCTGTCGTGTACACCTGTATTAAGTATGAGATATTGGGGGAGAAATTCGGTGGGCTGCGCCACCAGTTAGCGCCGAAAGAGGGCACTCAGTGGCTTTAGCGCCACTGGCCACGCCTCCCCCGATATTTAGCTGGGGCGCTAATGGCGGCATTAGCCTGTTGTGTTGCGCCGCCACCGATGACGTCATCGGTGTGCGCAGCGCCCCGCTACTGCCCCGATCGTGATATTTGGCAGGGACCGCCTCTGTAGCGCCGCTCACTAATCGCGCCCGGTTCACGGGGCCTACCTGTGGCGGCAGTGGCGCAAATTAAGGCGGAGGTGCGAGGCGGCCATTTTTTTCAGCGGACGCCTGCCAGCACCTCCGTCCCCGGCCTCCTGTTCTCCCCCCGCGGCATTGCCGGTTGTTTTCCGAGAGCCCGGCACTTCTCCTCGGTGCCGGGCTCTTTTGCCGGCACTCGCGATCGCTCATCGCGCTGGTGCAGGCCCCTCCCCCTTAAGAATGGGAGGAAGGCCTGCAGTACCGCAGCGCGCCATGCCACAGCGTGTGGCGCTGCGGCACGTTGCACTGCGATATTCAGTTTCAGCGCCCTAAAAGGGACGCGGAGCGCCTCGAGCCTCGCCCCGTGTCCCTCTTGGGGCGCTCAAGCTGAATTTCCGGCGATCGCTGCTGCTCCGATCGCAGCGCAAAATCTGGCGCCCAGGCGAGCTTGGCGCCCCATGTGCGGCTCAACCCAATTTCTCCCCCATTGTTATTTGCAAAGCCAACTCCTTCATTCTTTGGTGTACCTCCTTCAGTAGAATGTCTAACTTTTCAGCATCAATTTAAACTCCTGGTGCAGGCCAATATAAGTGCAAGTGTGAAGGTAAAGCCTCAACTTCAGCTTGTTTCATCACAGTGGAAGTATAGCAGATGCTGGTAAAAAGCCTACTTTTCAACCCAAATTTCTTTTTAAAGAAAGTTGTTGAAACTTTCGCCAGGTGCTAATGATTCTCAGCTTTCCATAAATTGGGTATTAGTGCTCCAGGAAGGAAGTGGAGCGCTAAATGAAGCCCTACCACTTCCTTTCTGGAACGCTAAACCACGCAGGATGGTGCCCCGTGCATCACTGCCGAGATCCGAGGCGCCTTCCCTCCCTTAAAGGGAAGGGCCATTGCTGCAGGCTCTGCATTTCAATGATGTCCCTCGTCGCCGAGGGCAGCCGGGATCCTCGACGATCAGCCCCAAGCATTCTAACAGAATGCAGGGCTGATCAATCGTGGCAGTTAAAAATGTTCAAACAGCAACCTAAGGGATGGAAACTATTTTTTTCTGCAGACCAGTGGCCTTACCTTTAATTAGCACTCCTGAAGCACCCGGCCTCCCGAACAACACCTCCTGCAGCTGTCAGTGTTACAGCCCAGCTATGCTGCAGGGGGCAGTACCGAATTTCGGGTCGGGGCACTACCAGGGGCGCTGCGCAGCCGGATGATGTCACAATCTCTGGGCGCAGGAGATTATGGCGCTAGGGGTTACTGCCGCCGCAAACCTCCAGGTGAATTTCACGGGTGGTGGTACTATCGCCGCACCACAGCAGTAAGTCCTTAGCGCCCCATTATCGCCCCCCAGAGGCACTAACGGAAAGCACAAAGGAGGCGAATTTCTAACCGTAACTCTCCAAAATGGCGGGCAGGAAGTGTGCGCATATCTCCGGCCAGAAGTGCGCCACCCGCCATACTGAGTAAAGATAAACAAGAGGCGTCCTTTACCAACGCATATTTGCAGGCTCTTTGCATATGCAAATAAGGAGCCTAATTCCTCAATTAACATCTCTAAAATAGATTACCTGGTCATTATCACATTGCTGTTTGTGGGAGCTTGCTATGCGCAAATTGGCTCCGCGTTTCTTACATTACAACAGTGACTGCAGTTCAAAAGTACTTCATTGGCTGTAAAGCACTTTGGGATGTTCTGAGGTTGTGAAAGGTGCTATATAAAGGTATGTCTTTTTAAAATTTCTTTTAATGCCTGCTTGAGGTCCCCTCTCCAAGATTGGTTTGCCCTGAGGCAGCCAGCGCTATCGGCCTTATTTCCCAACAACACCCCCCACCACCCCCCCACCGGCCCTGATCTCCAAACTCCCACACTCCTAGGACCCACGGCAACGATGGTCTCACCCCCTCCATCCCCAACCTGACCCCCAGATCTAATTACCTGAGGGCCACTATGACGCTAGCAGCAGCCCCATTTCTCACCACTCCTCTCGAGTCTTTGCCGGCAGACAGTAGCCCCAGGCCGACTCTAATACAGTCATATCCAAGACCCAATATCAGGGGCACCTCAGAGCTCACCATTCTGGCAAAGTTTATTTAACTAAAAATCATCAACCAACGTCACTCAAACAGATGATCTGGTCATTATCACATTGCTGTTTGTGGGAGCTTGCTGTGAGCAGATTGGCAGTTGCGTTTCCTACATTACAGCAGTGACCACAATTCAAAAGTATTTCATTGACTGTAAAGCACTTTGGGACATATGAGGAGAGATGGAGTCGATTAGGCTTATATTCGCTAGAGTTTAGAAGAATGAGAGGGGATCGCATTGAAACTTATAAAATTCTAACAGGACTAGACAGACTAGATGCAGGAAAGATGTTCCCGATGGCCGGGGAGTCCAGAACCAGGGGTCACAGTCTAAGGATAAGGGGTAAGCCATTTAGGACTGAGATGAGGAGGAATTTCTTCACCCAGAGAGTGGTGAACCTATGGAATTCTCTACCACAAAAGGCAGTTGAGGCCAATTCATTAAATATATTCAAGAAGGAGTTGGATATATTTCTTAAGGCTAAAGGGATCAAGGGATATGGGGAGAAAGCAGGGACAGGGTACTGAATTTGGATGATCAGCCATGATCTCATTAAATGGCAGAACAGGCTCAAGGGGCCGAATGGCCTACTCCTGCTCCTATCTTCTATGTTTCTATGGGACGTCCTGAGGTCATGAAAGGCGCTATATAAATGCAAGACTCTTTTTTTCTCTCAAAAATGGGCTGGCCCAAATTTCTAGGCATAGCTTTGCAGCAGGTTGACCTTCAAATTCTTCCATTTAAGAACAGCTAAGAGTTTCTCAACTGGACAACTGGACAAATGGTGCAATAAAAATAGCATTAGCTTTGCTGCCTTTTAATTGCTTTTCTGTAGTCACAAAGACACACAAGGGAATGCAATGAGATAGATCTCTGATGAATTTAGAAGCTATTCTTCCCTATAGAGCTCCGCGGGTGACTCTTGCTTTATTTAGCCTTACTCAAGTTTCATTACAGTCGCGTTAATCTAAATAAAACAGCAGCAAAGTAAATTGGTACAATACTAAGCTTAAGCAGCCTGTCGCTATTTCCTTTATGCTATGTTTAACATGGCTGTTGTGTGTGAATGCCTAGGGGGGGAGTTTTAACTCTCAAAAATGGATGGTTTTGAGTCGGGCGGGAAGCAAAAACGTAAAAAAAAATCAAACCCAACCCCAACCAGCCTTGAACCCATCCACTTCTGGTTTTAACGGTGGGGGGCAGGGGTGGGGGGGGGGTGGGGATAATAGGGGGGGCTGGTGGCAGGTGACCAACCTGCTCTCAGGAGGCGGGTCCCACATTTAAATGTTTTAATGAGGCTGCATGCCTCAGATTGTTTCTCTGTTCCAGCTTTAACGTTGGCTACCAGTTTTCCCGGGCCTCGGGAATCCCCGCATCTAAAGCGAGGCAAGGACTGCTACATGGAGCAGGTAAGTGCCTTAACAGCACTATTTGTGGGCTAGAAGGTGCAGGAGTGCTTCCCGTGGCCACCCAAGCAAACCTGTTAACCTCCCCAGTGATCGAACCCCCCGCCCCCTGGCCTGTGATCCGATGCACTACCCGATCCGCAATCTCCTCCCGGCCCCCACCGCCATGTCCTCCGCAGGCCCTCCGCGGTCTTCTCCCCTCCTCCCCCAATCTCTCCGGCCCTCTTCTATGCTCCCCAGCTGCGGCCTGGAGCCACAGCCCTACCACTCGACAACCAGCCAACCTTTCCTTCTGGCTGGCTGCGGCCGCAAAAATGGTAATCAGGCCCTGCCATTAAATTCGGCAGGACCTCGACCGCAAAACTGCCCCCTGTCTCCCTCCCCACCTCCCCATAAATATTAGGGCCATAGGCTTTCTTCTAAAGCCGGGGCTGAGAGTGGGAAATTCCGCCTTTCTTATTTAATGCTCATAAGGACTTTTTCCATAAAATTATTCTCAAGAGGAACTTCAACCCCAGAGAGCTGATTAGAATATAATGCTGAAATAAAGCCAGCACAAAATTAATGAATCAATGTACTTTATTCATAGTAGATGATTCAGAGTGTGCAATCTCCATATGAACAGACGAACAATGACAGACAGGTAAAGACCATCTGGTCCATCGAGCCTGTCCCTCACAATTGCGATACCTTGTGTATCACAATATATACTCACCATCACCTTCTCAAAGGCAACTAGGGATGGGCAATAAATGCTGGCCTTGCCAGCGACACCCAGATCCCATAAACGAATAAAAAAAGATATACTTCACCCCACCCGAGACCATGTGACCTCCTGGGCAAGGCAAAAAACTAGATAAAAAACCCAGGCCAATTTGGGGAAGAAAATCTGGGAAATTCATCTCCGATCCACCTAGGTGATCGAAACTAGTCCAGGAGATCACTCGGGCCCTGAACTCCCTGCTGTACCTACCTTCTGTAAGAGGTGATCTCTGCCCCAGCCAGAAACAGGTCCAGCTCTCGCTTGAAGGAATTCAGTGAATCAGCATCCACCGTATGAGACGGCAGAGATGCAGTATTCTCTGGGAAAAGAACCACCTCCTGACATCTAACCTAGATCTGGCCTTATACAATGTAAATTTCTGACCCCTGGTCCTCCCTAACCTATTTAATTGAAACAAACTGTCAACTGGAACACAATCTATTCCCTTCATTATCTTGTAAACATCAATCAGATCCCCAAGTCTACGCTTCTCTAAAGTGTAGAGTCCCAACTCTTTTAGCCTATCTTGATAACTAAGATGCTTTAGACTGGGAATTAGTCTAGTGGCCCTCCTCTGCACCCTTTCCAAAGCCTCAATATCACCCACCATGTGAGGAGACCAAAACTGGACACAGTATTCCAAGTGCGGCCTGACTAAGGTCTTGTACAAGGACAAAATAATATGCCTCGTCTTGTACTTAATTGTCCAATGGATACACCCCAACATCTTATTTACTCGAGCCATCGCTTCACGGCATTGCTCATGTACCTTTAAGGGTGCATGCACTAGAATGCCCAAATCTCTTTCAATCTCCACATTCTTTAATGCCTTTCCCTGAAGGGTGTATAAATGTTGAGCATTTGCCCTGCCCACATGCAGAACACTGCACTTATGTAAGTTATACATCATTTTTCAGTCATGAGCCCAATCTCCCAACACATTAAGATCTGCCTGAAGCAGACGAGCAGCATCTATAGTCCTAACACTCGCACAGATCTTGGTATCATCTGCAATTTTGCAGATTGTGCCCCCAACATCCATTAATAAAAAGTGAAGATCAATGGTCCCAACACTGCCCCCTGTGGACAACACTGGTGACTGGTCTCCAAACAGTTCCAAATCCATCTATAACTACTTCAAAATGTACAGTGATCAGATTAATGCATGTTAATTCTATTGATTGCCAAAAATGTAGAACAAAATAGAACAAATCTTAGGAAAAGAATTGATAAAAATGCTTTGAACAATTAATCATCCCATGAGGACATGAGCACTAAGGTACATGTAATGGTAATTTGCCCAGTCTAGTACATTCTTCCATAATTCAGAACACTACAGCAATGTAAAAAATAAATTTCCAGCCCATTCTCTAACAGATTAAATTTTCCAATTTTAATCTCTTTTAGTTAAAATCTTGAAATTTGCCTTCTCCATTCATACCTGTACTTGTAACTCTATTTATATGTTTCTGCAATGCTTTTAAAAATTCTATTAGTCTTCTATTAACCAGACTGCCGATAATTGTTTTCACAACTCAGCTATAATCTGAGAAAAGATGTTTTTCCGAAACTTCCTGTTGACCATGCTTAGAACAGTGCAGTGGTATCAATGCAAATGACACACATTGTGCCACAAAATAACTTGGCTTTACTGCTGTTGTTGTCATGTGATACACTAATCATAAATACTTTGCTTCTCTCCCCAGACAAACTTGGACCATCTGGAATCCAAGAACATCCAGTACAGCAGACTGTATCGCAACCAACACAAATATGATTGAAGTAGGTACCAGCACAGAAACTGAAGCATCTACACCTCATACTGCATCATAACCACATGAGCATTCATGTGAAATAGAGGACGTAGCACTCCCTTGACTATTGTGGGATGCAGGACTGTGCCAATAGTGGACTGGAGTATAGAGATCAGTGAGCAGTCTTCAGAGTAAGAATGTTGGAATGACAGAAGAAGATCATTAATGCTATTGGTCAGTGAAAATTATCATGGAATAGTGGTTCTGGTGCTGGTCCCACTAAGTGCTATACTACAGCCCACATGGGCTCTTACAAGGTGACTGCAATAGAATCATCTTGATTCAGAGATGCAGACGTACAAACATTAATTAAAGGGGTTTTGACTGTTGCATTCTCTGACATGGGGTCAACTATCCAAGCAATTCTGCAGTCATAGCTAATGGGTATTGGGCTGAAATGTAGCGCCTCCATGAGAGGAGATTTTACAGATCTCGGAGATAGACTGCAGTTAGAAAGAAAGAAGAAAGAAAGAAAGACTTGCATTTATATAGCGCCTTTCACGGCCACCAGACGTCTCAAAGCGCTTTACAGCCAATTAAGTACTTTTTGAAGTGTAGTCACTGTTGTAATGTGGGAAACGTGGCAGCCAATTTGTGCACAGCAAGCTCCCACAAACAGTAATGTGAAAATAACCAGATAATCTGTTTTTGTTCTTTTGGTTGAGGGATAAATATTGGCCAGGGTACCGGGGATAACTCCCCTACTCTTCTTTAGCCAAGAAGGATGGGTTGCTAGGGCTTAAGGATGTTCATTGGCTGTCCAAAAGCAGATTGATAGTTGCCTGGAACAACAACATTAGGCATTGGGCAAATAGTATGACATCACCTGGTGGAGGTAGTCTCATACTACTTCAGCCTGATTATGGATACTTTTTACACGATCCTCTGATCCGCCTTTGATCCAAAATTTATGGTGCATGTGTTTACACATACACAGGCATAAATTGGTTTGTGCCGGAAAACAGGCACGGAAAAGGACTGTCTGAACTGCCTGAAATTGGTTGGACGCTAAGGAGCTGGTATTTTTAAAAAACTTACCTTTTTGGTGGCGGTGGTGCTTTCATCGGTTCCTTTAAGGACCACTGGTTAGGCTGCATTTAGACCAGGTAAGCATGAGCACAGCAGGCCTGATTCTGCTTCGCTCAGGGCAAACACATTTTTGGAATAGGTCAGAAAACAGATATCAGACCCCTTATTAGCATCTCCAAGGGCCTAATGCGTGTTTTAGGTGGCTGCCAGGAACACCTATACAGTACCTGAACCAATATGGCATCGGGTGTGTTTCCAATGCAGGTTGAACCCATAAATTGGACCTCTGTGACCCCATTGTCCGACCGGAAAACCAATGCAACTAAGTTCAATTTCACTCCCACAATATGCTGAGTGGCCACAGGTGTCCCTTTATGTTTTCCTGACACTTTCAACCTTTCAACACTGCTTTTCTGTTTGTTGGAGAAGGCAGCACATAACAGAAAGGTGTCAGCCTTGGCTCAGTGGCAGCACTCTCACCTCTTGAATCAAGAAGGTTGTGGGTTCAAGTCCCACTCCACTTACTTGAGAACATAATCTAGGCTAACACTTCAGCTCGATACTGAGGGGTGTGCCATCTTTTGTATCAGACATTAAATGAGGCCCCATCAACCTCTCAAGCGGATATAAAAGATCCCATGACCCTATTCAAAGAAGAGTAGGGGAGTTCTCCCAGTCTCATAAGAACATAAGACATAGGAGCAGGAGTAGGCCATACGGCCTCTCGAGCCTGCTCCACCATTCAATAAGATCATGGCTGATCTGATCTTGGCCTCAACTCCACTCCCTGCCCACTCCCCATAACCCTTGATTCCCTTACCTTTCAAAAATCTGTCTATCTCCACCTTAAATATATTCAATGACCCAGCCTCTGAGGAAGAGAATTCCAAAGATTCACGACCCTCTGAGAGAAGAAATTCCTCCTCATTTCCGATTTAAATGGGTGCCTCCTTATTCTGAAATTATGCCCCCTAGTTCTAGATTCCCCCACAAAGGGAAACATCCTCTCTGCATCTACCCTGGCTAACATTTATCCCTTAGCTAACAATTACCCCTTAACCAACAGCTAAAAAAGAGATGTGTGGTCATTTATTTCATTGCTGTTTGTGGGACCTTGCTGTGCGCAAATTGCTTGCTGTGTTTTCCTACATTACATTAGTGTCTACACTTCAAACGTACTTAATTGGCCGTGAAGTGCTTTGGGAAGTCCTAGTGTTGTTCTTAACAAATGGCACAGGAGGGCAGTCCTGTAACCTTAAACCAGTGGGTGCATTTTAGAAAATTGAGCTGGAAATTATTGCCACAGGGAACATAAAGGTAATAAGTGAGGGTGAAGTCAGAAGCCAATATCATCAGTACTGTCTTAATCAGTGTCTTCGGTTTGTTAAGTCGGTAGTGAGGGGACGTAACCAGCACAGTTCACAGTCAGCTCTTATTAATGTACACAAGATGAAGCCCCTAATTGACTGGTCTGTAATTTAAGTTGTGTCAGAGAAAGAAATTGTAGTAGTCAGAAACGTGTATGTATAATTTCTAGTCATTCCCTACATCAAAAACATACATCCAGTTCATATTTCCATAATTAAGATGACATTTTTAATTACTACATTCATGGTTCATTATCTATAGATTTCTTTTTCTCAATTTGCAACGCAAACATTTCAGTTAATTAATATTTTAAATAGATATATCTTAATATAGCTAGGAACTGTAAAAACATTGGGCTGGATTTTGCCGACGCTCAGAGTGCGGGTTGGGAGGCGGGTCAGCTGTCAAAATAGAAAAGATTGACAGTGGGTAGGGAACCTGCTGTCAACCCGCCTCCACGTGTGTCTCCCAGGTGTCGGGTCTGTCTGCGCAGAACAGACCCGAAACCAAGCGGTGGGGGAGACAATTTAGAACATTAAATGGCTTGTTAACAGCCAACATAATGCTATTTTGAGCCTGCCTTCTAAGTTGACATGCTCCTCCATGGGTTACCCGCTGCTCGGGGAACATGCCAGCTCACCCTGGCGTGAGTTGAGTCTGCTTTGATTTATCTGATAACCTGACAGCTGCAGAAGTGGTATAAAGGATACCATGTTGCACCTGTTCAGTTTTAGAGCTCAGGAACTGTTGGTTACTGCATTTGTAAGACATATAGGGGTAAAAATTGGGTGGCACCCATTTAGGGTCGCTAATGTCGCTGGAGCGCTAATTTTAGTGCCCTGAAAAAGTTAGCACCTCTCCACCGTAAATTCAGTAGTAGCACCCCAAGCAGTAGGTGGGGCGTTACTGGAAAGCACTCCACCTCCTGCTTGGGACACTACTAATGAATTTTGCAGTGCTATGTGCAGCTGCGCCATGCATGGCGGCACGTTGCGCCGCGTCATTGCAGGCATCCTCCCCTGATTAAAGGGGAAGGGGTAGTGATGCGCGCTCCTGTGCCCTGCTGGACCACTGGGGAGCGGGTGCCAGGAAAACAGCTCTGCACTCAAGAGGAGCTGATCGATCGCGGCTGGCACCCCACATAAAAAAGTGAAAGGGGGCAGGTGCTGGCATTCGGCCAAAGAAAAAATGGTCGCCTGACACCTACCCTTAAATCGCCAACACTGCACAAACGTCACCTGACCCTGTTGGACATATCGTCCAGCGATAGGTCAGTGGGTGCAAGGGAAGTTTGTGACCGGGACGCAAGCGGGGCGCTGCGTAAGGTGATGACATTATCGCCGGCAGCTCAGTGCTGCAGGGCGCTACCGGCTACCGCTGCCGCTAACCTCCCGCTGAATTTTGTGGGAGGCATTAACGGCACCATGCCCAAGCCCTAGGGGATTTGCGGCCCATTAGCGCCCCTCAGCATCGCTAACGAGAGGCGCAAACCAACCCAAATTTTCCCCCATACAGCTTTCTGTAGCTTGCAAGTGTTTAAAGCCAACTCTCTATCCAGTGGTACCTCATTGGAACAACCTCTCTCACCACTGGTGAATTTGCTTCTGTCATCTCTCAGTTGCCTGCCATCTATTACATCAGAATGGGTACGGTTTACAACTCTCTTACCTTGGCTCCTCAGAATCTGACCACGATGAGCCCCAACACCAGCAGAACCAGGCACCCCAGCAGCCACAACAACAGCAAGAGCGCCAACCTTCTCCTCAACCACCTGATGCTGCACAGGGCAGAGGGCATCATCACAGGGCTGGACTTCGATGGAGGCGCTACCCCCAACACAGGGTATACAGGCAGAGGATGAACTTCCTCAACAAGACTGAGCAGCAGTGCCAAAGGAGGCTCAGGCTATCACACCAGGACTTGGTGGACATTTGCAGATTGCTGGAGCAAGAGCTGCAGCCCAGAGGAGCGGGTGGACACCACGTACGAGTAGCTGTGAAAGTCACCCTTGCCTTCAACTTCTTTGCCTTAGGCTCCTTCCAGGCATTTGCAGCATCTCGCAGTCAGCTGCCCACAAATGCATTATGCAGGGGACCAATGATTTATTTGACAAATCAGCAAAGTATATAAACTTTGCAACTGATGAAACCAGTGCTGCTGAGCGCGTGGTTGGCTTTGTGGCTCTGGTTGGATTCCCACGGGTGCAGGGCATAATTGACTGCACACATGTGGCCATCAGGGCACCCCATCATAACCCAGCAGTGTTTATCATTGAGGGCTTCCACTTCCTCAATGTGCAGCTGGTCTGCAACCATAGGAAGATCATTGTCCATGTGTGCGCCAAGTTCCCTGGGAGCTGCCATGACTACTACATCCTGCGCCAATCCACCGTTCCTCAGCTCTTCACACCTCCAAACAGTCTTTCCGGCTGGCTGCTTGGTGACAAGGGCTATGCACTAAAGATGTGGCTGATGACATCTTTGAGGAGGACAACAAACAAGGCTGAGGAACCTTACAATCAAAGCCTCAACTCCACCAAAAGTGTCATAGAGCAAACAATAAGCATGCTGAAAACGCACTTCAGATGCCTGGACAGATCAGGAGGAGCCCTGCAGTACGCACCAGCCAGGGTCTCCAGAATCGTTGTGGTCTGCTGCACCCTGCACAACATAGCACAGCAGTGAGGTTAGCGCAGCAGGAGGAAGAAGGCACAGAGCGCACAGCCACTTCGGAGGAGGAGGACGAGGAGGAGGAGCATGAGTACGAGGATGATGAAGACCTTGAGCAGCCGCCAGTACCGATGCCACCAGTATATGACCACATTGCTGCCCATGAGGCTTATGCAGAACAGACATGTGGCTGCCACATTGGCATCAGCTCACATCAACACCATTAACCATCCCTAAAATGATACCATTAACCATCCCTTTCAATGTCACCACCATTGATGGAGATTAAAATAGTCCTGACCATCCACCCTGCCACTTCCAAGTGCCAACACACATTTGCCAAGAACCACAAAGTTCATGCATGTAAAGATTTAATAGACAAAATCACTGACGTAAGAAAACTATTAGGCATTTGGTCTAAGTATTAAACAAGGCTTTAATCAACTGCTTTTCAACATGGAGATCTAGTTGTGTCCTTCACTAGTTCCTGTTAAAGAATGTCCTGAGCAAGCTGGGCCCATGCCCGAGTATTATACTCTCCCTGGACAGCACCACCAGCAGGCCGCCCAGTATTATTTCATAAGCCATTTCCACACGAATGACAAGATTCATGTCAATCACTTTAACAGAAACTTGTCAATAACATTGAAAGAAACACCCAAGTGACAACCCTTGTGACTCTATTTGTGTGGCATCTTTCTTTTCCGAGTACTTCTACATGGTGCAGCCCCTGTGGCTTCAGCAGAGATAGAGGCAGCCTGCTCACTTCCCTGCTGAATCTGCATAGACACCTTTGGCGGTCGTCCTCTGAGTTTTGGAGCCTGTATGGGACCCACCAAAGTATGCTCCTCCTGCGACTGTGCAGTGGCAGACTCAGCCATCACTGTCTGTGGAGGCATCTGGGGCTCTGACTGAGGGGGAGGCAAGGGGCTTGAAGTGTGAGCGCTTGGATGAGCCCTCACTTGCATGTGCCCTCCCACCATCATCCCTCTCATGGGTCACCCGTACTTCTCTGCTAGCAAGTAGCTGGCGAGCACCTTGCTGCACATCAGTAGGGCCATGAGGACACATGTCGACGTTGACATTCCTCCTAGCAAGGACGTCTATGAGCCTTTGGTTTCTCTCCTCAATAGATGCCCATCTATTCTCCATAGATGCCCATCTATTTTGAATTGAGACCATGTGCTCAAGCAACTGGCGCATTATGTCCTCCATGCAGGTTGCTATCCTATCCATGGAGGAAACAACTGTCACAAGTGCGTGCGCCATGGTGTTGGTCATGCTTGAGATGGACTACTCCATTCTCTGCACACTCACAGTCACCGCGGTTGCAAAACCTGTCTGATCCTCCTGCACTTGTTGCTCCAGCTCCAGGATCGCCCTCTTCATTGATGGCCCCTGGGGCTCAGTGTGTGCATGCAGCTGAACAGAGCTAGGAGACTCCTGTGCCCTCCAGCAAGGAGTCTCCACTGCTGTCTCTGTCTCCCCCATCTCCTCTGTTCTGTCTTCTCAAAGGTGTTCACTTACCATCCGAGCCCTTGCAAGAGTCCAGCAGCACTCCCAAAACACTTAAAAAACTTTTCATATATATTGCAGCAAGCCATCACTTCAAATTTAAAAAAACCACGACCAAACCCTTCCATTCAAGCTTACCTGATTGATGTGTGTGTCCCTTTAACAGCTGCAGATAATGCCCCTCTCAGTGTCTGTCAGCCTGCTTGCATGCCAGGTTAACCTGGCATGCATAGGACCCAGCGCTGAATTGAGTGCTGGGGTCGAAGTTCACTTAGGTGACATTAAGTGGTGTCTCAGTTCCCTCTGGCAGAGAGTTCTTGTGTTGATATGCTTTTTTCTAAGCTTTGGAGGCTTTCAAGCTGACAAGATCAGGATGGGAGGCATGTTGGATGTGTTGGACAGCACATCAGGAGAGGATGACCATCACCATCCATGGCAGCGATGACATGCTGTGGTGGGATCAGGAGAGAGGTGCACAGGAGAGCAGTACACAGGAGAGGGGCTGAGGTCATAGAAGGCACTACCCATGTAACACGGTGTACAGAGAGAGGGTCAGCTTTCTTGACCTCTCGGAATAGCGGTGCTTCCGTAGGCTCAGGTTGTCACGTCAGGTGGTGGCAGACACCTGCAGCCTCCTAGAAGAAGATGTGCTACCGTGGCTGTGAAAGTCACCACAGGTCTCAATGATTTTACCTCTGGTTCCTTCCAGGGCACTATCAGAGACATATCAAGGGTCTCGCAGTCCGCTGCACATAAATGCATAAATGCAGGTGATGGATGGTTTGTTTGCCAGAGCTGGGAGTTATGTAAACCTCCCCTGTGAGGACAATAGCCAGAATGAGTGGGCACTCAGGTTCACCTCTCTGGCTGGATTCCCCCAGGTACAGGGTGCCATCGATTGCACACACATGGCAATCCGAGCACCACAACAGCAACCAGTATTTTTTATAAACCGCATTAATGCGCAGCTGGTGTGCAATCACAAGACGTTCATACTGGTGTGCACTGGAGTCCCTGCGAGCTGTCATGATGCATTCATACGGTGGCAGTCCAACATTTCAGACCTTTTCGTTCCAGGAAGCAGACCTAAGGGCTGGTTCGTAGGAGACATGTTTTAACCCCTTCAAACCTGGCTCATGACATCTGTGAGGTACTCCACCCTGAGACGCAGAAACATAGAAACATAGAAGATAGGAGCAGGAGTAGGCCATTCGGCCCCTCGAGCCTGCTCCGCCATTCAATGCGATCATGGCTGATCATCCAAATTCAGTACCCTGTCCCTGCTTTCTCCCCATATCCCTTGACCCCTTTAGCCTTAAGAAATATATCCAACTCCTTCTTGAATATATTTAATGAATTGGCCTCTACTGCCTTCTGTGGTAGAGAATTCCACAGGTTCACCACTCTCTGGGTGAAGAAATTCCTCCTCATTTCTGTCCTAAATGGCTTACCCCTTATCTTTAGACTGTGACCCCTGGTTCTGGACTCCCCGACCATGGGGAACATCCTTCCTGCATCTAGTCTGTCCAGTCCTGTCAGAGTTTTATAAGTTTCAATGAGATCCCCTCTCATTCTTCTAAACTCCAGCGAGTATAAGCCTAATCGACCCAATCTCTCCTCCATCCCATGTATCAGCCTAGTGAATCTTCGCTGAACTCCTTCCATGGCAAGAACATCCTTCCTCAGATAAGGCGACCAAAACTGCACACAATACTCAAGATGTGGTCTCACCAAGGCTCTGTGCAACTGCAGCAAGACATCCTTGTTCCTGTACTCAAACCCTCTCACTACGAAGGCCAACATACCATTTGCCTTCTTAACCGCCTGCTGCACCTGCATGCTTACCTTCAGCGACTGGTGCATAAGGACACCCAGGTCTCGTTGCACTTCCCCTTCTCCCAATCTATTGCCATTCAGATAATAATCTGCCTTCCTGTTTTTGACACCAAAGTGGATAACCTCGCATTTATCCACGTTATATTGCATCTGTCATGCTTCTGCCCAATCACCCAACCTGTCCAAATCATCCTGGAGTTTCTCAGCATCCTCCTCACAGCACACACGTCCACCCAGCTTTGTGTTGTCTGCAAACTTGGAGATATTACATCTAGTTCCCTTGTCTAGATCATTAATATATATTGTGAATAGCTGGGGTCCAAGAACCAATCCCTGCAGTACCCCAGTAGTCACTGTTTGCCACTCGGAAAAACGCTACAATGAGAGCCACATTTCCACCAGATATGTCATAGAACATAGAGCAAGCCATCAGAATGTTGAAGATGCGCTTAAGGTACCTATTTAGATCTGGAGGCGCCCTTCAGTACTTGCCAGCGAGGGTGTCCAGAATGATAGTGGTGTGCTGTGCACAACATTGCACAGCAGAGAGGATTGCAAATGAAGAAGGACAAAGGGGCCCATCACTCATCTTCAGGTGAGGAGAACATAGAGTAGGAGAAGGAGGAGGAGAAGGAGAGCACCCCTGCTCCTCCTGGCCCACAAGCAGTGCTGTAATGGCACTTACCTTTTCCCCGAAGCTGTTCTCGCCTCACTTGAGCTGTTGGGTTTTCCAAGGCCTGGGATATCCAGCCAGCCAGGGTTAAACCTGTAAAATAGGTTAAATCTGTGGCTCCCGCCCTTATTATGATATTTAAATGGCCAACCCACCTCCTGGGAGTGGATTTGCTGCCCGCCCCCCTCTCCGAGCTCCGTTAAACCAGGAAGTGGGCAGGTTGGAGACGTGTTGGGGTCCGGTTTGAGATTTTAAACATTTTTTCATGTCACTCAACCCCAGCCCACCTGATTTTGCAGGTTATAATTACCCCTATGAGTCAGCTGCATCACAATGCATGAGGATTGGGTGGGCAGGTGTCAATGATGATGGATAAATGGGGAAGTGATGAAGTGCATAGAAAGTAAATGCTGGCTGCTGAAAAAAATTGAGTGGGTGTGAGGAGTGATGTGACGGAGTACGCTTGGCAAGACAGAGTGAAAGTGGGGGGCTTAAACCTCAGGATGTAGGTCAATCAGCAAATGTACTCACTTTTCCTAACTAGGTTAGGTCATTAAAACACTTCCTGCACTGCACCCAAGACCAGGGCACAATGCTCCTGCTGCTCACCTCCTCAGCTACCTCCAACTATGTCTTCTTGGTGAGAGCAGCAGGTTTCTTCCTCCCATTGCTGGGGAAACATATGTCCCTCCTCCTCCTGACTGCACCCAGCAGTAATTCCAGTGATTTTTAATTGAATCTGTATCCTGCCCTTGCTTGATGTGCAGCATCCATCGTGAACACCTCCTGGCTCCTCCAAGTTCCATTTGTGCATTGTCACTTTAAATACAGCTGAGATTGCGTCATGCAACTATGCATTATGCCCACTGCACAGCTAGGAGTTGCAAAACCTGGAGGTCAAAATTTATTGCTTTAATTGAGTTGCAATCGCAAATTTCGACCCGCTGAGTTGACTTCTGTAGAATTCGCAAAATTAATATTGTATTATAAGGGTCCTCTGGCAGAAGAGGCCATGATTTTTAAAAGACTGTTTTAAAAGAAGCCCAGAAAAGGGACACACAAAATGGCCACCAGACCCCGTGACTGACTTATTGGGACACTTTAAAATGGTTCCTGCAGTCCCCAGACAGCCTTTGTGGATTCAACCCACAGTAAGTTCTGGAAGCCATTTCTGAGAGAACAAAACCAGACACCCACACATACATAAAGATTGGATGCAGATCCAGTCAGATCGGCCTGTAGATAAAGGCCATCTAAATGTTTACCCAGACAAAGGGGAACAGTTCCATATTCATAAAGAACGCATCAAGGACCCGTTAAAGACATCAAGAAGACATTAAAACATTACCAGGTCATTCCAGACCAGAGATGGCCATCACCGGCCATCCCGAAAGCAGTTTAAATATAATAACTACCCCGCTGTGCCATAAGCCCACCAAAAGTTAAACAAAGACTAACCTTGATTTGGCGGGAGATAGAGGCTTCTTCTGAGAAGTATAATTGGAGACACCGGGGGTAGCGAAAAAGCTTCATCTTAGTTATTGGGAAGAGAGAGGTTCCTTTCTTCATCATCTTCGTGGGACCTCCGGTAATAGCCATTACCTTCGATAGCAGCTGGAGTTCGGAGAAGAAGATGGTTTGAATCGGCGTCCCGCCCCGGGGCAAAACATCGGGAGATCATCGACCAACCCCGGGCCGTTGACGAAACGGAAGGGTAGAAAAACTACCAAAGAAACCTATATGAAAGCCGGCTAGCGGCTTCCAACCATGGTCAAGCAGATGATCTCTGCCAACATCCAGGCCCGTCAGTGTCCAGCCTGTCCGTGACCTTCACCTCGAGAGACAGAGAGAGAGGTGTGGCGCAGCCCAGTGTGGCTCCACTGACCACGAGGAAACAGGACGCCTGAGGGGATCAAAACGCAGACCTGTTTCAAAACTCTATACTTTTCCAACTGGATTGGTGAGCATGTTTCTGGCCCTTCATAATCGGATCTAGATAGGTTTAAGGGGATGGGCATTTGGGGTATAATTAACATGAGTTGTTGTCCCTCGATGTTTCGTGTGTTTCCCCATTTCATGATGACTTTTGTAAAGTATAATATGCCTGTATCTATTTTAGTCAGTAATGTATTGTTATGATTTGTTTTTCCCTCCCATGTACCCTCTCATTTGCTTGCATTTGATTTGTTTTTCCATATGCAATAAAATTCCATTTTGATTAATTAAACTTGGTCTATCAGAGTCTTCTCTGCATTGTAGTTCCTGCACCTAAGTCCAGTGTCTAGAATCTAAGGGGCGAGTGGGTCAAACCACTCAAGGTTTACTGTGCAAAAGAGAGAGAGAGGCCTCTGGCGAGAGAAACCTCTGCAATCCCAGAGAGGAAAACCCCTTACACTTCCAGGTTACACTCATGCAATTCCACCCCTCCCACTTGGAAGCCGTCTTCAGATTAATATTGGGGCCATTGTTTCCACTGGTTGGTGATTCAGTGACAGTGTGGCATAAATTTAGGATTAGTAATGGAAGCATTAAGGGAAGGATAGAAGATTTACATTTCATGCAAAGAATTATTAGACTATGGAATGTATTACCAGAGTGGTTTTGAAACTGTCAATCACAGCATTTAAAAGAGAATTAGATAAACGCTTGAAGAAGAAAAGTATTACAGGATACCAGGGAAAAGCAAGGGAAAATGGGTTTAGAGTAGACAGCTCCAGTGTATAAGTGGTACTATCACATGCATGATGTGCAAATGGCCTCCTTCTTTACACATAATTTACAGCATAGTAACAGGCCATTTGGCCCAACAGGTCTATGCCAGTGTTTATGATTCTCACAAGCTTCCTCCCACCTTACTTCATCTCACCCTATCAACATATCCTTCTATTCCTTTCTCCTTCATGTACTTATCTAGCTTCCCCTTAAATGCATCTGTGCTATTCGCCTCAATCACTCCATTTGGTAGTGAGTTCCACATTCAATCCACTCTCTGGGTAAAGAAGTTTCTCCTGAATTCCTTATTAGATTTATTAGTGACTATCTTATATTAATACCCCAATTTTGGAATCCCTCCACAAATGGAACGATATTGGGCCAAAATTTGTGGTCGGAGGCATACCTCCGGAGTGCACCTCTTACCCAATAAAAAAATATAAAAGTGGCACTTCAGAGGTTTCAGGTCCTAGGCGGCTCGGAAGCGTCCCTGGCATCACGTGGGCCAGGCCAACCAATTAGAAAGGGGGATTCCTCATAAGCTTATGGGGATCCTATTTACGAACGGAGTCCCCTTAAGCTAATGAGAAATCCCCAAATAATTAAATAATTAACACAACTCTAAGAAAAATAAATATTCCCATGTTCAAAATTAAAAGTCGCTTTGATTAAGCATTTAAAATAAAAATTATAATTTTTGAAAAATTATAAAAACATTTTAATCTGGCCCAAAATTTACATGAACTAATTTTAAATGTTTTGTATGTTTTAATCATTTAAAAAAAATTAATTTAACATTTCTTTTAACCCTTACGCTGGTAAAAGCAGGCCCTATGCCTGCTTTTACCAGGCGTAAGGGTTTCATGGGCAGTAGTTGGGCAAATAGCCCAACTCTGCATCAGCGAAAGTGTTTTTGGGGTGCAGAAGAAACTTGACAGATCCGTGGAAACCCGGAACTTGGAGGCCATTCTAAGGGTCATCAGCCCCACAAAATCCAGGCCAATCTCTACATCTACCCTATCAAATCCCTTCATAATTTTAATGAGCTCTACTAGGTCACCCCTCATCCTCTTTTCTAGAAAAAAGAGCCCTAGCCTGTTCAGCCTTCCCTGATAAGTATAACCTGCACTCAAGCAACGATAAAGAGGAGATAAGCTTGACATATATTGCAGCCAATCAACACATTTACAGAAAGAGACAAGTCAGCAAAGCCCAACCCAATAATTCAAGCTCCAGCCAAGTATTCCAAATTGACATAGGAGCAGGTCTTTCCAAGAAAACTTTTTCCAGGGATTTACAACTACAGATGACTCCATGGTCCCCTCTCATTTTTCTATTTTATAGAGAAAGGAGGCTCAGTCTGTTCAGTCTTTCTTGACAGTATACCCTCTCAGTTTATGCAGCACCTTTGCACATTTTTTTGCACTTTCTCCAGTGCTTTTATATCCTTTTTTGTAATATGGAGACCAGAACTGTGCGCAGTGCTCTAAGTGCTGACATTTCCAAAAACGGATCTGCATATACATAATTTTAAAATAATTAATTTGTGTATTCATTGTCAAAAAACTGTATCTAATATTGTACAAGCATAGTAAAAAATTATGAATCAAAACTTGTTCTATAGAAGTTATGCCACAAATCACCTAGGAACATCTCTCAAGGAGAACAAGAATACAGATAACTCTCACATGGACATTTCTGACTCTTCTAACTTTAAAAAGGTGAATAACATTATTACATTTTCTGTTATAAATTGAAGGATACTGATGTCAGCCAGAAGACACTCATGATTATCTGCTAATTTGCTAAACTCAAACTGTCAGATGTTAATTTTTTTTCAGCAGTCATGTCTGATGAAATATTGATGATCTTGCCATTTAGAAAATGGAACACATCACTGGACTAATTAGCACCCTGCCACTTCTGCCCATCATTTTAATGTATCACTAGAGTGCTTACAGTTGGAGGCTTTCTGTGTGTTTAAATGATTAGCATTATCATGTGAAGTCATTTGATACATTCAGATGATATCATTCACAAAAGTGGTAAAGTTCATTGACTCAGGGTTTGACTGAACGGTGGAAGACTTTTGAAGCATCTATGTCTACACTTTGTAAGATTTGCAAAATTTCTGCAACTCCCCGAAGGTTATTATTCATAAAAGGGACCCTGCATGGACATTTTTAAATTGAAAAGGGTACCCAAGATGGCGTCCGTGCCTCGTGGCAGAAAGCCTGTGGGATTCCAAAATGGATTCTGCAGTGCAGACAGCTTGGGAGAAATCAAAACTAAGGCTGCAGGTTTTCTGTGAAGAGAAACTTTGTGTTTTGGAACGAGACAGGACTCTGAATTATGCATTAGACTGAATTGGAGACGGATCTAATTGCAGTTTAGGCCTATAGTTAAGGCCATCAAACAGTCTGCATACATTATCGGAAACAGATTAACACAGCCATCGAGGTTGGACAAGCCCATCAAGGAAATTTCAGGACAATACATGTCAATTATCGGGCCGGTAGATGCGATTACCGGCCATCTAAAAACCGTTAGTATGAATTGCTACCATTATTTTAAACTAGCCTGCCAAAATTAAAACAAAGAACTAACCTGATTTGGCGCAAAGATAAGGGTTTTTGACAAAAGTATAATTGAAGGCCCCGGGTAGCATTGAGTTAGTTCAGGTTTGTGAAGAGTGGGGGCAGCTAGTTCGTTTGGAGGAGGAGGTCCGTAGAGTTCGTTGGTTGATGTGCTGGTGCTGCTCCTCGGGCCCCTCGCCCTCGTGGCTGCCGCTCTTTCCCCGTCCCGTGCTTACCTCCTGGCCTCTGTCCGTGCCCTTTTCCCACTCCATCTGGAACTGCCCCGGCACCGGGTCGGGCAGACACGGACAGGTTCAGGCCAGGCAAGGCGGGACGCGACGAGAGGAGAAGGGAAAACCACTGAGGGGCAGACCGGCTGGAGAAGACCAAACGAGGGGAGGTTTCGAATCATCGGGCCTTCAGCCTCGGCCGAACTTCGAATATCTGCACACTAACTCAAATTGGCAGCTGTCGACGAAGAATCATCCCTGCAAGGTAAAGTACCCAAACAGAGACTTTGAGGTACTCAAACCTGGACAACGCCCTTGCAGCACCCGGAGACCATGTGACGACAGCAGGCTCCAGAGAGCACCAAGAGCAAACCCCGAACCCCACTGCTGTTTTGAATTGAGCAAACCCCGTTTTTGATTGGTGAGCATAGATTCTGACCCCTCATAGCTTAATCTAGTTAGGTATAGGGGGTGGGATAAGGATAAGGGGATTGTTAAGATAGTTGTTTTCCCTCAATGTGCCATGTGTTCCCCATTCCCTGTATAAGTGCATGTGCCTGTAATGTTATAGTGGTAACTTCTTTTAAGACTGTATTAATTTTCCTGTTCAATAAAACCTTGGTTTTTACTTGCATCCAAACCACCTGTTTACTCGAGTTTTCTGTATCGCTGCCTGTACCTAAGTCCGGTGTCTAGAACCCAGGGGAGTGGGAGCGATTTGAACCGCTCACAAACAATCAGGGGCATAACACCCGCCACCCCCCTACAACTTCCTTTATAAGAAGTAATAAGAGGTTGTTAATACAAAAATTGACTGCCTTTATCAATCTATGCAAGATTCCAATCTGTGTATGTGTGTATATGTGTGTGTGCATGTAAACACCTATAGAAACAATTGGAAAAATTGCTAATCCAGAATATGGAGAGTCAAAGGAAGTATAAATTTTAGGATTGGTGGTATTTGACAGCTATAGTTTCTATAGGTTTACGATTGTGTATAACATACATATAAATGTCCAAGCTTTAACAAAATATCAATCAGTTGAAGGAATAGGAAAAAATGCATCAAAAATGAATTATTTGTTGGAATTTTTGTAATGTATGTACCTTTAAGGGGGGAACTACTTTCTACAGCTCATGTATACTGTAGTACCGGCAGTGACCACACCTGTATATAACGCTGAGTAGTAATCTGTTGTTTCAGTTGCAGTTTGAACCACGTTGAGAAAACACCTGTTGTACCGTTCTCTGCAGTCCTTTTCTTATTATTACACGGACGTAACAGTGGCGACGAACAAGTTTGAACCTACCTGCAACTCTGCATCACCTCCCAGGGATTCGCTCCTGGAGAACAGTGGAAGAAGGTCGAGTCCAGAAGCACGGGCGTCGACCACGGGCAACCGCCCAGTCATCCAGCAGAGATTTGAGCATCGCAGGGGAGGCTGTCGAGAGCCAGGCTTGGCTTTCCAGTCACGGTGGTCCAGCGAAATGGGCTGGCAACAGGAACTGCGCAGACCCTTCCCGGACAGCGATGGGCTAGAGCCCGACCGAGCGGCAGAGAAAAAGGCCAAACAGCGTCGACGGGGGAGAAAGAGAGGGCAGAACGCACAGGGCGCAGCCGGTGTTCAGGACCGAGTGGCGTCAACGGGGGAGAGAGGCGAGAGAGAGCAGAGCGCAGCCGGTGTTTAAGGGCCGAGCAGCGTCATAGAGTCATAGAGTCATAGAGTAATACAGCACGGATAGAGGCCCTTCGGCCCATCGTGTCCATGCCGGCCATCAAGCCCTGTCTAATCTAATCCCATATTCCAGCATTTGGCCCGTAGCCTTGTATGCTATGGCATTTCAAATGCTCATCCAAATGCTTCTTAAATGTTGTGAGGGTTTCTGCCTCCACAACCCTTTCAGGCAGTGAGTTCCAGACTCCAACCACCCTCTGGGTGAAAAAGTTCTTTCTCAAATCCCCTCTAAACCTCCCGCCCTTTACCTTGAATCTATGCCCCCTAGTTATTGACCCCTCTACTAAGGGGAAAAGCTCCTCAGCATCCATCCTATCTATGCCCCTCACAATTTTGTACACCTCAATCATGTCCCCCCTCAGCCTCCTCTGCTCCAAGGAAAACAAACCCAATCTGCCCAGTCTCTCTTCATAGCTGAAGCGCTCCAGCCCTGGTAACATCCTGGTGAACCTCCTCTGCACCCTCTCTAACGCGATCACATCTTTCCTGTAGTGTGGCGACCAGAACTGCACACAGTATTCCAGCTGTGGCCTAACCAGTGTTTTATACAGCTCCATCATAACCTCCTTGCTCTTATATTCAATGCCTCGGCTAATGAAGGCAAGTATCCCATATGCCTTTTTTACCACCTTATCCACCTGTTCCGCCGCCTTCAGGGATCTGTGTACCTGCACACCCAGATCCCTCTGACCCTCCGTCTTGCCTAGGGTCTTTCCCTTCATTGTGTATTCCCTTGCCTTGTTAGACCCCCCAAAGTGCATCACCTCGCACTTTTCCGGGTTAAATTCCATTTGCCACTGTTCCGCCCATCTGACCAACCCATCTATATCGTTCTGCAGACTGAGGCTACCCTCCTCGCTATTTACCACCCTACCAATTTTAGTATCATCCGCGAATTTACTGATCATACCCTTTACATTCATATCCAAGTCATTAATGTAGACCACAAACAGCAAGGGACCCAGCACCGATCCCTGTGGTACCCCACTGGCCACAGGTTTCCAGTCACAAAAACAACCTTCGACCATCACCCTCTGCCTTCTGCCACTAAGCCAGTTTTGTATCCAATGTGCCAAGGCACCCTGGATTCCATGGGCTCTTACCTTCTTGACCAGTCTCCTGTGCGGGACTTTATCGAAGGCCTTACTGAAATCCATGTATACCACATCCACTGCGTTACCCTCATCCACACACCTAGTCACCCCCTCAAAAAATTCAATCAAATTAGTCAGACATGATCTTCCCTTGACAAAGCCATGTTGACTATCCCTGATTAATCCTTGCCTCTCCAAGTGGAGACAAATTTTGTCCCTCAGGATTTTTTCCAGTAATTTTCCTACCACTGATGTTAGGCTCACTGGCCTGTAGTTCCCCGGTTTTTCCCTACTACCCTTCTTGAATAATGGTACTACATTAGCGGTTCTCCAGTCCTCTGGCACATCCCCTGTGGCCAGAGAGGTCCTGAATATATGTGTTAGAGCCCCCGCAATCTCCTCCTTTGCCTCACACAGCAGCCTGGGGTACATTTCATCCGGGCCTGGGGATTTATCCATTTTTAGGCCAGCTAAAACCGCCAATACCTCCTCCCTCTCGATGTTAATATGTTCGAGCATATCACAGTCCCCCCGCCCTATTTCTATGTCTACATCGTCCTGCTCCATAGTGAAAACAGATGCAAAAAATTCATTTAGAACCCCTCCTACATCTTCCGGCTCCACACACAGATTGCCACTTTTGTCCCTAATGGGCCCTATTTTTTCCCTAGTTATCCTTTTACCCTTAATATACTTATAAAACATCTTCGGATTTTCCTTTATTTTGCTCGCCAGTGTTATTTCATGGCCCCTCCTTGATCTCCTAATTTCTTTTTTAAGTATCCCCCTGCACTTTTTGTACTCCTCTAGGGCTTCCTCCGTCTTTAGCCTTTTGTATCTACCAAAAGCCCTCCTTTTTTTCCTAATCCATTCCCGTATATCCCCTGACATCCACGGTTCCCTGTGGTTTTTGGAACCACTCTTGACATTTATGGGAACATGTTGCCCTTGTATGATCTCAATCTCCCTTCTGAAAGCCTCCCATTGCTCCGATGCGGATTTTCCTACAAGTAGCTGATCCCAGTCCATTTTGGCCAGATCCTGCCTTATCCTATTAAAATCGGCCTTCCCCCAATTTAGAACCTTTATTTCCGGCCCATCCCTGTCCTTTTCCATGACCACCTTAAATCTTACCATATTATGGTCACTATCACCAAAGTGCTCACCTACTAGCACTTTTTCCACTTGGCCGGCCACATTCCCTAGAATTAGGTCCAGTACCGCCCCCTCTCTTGTAGGACTTTCTACATGCTGGCTCAAAAAGCTCTCCTGGATGCACTTTAAGAATTCTACACCCTCTGAGCCTTTCACACTTTGACTATCCCAGTTAATATTGGGGAAGTTGAAATCCCCCATTATTATTACCCTATTATTTGCACATTTCTCTGAGATTTGCCTACATATCTGTTCCTCTATTTCCCCCTGACTGTTTGGAGGCCTATAGTACACTCCCAGCAAAGTGCTTGCCCCCTTTTTGTTTTTAAGCTCCACCCATATGGCCTCATTAGAGGACCCTGCTAATATATCATCCCTCCTTACTGCAGTAATTGACTCCTTAATTAATATTGCGACACCCCCTCCTCTTATACCTCCCCCTCTGTCTCGCCTGAAGATTCTGTACCCCGGAATATTGAGCTGCCAGTCTTGCCCCTCCCTCAACCATGTCTCCGTGATAGCAACAATATCATACTCCCATGTGTTTATCAACACCTTCAGTTCATCCACCTTATTTGCAAGACTCCTTGCATTAAAATAGATGCCATCCAGCCTTGCCCTTATATATTTGCCCTGTCTACCAAGCTGACTTGTTTTTTCCTCCATAATTGGCAGCACATCCCCCCCTATTTCAGCTTCCCTCTGTATCCCATCCCCCTGCCAAGTTAGTTTAAACCCCCCCCGACAGTGCTAGCAAACCTCCCCGCAAGGATATTTGTCCCGCTCTGGTTCAGGTGCAACCCGTCCGACTTGTACAAGTCCCACCTTTCCCAGAAGCAGGCCCAGTGATCCAGGAAAGTAAAACCCTCCCCCCTACACCAACTCTTTAGCCACGCATTCATTTGCTCTATCCTCCCATTCCTATACTTACTAGCACGTGGCACTGGGAGTAATCCAGAGATTACACCCTTTGAGGTTCTGCCCTTTAATCTGTTACCTAGCTCCCTAAATTCTTGATGCAGGACCTCATCCCTCTTTTTACCTATGTCGTTGGTACCAATGTGGACCACGACCACTGGCTGTTCACCCTCCCCCTCCAGAATGCCACGGGGGAGAGAGGCGCGCAGGAAAATGCGAGGCGCTGCCATGCCATGAGGACCGCAGAGAGCGGCGTTGGCAGCAGCGCAGGAGCAGCGCACGAAACCCACAGGGCGGGGCCATTTGCCACAAGGACCGCCGAGAGCGGCGTTGGCAGCAGCGCGGGAGACGCCATTTTAAGCCGCAGCGGGGAAGAAAGGAAAGCGCGGGAGACGCCATTTTAAGCCAGTCTAACCACACCCAAAAATGCCGAAGAGTGGCAGTATCAGAGCGTTCGAAAATGAAGTCAAAGATTGGACGACATATGTCGAACGCATAGAAGTATACTGCAAGGCGAATGAAGTGCCAGATGACAAGAAAGCGCTGGTATTGTTGAATTCAATGGGTGCAAAAATGTATGGCTTACTACGAAACCTAGTAACCCCAGAGAAGCCAGGAGAAAAGGATTTTGAAAACATAGTGTCAATCCTACAGGACCACTTAAACCCCACACCGCTGCTGATAGCAGAAAGATTTAAGTTTCACAAAAGGAACCAGCATAAAGATGAAAGTAATACTGAGTATTTAATGGAACTGCGCAAGCTATTGAAACACTGCCAGTTTGGAACGGGACTAGCAGATACTTTAAGGGACAAGTTTGTGTGTGGGCTTCAAAGTGAAGGAACCCAGAAACGGCTTCTATCAGAAAAGGATCTTACGCTGGACAAGGCTTTCAGCATTGCAGAATCAGACGAAGCAGCAGCATGGGGCGCTGCAGAGATACAATGGAGACCGCAAGAATATGGCACAAATGAAATGTCATACGGAACAGTGAAGTGCTATCGCTGCGGCAGAACAACACACGACCATAATGATTGCTGGTTCAAGGACAAAGTGTGCAGACAGTGTGGAAAAGTAGGACACATAGCAAGAGTCTGCAGGTCGGGAAAGACAACCAGCAGCAAGAAATCTCCACAGGAGATTGAAGATATTTTCGCCTCGCTATCTGGAGGGAAACACTTCACTAAGATTGATCTGGCCCAGGTGTACCTGCAAATGGAGGTAGAAGAAGCCTCGAAACAGTACCTCACGATCAACACTCATAAAGGTCTCTACCAATACAACCAGCTGGTGTTCAGGGTTGCATCAGCTCCGGCTATTTGGCAAAGGGCAATGGAACAAGTCCTGCAAGGGATTCCAGGGACCCAGTGTTATTTGGACGACATCCTGGTCACGGGCGAAAATGACAGTGATCACCTCGCCAACCTGGAGCAGGTGCTCACTAGATTGAAGGAATATGGGCTCCGAGCTAATCGCCACAAATGCGAGTTTTTCCAGAAGCAGATCTCGTATTGTGGCCACGTTATTGATAAAGAGGGGTTACATAAGTCCCCTGAAAAGATTGAGGCAGTAGTCAAGGCTCCAGCACCGGAAAATGTGTCACAACTGAGGTCGTTCCTCGGGCTGGTGAACTACTACCATAAGTTCTTGCCGAATTTGTCTATCGTACTACACCCACTGAACACCCTACTGCAAACGGGGGTACCATGGAAGTGGAATGACGAATGTAAACGACCTTTCCAGAAGAGCAAAGCATTGATCACATCAAAAGAGGTGTTGGCTCATTTCAACCCAGCATTACCAATTCGGTTGGCGTGTGATGCATCACCCTATGGCATTGGAGCGGTACTGTCGCACTGTAGTGTCCGTGTGTTGATAAAGACACTGAAGAAAGGAGTTGGTTCATAGGTGTTCACTAAGCAAAGTCTGGGGGGGGGGTTCGAATGGATATACACAATATACAGGCTTATATAGCCCGAGTGGCAATTACCGGCATTACAGCACACCTGGGGCTCTTAAAGGCACATACACTACAATTCCTCCCCTTTTACCTAACCAGTACATCATATTTTAAGTAATTATTAATTACATGTTATAAGAAAAATAATATACACATTGCTGTAGTTAATTAATTATAAGTCAGTCTCTCAGGAGGCTTCCTGACTCGGTCCAGATAACGCCTCGGGGGTGTAGTAGTTTCTGGTGGTGTAGTAGGTTCTTTTAGCATGGCTGATTCGGCTTGAATGCCAATGTCGGGTTCATCGGGTTCCAGTATCACCGGATCGGAGGTAGATATGGGTATCTCTAATTCATCGTTAGACGTATAGAGTTGTGGTGTAGGTTGTCCCTTTTCAGATGACTTTATGATTTGGTCAGCATGGCGCCTTATTATGCTTTCTCCGATGTCCACGGTATACATCAGTGGTCCTAGTCGTGTGCAGATAGTTCCAGGCTGCCATTTCTCGGTACGATAGTCCCGGGCCAAAACTTGTTGACCTATCTGGAAGGTTCTAGTTGGCCTTTCATTCATGCCTTGAAACTGCCGGTTCTCCACGTCCCTTCTGATGTTGGGCTTGACCAAATCCAGCCGGCATCTTAGGTTTCTATTGAAGAACATCATGGCGGGAGTTTGGTTGGTAACCATATGTGTTGCATTCCTGTATGCGAATAAGAAGTTATCCACCTTGTGCTGAAGTTTTATGTCTTCATTACCCATGGCCTTTATGGCCTTCTTGAAGGTCTGGACAAACCTTTCAGCCAATCCATTGGTGGCGGGATGGTATGGGGCGGACATGTAGTGCTTAACCCCATTGTTTTTTAAGAACTTTCTGAATTCTTCGGACACAAATTGAGGTCCATTATCAGAACATATCTGTTCTGGCAGCCCATTCCTGGCAAATATGGTCCTTAATACTGTGATGGTTTTTTCCGTGGTGGTGGAGGACATCTTTATTACCTCCGGCTACTTAGCGTGTGCATCAACTGCGATTAAGAACATTGAGTCCATAAATGGACCAGCAAAGTCGATGTGCACCCTTTGCCAGGGAGATGAGGGCCACTCCCATGGATGTAGAGGGGCTTGTGGTGGAGCGTTTTGGACCTTCTGGCATCCTAGGCAGCTCTTGGTCATTTCTTCGATGTCTCCATCGATACCTGGCCACCATACAAACGCCCTAGCTAGGTTCTTCATTTTCACTCCACCCAGATGCCCCTCGTGAAGCTCCTTTAGCACTTTATCCTGGAGTTTGGGTGGAATCACCACTCTGGATCCACACATCAAGGTTCCTCGGCACACTGACAGCTGTCCTCTTCTTTGCGAGAATGCTGGCAACAGTGGTTCGCCATGTGCTGGCCATCCCTTCACTGTTAAATCGTAGACCCGTGAGAGAGTCGGGTCATTTCTCGTCTCCCTTTCAATGGCAGAATTTGTTACTGGCAGACATTCCACTATGGTAGAGTGGAACATCTCTACTGGGTCTACTGTAGGTGCCTCTTCTACCGTTGGCAACGGTAGGCGTGATAAACCGTCAGCATTTCCATGCTGTTTTGATCCTTTGTATTCTATGTTGTATTGGTGTGCCCCTAGAAAAAGGGACCACCTCTGTAGCCTTTGCGCTGTCATAATGGGAACACCCTTTTTAGGGTTGAATATGGAGATGAGGGGTTGATGGTCAGTCAACAAGGTAAATTTTTGTCCGTGTAGGTAATGGTTGAATTTCTTCACTCCCCATACCAGGCTGAATGCTTCCCTGTCGATCTGGGCATAGTTACGCTCAGCTGAGTTTAATGAGCGTGACGCAAAAGCTATCGGCCGTTCTGAGCCATCAGGGAATTTATGGGATAATGCTGCTCCTATGCCATAAGGGGATGCATCGCATGCCAGTCTGATTGGCAGTGATGGGTTGTAATGAGCCAAAACTTCTTCGGATGTGATTAAGTCTTTGTATTTATGGAAGGCACGTTTACAGTCTTCGTTCCATTTCCAAATCACTCCTGTTTGTAGAAGTTCATTAAGAGGGTGTAGAAGAGTTGATAAGTTCGGTAAAAATTTATGATAGTAATTCATTAATCCCAGGAACGACCTTAATTTTGAAACATTTTCAGGTGCTGGGGCTTTTATGACCACTTCAATTTTTTCAGGTGATTTATGCAACCCTTCATTATTAATTATGTGGCCACAATATGATACCTGATTTTGGAAAAATTCGCACTTGGGGCGATTTGCTCGTGGGCCCCGTTCTTTCAGCCTAGTGAGCACCTGCTCCAAATTGGCAAGGTGCTCATTGTCGTTTTCTCCTGTTACAAGGATGTCATCTAGGTAGCATTGAGTCCCCGGAATCCCTTGCAGGGCTTGCTCCATAGCTCTTTGCCAGATAGCTGGAGCTGATGCTACTCCAAAAACCAGTCGATTGTACTGGTACAGGCCTTTGTGTGTGTTTATCATGAGATGCTTTTTAGAGGCCTCCTCAACCTCCATCTGTAGATATGCCTGTGCCAAGTCAATTTTGGTGAAACGTTTCCCTCCGGATAGTGAGGCGAAAATATCTTCTATCCTCGAAAGAGGATACTGTACTGTGTGAAGGACCGGGTTTACAGTCACCTTGAAGTCTCCACAGATGCGAATTTTTCTCTGTTCTTCAGATTTATCATTATTCAATGCTTTTTTCATGACTGGAACGATGGGTGTTGCCCACTCGCTGCAATCTATTTTGGATAATACGCCTGCCTTTTCCAAATTCTCCAGCTCTGCCTCGACTGCTGGACGAATTGCGTATGGCACCGGTCTTACCTTAAAAATTTTTGGAATTGCTGCCTCTTCCACTTTTATTGAGGCGGTGATGCCTTTCAAGGTTCCTAGTTTCTCTTGAAACACTTCTTTGGCGTTGGCCAAGATGTCTTTTAATCGTTCAGGTATGATGTCATCATTGTTTTTTTTCTTACTGGTCACCGTCAGTGCCTGAATGGAGTGCCAGTCTAAACGTATCTTTCTGATCCATTCACGTCCCAACAACGGTGGACCACCATCTTGTAGAATGTATAAATACAACTTTTGTATTTCTTTGCCGTTGTATACAACAGGCACCCTTATTTTTCCTTTGGGGTATACTTTCTGCCCCGTATATGTTTTTAAGATAATGGATGTGTCTTTTAGAGGCAAAAATAGCCTCTCGTAATCCCGTCGATTTATTACGGTTAGAGCTGATCCTGTATCTAGCTCCATTTTAACTGGGGACCCTGCTATCGTGAGGGCAACCCAAATGGTTTGGTAATCATCTTTGCCAAGTACATTATGTAATTTGAGACAGCTTAGTCTCTTTTTTTCGGAGTCACTATCGCTCTTCTGGTCTTCGGAGCTACTGTCCGTCATCATTTGTACCTTCCTGTACTTTTCTTTATTGATTTTTTTTTTTCTGTCTGTGGATTTATTTTGTCCAGATCGGCATACACGTGCAATGTGTCCAATCTTTCCACATGGCCTGCACGCTTTGTCCTTGAACCAGCAGTCCCTCTGGTTATGGGTGGATCTGCCGCAGTGATAACATCTTTCGAAACCCTGTGTCATTTCATGGGTGCCAAAGTACTGTGTCTTTTGTTGTATCTCTGCAGCTCCTCTTGCTGCTGCTTCGTATGATACAGCCATACTGAAAGCTTTGTCCAATGTTAAATCTTTTTCAGAAAGCAGCCTTTTTTGTGTTCCTTCACTTAAGAGGCCGCAAACGAATTGGTCTCGAAGATAATCTGATAGTCCTGCCCCGAATTGGCAGTACTTTGATAGCTTTCTTAATTCGGTTAGGTAATCAGCGTTACTTTCATTCTTGTGTTGAATTCTCTTGAAGAATTTGAATCGTTCCGCTATCAGCAGCGGTGTTGGGTTTAAGTGCTCCTGCAGGGTATCAACAATTTCTTTAAAATTCTTGTCCTTTGGTTTGGCTGGAGTGATTAAATTTCGTAACAGCCCGTATGCCTTTGCGCCCATTTGGTTCAGCAGTACTGAAGCTTTTTTTTCATCTTCTATTCCATTTGCAGTGCAATATACCGCTACTCTTTCCACGTATGTGGTCCAATCTTCTATTTCGCTATCGAAAGCATCAATATTGCCAGACTTAGGCATTTCAGAAAAGATATGGCGCTTCCCGCGCTTTTCTTTCTTTTCTGCAGCAAAGATATGGCGCTTCCCGCGCTTTCCCGCCACTGCTGCCGATGACAACGCTGTTTCCCGCGGTTTCCGTTCTTTTTTTTATTTTTATTTATTTACAGTTGGAGACTCGTTCCCGCCGGACTTTCTCTCCAGGTCTGAACGCTGACCTGCTTGCCGCACCGGCCGTCTCCCGAGTGCTCCCTCCCAGTCCGTTATTGCTCGCCTCCGATTTCGCTGCCTGTCTCAGCTGTAGAGCCAGCAGCTGGAGCCCCAGCCTGATGCCCAGGAAGGATTAGCGCAGTACCTGCCACCAGCTTGGCCAGCTGGTGAAACCACAGCTTCTCTCACTTTCTTGAGTCTTCTGGACGCCCGAGGAATCGATGTCCTTGAGGTGCTGCCGAATTGCAGTTAAGTCCGTTTCCACTTCATCGCCATTGTAGTGTCCGTGTGTTGATAAAGACACTGAAGACAGGAGTTGGTTCATAGGTGTTTACTAAGCAAAGTCTGGGGGGGGGGTTCTAAAGGATATACACAATATACAGGCTTATATAGCCCGAGTGGCAATTACCGGCATTACAGCACACCTGGGGCTCTTAAAGGCACATACACTACACGCACAAATTCCCGGACGGCTCGGAGAGGCCAGTAGCCTTTGCGTCTCGGTCACTAACCTCAGCCGAGCGTAACTACGCCCAGATTGACAGGGATGCCCTCAGCCTAGTGTGGGGAGTGAAAAAGTTCAATCACTATCTGCATGGGCAGAGGTTCTCCTCGCTGACTGACCACCAACCACTTGTCTCCATCTTTAATCCAAAGAAGGGCGTTCCGGTGATGACTGCGCAACGGCTACAAAGATGGTCACTTTTTCTAGGGGCGCACCAATATGAAATCGAGTATAAGGGCACGAAACAGCATGGAAACGCTGATGGGCTATCACGCCTGCCACTGCCTACTGCGGAGGAAGCACCAGCAGTGGATCCTGTCAAAATATTTCATTCGACTATAATTGAATGCTTGCCAGTAACTAACGCTGGTATAGAGAAGGAGACCCGAAATGACCCGACACTGTCTCGGGTATATGATATGACGGTGAAGGGATGGCCAGCACATGGTGACTCACTTTTGCCAGCATTCTCATCCAGAAGAGAACAGCTGTCAGTATGCCAGGGGACCTTGATGTGTGGATCCCGAGTGGTAATTCCACCCAAGTTAAGGGAGAGAGTGCTCAATGAGCTTCACGAAGGTCATCTGGGAGGGGTGAAAATGTAAAGCCTTGCTAGGGCTTATGTGTGGTGGCCGGGGATCGATCAGCAAATCGGGGACCTGACAAAGAGCTGCTCAGGATGCCAGAAGGTCCAAAATGCACCACCACATGCCCCTCTACACCCATGGGAGTGGCCCTCATCTCCATGGTAACGGGTGCATATTGATTTTGCTGGTCCATTCAAGGACTCAATGTTTTTAATAGCCGTGGATGCGCACTTGAAATGGCCTGAGGTGATCAAAATGTCGTCCACCACCACGGAGAAAACTATTGCAGTCCTACGGACCATTTTTGCCAGGAACGGCTTGCCAGAGCAGATTTGCTCTGATAACAGACCACAGTTTGTGTCCGAAGAGTTTCGAAGATTTATGAAAAGGAATGGGTAAGGCATTACACATCCACCCCGTATCATCCAGCCACAAATGGATTGGCTGAGAGGTTCGTACAAACCTTTAAAAAAGCAGTAAAAGCCATGTGCGATGACGACATTCCACTGCAGCATAAGGTGGACAATTTCCTGTTAGCCTACAGAAATGCGACACATGCAGTCACCAACCAGGACCTGGCCATGATGTTCTTTAACCGAAGGTTGAGATCTCATCTGGATTTGCTCAGACCAAATGTACGAAGAGATGTTGAGAGTAAGCAATTCCAGCACATCAATGAGAAGCCGACAAGGAGCTTCAATGTAGGGCAACCAGTCTTGGCCCGCGACTACCAAACAGAGAAATGGCAACCAGGAACGATATGCACACGGCAGGGGCCATTAATGTACACAGTGGATGTTGGGGAGAACATTGTGAGATGCCATGCTAACCAGATCCTAGAGTCACAGGAACGAGTCAACCCCATGTCTCGGCCATACGTACCTGGTGAGGAACCCGATGTACAGGTCGCATCTACCTCAGAAACAATAGCATTGGAAGCTGATGAATCAACTGACGACAGGGTGCTAGAATCGCCTCCGCACCAAGAGTGAGACACTCGGGAAAGGCGTTATCCAGAAAGAATCAGGAAGCCTCCCCAAAGACTGAATTAATAAATAGACTATTTTCAGTTAATGTTGCATGTTAAAAGTGTTAATTGTAATTAGTTTGATATTTAATTGTTAAATGAGTGTTATGGTACTATTAATCTAAAAGGGGAGGAATTGTAATGAATGTACCTTTAAGGGGGAGAACTACTTTTTACAGCTCCTGTATCCTGTAGTACCGGCAGTGACCACACCTGTATATAAACCCTGAGTAGTGATCTGTACAGTCAGTTGCAGTTTGAACCCTCATTCAGGAAACACCTGTTGATCGTTCCCTGCAGTCTGTTGTCTGATTACTGAAGGACACAACATTAAGATACACAGATATAACAGATTGGACGACATATGTCGAACGCATAGAAGTATGCTGCAAGGCGAATGAAGTGCCAGATGACAAGAAAGCATTGGTATTGTTGAATTCAATGGGTGCAAAAACATATGGCTTACTACGAAACCTAGTAACCCCAGAGAAGCCAGTAGAAAAGGATTTTGAAAACATAGTGTCAATCCTACAGGACCACTTAAACCCCACACCGCTGCTGATAGCAGAAAGATTCAAGTTTCACAAACGGAACCAGCATAAGGATGAAAGCAATGCTGATTACTTAGCAGAACTGCGCAAACTATCGAAACACTGTCAGTTTGGAGCAGAACTGGCAGATACCTTAAGGGACAAGTTTGTGTGTGGGCTTCAAAGTGAAGGAACCCAGAAACGGCTTTTATCTGAAAAGGACCTTACGCTGGAAAAGGCTTTCAGCATTGCGGTATCATATGAAGCAGCAGCACGGGGCGCTGCAGAGATACAACAGAGACCGCAAGAATTTGGCACAAACGAAATGTCATATGGCACAGAGAAGTGCTATCACTGCGGCAGAACAACACACGACCAGAATGATTGCTGGTTCAAAGACAAAGTGTGCAGACAGTGTGGAAAAGTAGAACACATAGCACGAGTCTGCAGGTCGGGAAAGAAAACCAGCAATAAGAAACTGACCAAAGGGAAGTACAAGAAGGTACATAAGATAACGGAGAATAGTTCAGACGAACAAAAGAGTGATAACGACTCCGAAAGCAGGGAACTCAGTTGTCTGAAACTACATAATGTGATCACAGCGGAGGACCACCGAACCCTTTGGGTCACTCACAAGATAGCAGGAGTCCAGGTAAAGATGGAATTGGACACAGGATCAGCCCTAACAGTCAAAAACCGACGGGACTACGAGCGGCTATTCTCACACATACCCTTGAGAGACACAAAAATTATTTTGAAGACGTACACGGGGCAAAAAGTCTACCCCAAAGGAAAAATAAGGGTGACCGTTATATATAACGGTAAGGAAACACCAAAACTAGACCTGTATGTATTGCAAGATGGAGGACCACCATTACTGGGACATGAATGCATCCGGAAAATACAACTGGATTGGCATTCCATACAGGCACTGACTGTGGCTGACAAAAAAGATGACGATGTCACACCTGGGCGACTGTCAAATATCCTAACTGACGCGAAAGAAGAGTTCCAGCAAGGACTCGGAACACTAAAAGGCATGACAGCGACGATTAAAATTGAAGAAAACGCAAGCCCAAAATTTTTTAAGGCCAGACCTGTACCTTATGCGATCCGCCCAGCCGTCGAAGCAGAGCTGGAGAGTCTGGAACGTTCAGGTGTACTGTCCAAGGTAGACTGGAGTGAGTGGGCTACACCCATCGTCCCTGTGATGAAAAAGTCGTTGAGCAGCACGCCTGGGGAACCAAGGAAGGTTCGCATCTGTGGGGACTTTAAGGTAACAGTGAACCCGGTACTTTACACCGTACAATATCCACTTCCGCGGATTGAAGATATTTTCGCCTCGGTATCTGGAGGGAAACGCTTCACTAAGATTGATCTGGCCCAGGCGTATCTGCAAATGGAGATAGAAGAAGCATCAAAAAAATACCTCACAATCAACACCCATAATGGTCTCTACCAATACAACCGGCTGGTATTCGGGGTAGCATCAGCTCCGGCTATTTGGCAGAGGGTAATGGAACAAGTCCTGCAAGGGATCCCAGGGACCCAGTGTTATTTGGACGACATCCTGGTCACGGGCGAAAATGACAGTGATCACCTTGCCAACCTGGAGCAGGTGCTCACTAGATTGCAGGAATATGGGCGCCGAGCTAACCGCCCCAAATGTGAGTTTTTTAGAAAACAGATCTCGTATTGTGGCCACGTTATCGATAAAGAGGGGTTACATAAGTCCCCAGAGAAGATTGAGGCAGTAGTCAAGGCTCCAGCACCGGAAAATGTGTCACAACTGAGGTCGTTCCTCGGGCTGGTAAACTACTACCATAAGTTCTTGCCAAATTTGTCTACAATGAACACCCTACTGCAAACTGGGGTGCCATGGAAGTGGAATGACGAATGTAGACGAGCTTTCCAGAAGAGCAAAACACTAATCACATCGAAAGAGGTATTGGCCCATTACAACCCAGCGTTACCAATTCGGTTGGCTTGTGATGCGTCACCCTACGGCATTGGAGCGGTGCTGTCGCACAAATTCTCGGATGGCTCAGAAAGGCCAATAGCCTTTGCATCACGATCACTAACCTCAGCCGAGCGTAACTACGCCCAGATTGACAGGGAGGCCCTCAGCCTAGTGTGGGGAGTGAAAAAGTTCAATCACTATCTGCACGGACAGAAATTCACCTTGCTGACTGAGCACCAGCCCCTTGTCTCCATTTTCAATCCGAAGAAGGGCGTTCCGGTGATGACTGCGCAATGACTACAAAGATGTTCACTTTTTCTAGGGGCGCACCACTATGAGATTGAATATAAGGGCACGAAACAGCATGGAAATGCTGATGGGCTATCACGCCTGCCACTGCCTACTGCGGAGGAAGCACCAGCAGTGGATCCTGTCGAAATATTCCATTTGACTATAGTTGAATACCTACTGGTAACTAACGCTTGTATCGAAAAGGAAACCCGAAATGACCCGACACTGTTTCGGGTATATGATTTGACGGTGAAGGGATGGCCAGCATATGGCGACTCACTGTTGCCAGCATTCTCGACAAGGAGAGAACAGCTGTCAGTGTGCCGGGGGACCTTGATGTGTGGATCCCGAGTGGTAATTCCATCCAAGTTAAAGGAGAGAGTTCTCAATGAGCTTCATGAGGGTCATCTGGGAGGGGTAAAAATGAAAAGCCTAGCCAGGGCTTATGTGTGGTGGCTGGGAATCGATAAACAAATCGAGGACCTGACCAACAGCTGCTCAGGATGCCAGAAAGTCCAAAATGCACCACCACAGGCCCCTCTACACCCATGGGAGTGGCCCTCATCTCCATGGCAACGGGTGCATATTGATTTTGCTGGTCCATTCATGGACTCAATGTTTTTAATAGCCGTGGATGCGCACTCGAAATGGCCTGAGGTCATCAAAATGTCCTCCACCACCACGGGGAAAACTATTGCAGTCCTACGGACCATTTTTGCCAGGAATGGCTTGCCAGAACAGATTTGCTCTGACAACGGGCCACAGTTTGTGTCCGAAGAGTTCCAGAGGTTCTTGAAAAAGAATGGGGTAAGCCATTACACATCCGCCCCGTATCATCCAACCACAAATGGATTGGCTGAGAGGTTCGTACAAACCTTTAAGAAGGCAATAAAGGCTATGTACAATGACAACATTCCGCTGCAGCACAAGGTGGACAATTTCCTGTTCGCCTACCGGAATGCGACACATGCAGTCACCAACCAGGCCCCAGCCATGATGTTCTTTAACCGAAGGTTAAGATCTCGCCTGGATTTGCTCAGACCAAACGTACGAAGAGATGTTGAGAGTAAGCAATTCCAGCACATCAATGAGAAGCCGACAAGGAGCTTCAATGTAGGGCAACCAGTCTTGGCCCGCGACTACCGAACAGAGAAATGGCAACCAGGAACTTCCAAAAGGCATTTGACAAGGTGCCACACAAAAGATTATTGCTCAAGATAAAAAATCATGGGATTGGGGGTAATATTCTGGCGTGGGTGGAGGATTGGCTCTCTAACAGAAAGCAGAGAGTTGGGATAAATGGTTCGTTCTCAGATTGGCAACCAGTAACTAGTGGTGTTCCGCAGGGGTCAGTGCTGGGTCCCCAACTCTTTACAATCTGTATTAACGATTTGGAGGAGGGGACCGAGTGTAACATAGCAAAGTTTGCAGATGATACAAAGATGGGATGGATAGTAGTGAGTGAGGAGGACATAAAAAACCTGCAAAGGGACATAGACAGGCTAAGTAAGTGGGCAGAGATTTGGCAGATGGAATACAATACTGGAAAGTGTGAGGTTATGCACTTTGGCAGGAAAAATCATAGAGCAAGTTATTATCTTAATGGCAAGAAACTGGAAAGTACTGTAGTACAAAGGGATCTGGGGGTCCTGGTGCACGAAACTCAAAAAGTTAGTATGCAGGTGCAGCAAGTGATCAAGAAGGCCAATGGAATGTTGGCTTTTATTGCTAGGGGGATGGAATATAAAAACAGGGAGGTATTGCTGCAGTTCACAGAATCACAGAATCACAGAAACCCCACAGTGCAGATAGAGGCCATTTCAGCCCATCGAGCCTGCACCGACACATATCCCACCCGATCCCTGTAACCCCTACACCAACACATATCCCACCCTATCCCCGTAACCCCACATATTTAATCCCCCTAACACTAAGGGGCAATTTATCAGAGCCAATCAACCTAACCCGCACATCTTTGGACTGTGGGAGGAAACCGGAGCACCCGGAGGAAACCCACGCAAACACGGGGAGAATGTGCAAACTCCACACAGACAGTCACCCGAGGCCGGATTCGAACCCGGGTCCCTGGCGCTGTGAGGCAACAGTGCTAACCACTATGCCACCATGCCGCCGTTGTACAAGGTATTGGTGAGACCGCACCTGGAATACTGCATACAGTTTTGGTGTCCATACTTAAGAAAAGACATACTTGCTCTCGAGTCAGTACAAAGAAGGTTCACTCGGTTAATCCCGGGGATGAGGGGGTGGTCATATGAGGAGAGGTTGAGTAGATTGGGACTCTACTCATTGGAGTTCAGAAGAATGAGAGGCGATCTTGTTGAAACATATAAGATTGTGAAGGGGCTTGATCGGGTGGATGCGGTGAGGATGTTCCCAATGATGGGTGAAACTAGAACTAGGGGGCATAATCTTAAAATAAGGGGCTGCTCTTTCAAAACTGAGATGAGGAGAAACTTCTTCACTCAGAGGGTGGTAGGGTTGTGGAATTTGCTGCCCCAGAAAGCTGTGGAAGCTACATCATTAAATAAATTTAAAACAGAAATAGATAGTTTCCTAGAAGTAAAGGGAATTAAGGGTTACGGGGAGCGGGCAGGAAATTGGACATGAGTCTAGGTTCGGAATGGTCATGGCCCTGTGGGTAGTAGAGCGGGCCCAGGGGCCGTGTAGCCTGGTTCTGCTCCTACTGTGTTCTAATTCTGTTAGATTTCAGGAGATGGTTTTATTCCTGTTCCTGGCTGGGGTGGAGATCGCCTTTACAGAAGGTAAGTACTGTAGAAAATATAGGGCCAGTGTGATCTCCTGGAAGAATTTCGATCGCCTAGATGGGTCAGAGAGGAATTTCCCAGATTTTTTTCTCCCAAATTGGCCATTGGGTCTTTATCTGGTTTTTCGCCTCCCCCGGGAGATCACATGGGTTCGGGTGGATGCACAGTGATAGAAGATTTGAGGTTAAGATCAGATCAGCCATGATCTTATTGAATGGTGGAGCAGGCTCGAGGGGCCAATTGGCCTACTCCTGCTCCTATTTCTTATGTTCTTATGTTCTGAAATGCACACGGCAGGGGCCACTAATGTACACAGTGGACGTTGGGGAGAGCATTGTGAGACGCCATGCTGACCAGATCCTAGAGTCACAGGAACAAGTCAACCCCATGCCTCGCCCATACGTACCTGGTGATGAACCCAATGTACAGGTAGCATCTACCCCAGAAACAGTAGCATCGGAAGCTGATGAACCAACCGATGACAGGGGGCCAGAATCGCCTCTGCACCAAGAGCAAGACATTCGGGAAAGGCGCTATCCAGAAAGGATCAGGAAGCCTCCCCAAAGACTGAATTTGTAAATAGACTATTTTCAGCTAATGTTGCATGTTAAAAGTGTTAATTGTAATTAGTTTGATATTTAATTGTTAAATGAGTGTTATGGTACTGTTAATCTAAAAGGGGAGGAATTGTAATGTATGTACCTTTAAGGGGGGAACTACTTTCTACAGCTCATGTATACTGTAGTACCGGCAGTGACCACACCTGTATATAACGCTGAGCAGTAATCTGTTGTTTCAGTTGCAGTGTGAGCCACGTTGAGTAAACATCTGTTGTACCGTTCTCTGCAGTCCTTTTCTTATTATTACATGGACGTAACAACCCAGCACTTGAATGCCTTTTCAAGACCGCAGTTTGGGTTCAGAGCTGCTGACGGGAAGCCTATAAATTGTACCATGGAGGCAATGGCACAAGGCCATGTTCCCCCGCAGGTAGCATATATAGGGGTGGGACGTATTGTGTCACCACCGGCGTGTCCCACTACCAGCATGGGCAGCATAGCTGGTGCCTGGTCAGTGACAGCAGTTTCTGTTTTAAACCCGAGGCAGAAGTTCAAGTGGCCCAGGAGCGAATTGTCCCCATTCCCGAACCTCCACTGTTCACCTCACTGTGCAGGAGAATTTTATGAACTTGTCAAAAGTACGTCGCGCACTTTGGCTACGAAATTCTCCCTCTCCCTGAACATTTGACCAAAATTCTAAAAGCCGTTATAGTTTCACAGAAACATTTTTACACTCTCGAGCAGAAAACATTAGAGGTAGTGACTAAGATATTGGATATTGTGACTCCACCCTGGTGGAACCTTTTCAATAATATAGAGGTCCCTTCGTGGATCAGACTGGCTTCCCACATTCTCGTGGTTTGCCAGTTAGGGATAGTGCTGTATTTAGTTTGCATTCAGTGTAAGGGAAAAGGTCGGTGGTCAGAATTCCAAAACCAGAGCTTTTGGAAAGAACATTATGTAAAGGTGGAGGAAGATACACCAGTTTAAGTCTTTTTCCCTGTATTTCGATTAAAGAAGTGTTGTTTCTTTGTGTTTGTTTTTTTAATTAAATGTTTTCTATTGTTGTTTGTGTTGTGACGCGGTTTAATAAAGATATGTGTACCAAGTGGTGCAGGGGTGTTAGACCCCTCCATGCTTGGATGTGTGTGTAAAGTCTGTCATTTACTCTCTGTATGCTGATGTACGCTACATTTTCGCGGAATGGGAAGTACATGTGTCGTGGGCATATTAGATAGATAATTACAGGGGAAGGTTGACTATGGAGGGTCAGAAAAATTTTGCTCACTTTAAAGTATGATACTTCAAGCAAGTTTTAGTATCACAGGGGGGATTGTAAGATTTGCAAATTTTTTGCATCACCCTGAAGGTTATATATATATAAAAGGATACATCTGTCTGTCTGTCTGTCTGTCTGTCTGTCTGTCTGTCTGTCTGTCTGTCTGTCTGTCTGTCCTTTGGTGTGTCTGTCCGGCTATACACTCTAAAGTTATAGAGCGTAGCTACACGTGCGTTACATCAAAAGAAAGCTTACAATTCCGGAACGGTCATAAGCGTATTTACGTTTCGGCGAGACAAAAATTGCGCCCTTGGTATCCAAAAAACGTTCAAAATTCCGCTCATTAGCACCTCATTATCCGCTCATTAGCAATAGAGTGACTTCGAGGTCGACCAATCGTACGGTCGAGCGACCCGACGGTTGACCAATCGCTGCATGGCGGGGGCGGGTTCCTGGCGCGTGCGGGCGGGCCCTCCTAGAGTCGAGTGACGGGACGATTGACCAATCCTACGCTTCGGTGACCTGCTGGTCGACCAATCGGTGCGTGTGTGGGCGGGCCTTATTGTTCTGAACCAAGGTGAGTCGCCGTAATCATGGTTCCAAATTTTTCATTTCTTTTTCCCGCTTTCTGCGTCTTTAAAAAAAAAGTTGCTTTTAAAATACATATTGTTTTTTAAAAAAGTTAATTACTTTCTAAATCTTTTATCAAATCTCATTAATTTTCCTACCTTTCCCCATTTTTGCAGGTAGGCCTCGAAGCCTGGGCGTCTGTTGCCAGCCATGCTGGACCCTTGGCAATTGTTTTGTGGCAAGCTCCTCCCACCCCTCACCCCCCCACTCCCCCGCTGGGCCCGATTCCGAACCAGCGGCCAGCCATCTTGGTAAAGGCTGGCTGGGGCTTCATTCGTGCTTGCGCTGCACGGCGCACGCGCACCACCACACAGAGGGAAGCGAGCAGGTTAGCGGGGGCGGGGGCGGGGCTCAGGAGGGGAGCAGGAGCGGAGAGGGTTACCCCGGCAAATGGGCTCGCCAGCCGCAATCGGCCATCTCAAGCCGCTCAGGCCCAGGCCCGGTCCCGGAGATCGGGAGGCGGAGAGGGGAGGAGGGTTACCAAGGCAACCGGGCCCGGCCAGCCACAATCGGCCATCTCAAGCCGCCTCAGGAGGGCAGGGCTCGGGCTGACCGGGGCGCTGCGCTCGGCATGTCAGTGCGTGGGGCGGCACGGAGCTCAGCGGAGCCATCGCCGGCAGAGGGGAGAGGGTCTGCTGGCTCCCCCCTCCCTTTCTCCCCCCCATCTCTCCCCACCTCCCCCCTCCCCTCACCTCCCCCCTCTCCCTCCCCTGCCTCCCCTCCCACCCTCTCCCCCTCCCCCTCTCCCCTCCCCCCCACCATCCCCCTCCCTCCCCCTCCCCTCTGCTCCCCCTCCCCCTCCTCCCTCTCCCCCTCCCCCCTGCCTCCCCCCTCCCCCCTCCCTCCCATCCCCTTCCACCCCACTCTCCCCCTCCCTCCCCCCCTCCCCTTCCCTCCCCCCTCCCCTTCCTCTGCCCCGCCCCTCCCCATCCCCTCCCTCCCCTTGCCCCCTCCCCCACCTTCGCCACCCTCCCACCTCCTCCTCTCTCCCCCCTCTCCCCCCTCACCTTCCCCTCCCCTTCCCTCCCCCTCCCTTCCCCCCTCCCCCACTCCCCTTCCTCCCTTCCTCCCCCTCCCCTCCCCCCTGACCTTCCTCCCCCCTCCCCCTCCCCCTCCCCTTCCTTCTCCCTCCCCCTTCCTCCCCTCCCCCCTCTTTCCCCCCTCTCCTCTTCCCCACCCTCACCCTTTCCCCCCCTCCGCTTCCCCTTCCCTCCCCTTTCCCCCCTCCCCTTTCCCCCCCCTCCTCTTCCCCCCTCCCCTCCTCTTCCCCCCCTCCCCTTTCCCCCCTTCCCTCCCCCTTACCCCCTCACTCCCCTTTCCCCCTCCCTTCCCCTTTCCCCCCTCCCCCTCCCCTTTCCCCCCTCCCCTCCCCTTTCTCCCCTCACCTTTCCCCCCCCTCCCCTTTCCCCCTCCCCTTCCCGCCCCTCCCCTCCCCTTTCCCCTCCCCTCCCATTCCCCCCTCCCCTCCCCCCTCCCAACCCCTTCCTCCTCCCCCTTTCCCCCCACCTTCCCACCTCCCCTCCTCTTTCCCCCCTCCCCTTTCCCCCCATTCACTTCCCCCCTTCCCCCCACCCCTACCCCTTCCCCCACTCCCCCTCCCCTTACCCCCCACCCCTCCCCTCCCCCCACCCCTCCCCTTCACCCTCCCCTTCCCCCCTTACCCCTCCTCTCCCCTTCCCCATCCCCTTTCCCCCCTCCCCTTTCCCCCTTCCCTTTCCCCACCCCTCCCCCCCACCCCTCCCCTTCCCCCCTCCCCTCCCCATTCCCCCCCACACCTCCACTTTCCCCCCTCCCCTCCCCATTCCCCCCCACCCCTCCCCATTCCCCCCCCCCCTCCCCTCCCCACCCCATTACCCCCTCCCCACCCCTTCCCCCCCTCCCCTCCCCCCTCCCCTGCCCTCCCCATCCCCCCTCCCCTCCCCTTCCCCCCTCCCCTTTACACCCCCACCCCTTTCCCCCTCCCATATCCCCCTCCCCTTCCCCCCTCCCTTCCCCCCCTCCCTTCCCCTTTCCCCCCTCCCCTCCCCTTCCCCCCTCCCCTTCCCCCCTCCCCTTTCCCCTCCCTCTCCCCTTTCCCCTCCCCTCCCCTTCCCCCCTCCCCTCCCCCTCCCCTTTCCCCTCCCCTCCTCTCCCCTTCCCCCCTCTTCCCTCCCCTTCCCCCCTCCCCTTTCCCCCCCTCCCCTCCCCTTCCCCCCCTCCCCTCCCCTTTCCCCCCCTCCCCTTTCCCCCTCCCCTCCCCTTCCCCCTCCCTCCCCTCTTCCCCCTCCCCTCCCCTTTCCCCCTCCCCTCCCCTTCCCCCCTCCCCTTTCCCCCCTTTCCCCCTCCCCTCCCCTTCCCCCCTCCCTTCCCCACCCCTTCCCTTCCCCTCCCCTTTCCCACCCTCCCCTCGCCTTTCCCCCTCCCTTCCCTTCCCCCCTTCCCCTCCCCTTTCTCCCCCTCCCCTCCCCTTTCCCCCCTCCCCTCCCCTTCCCCCCCCCTTTCCCCCCTCCCCTTCCACCCCTTCCCATTCCCCTCCCCTTCCCCCTCCCCTTTCCCCCCCTCCCCACCCCTTTCCCCCTCCCCTGCCCTTCCCTCTCTCCTCTTTCCCCCCTCCCCCCTCTTCCCCCCTCCCCCCTCCCCTCTTCCCCACCCTCCCCTCCACCCCACTTTACCCCACTCCCCTTCCCCTCTCTTTCCCCCCTCCCTTTCCCCCCTCTTCCCCCCTCCCCTCTTTCCCCCTCCCCTTTCCCCCCCTTCCCTCCCCTTTCCCCCCCTCCCCTTTCTCCCCCCTCCCCTCCCCTTTCTCCTCCCCTTACTCCCCCCTCCCGTCCCCTTTCTCCCCCCTTCCCCCTTCCCCCCCTTCCCCCTCCCCTTTCCCCCCTCCCCTTCCCCCCTTCCCCCCTCCCCTTCCCCCCTTCCTCCCCTCCCCTTTCCCCCCTTCCCCCTCCCGTTCCCCCCTTCCCCCTCCCCTTCCCCCCCTCCACTTTCTCCCCCTCCCCTTTCTCCCCCACTTCCCCCTCCCCTTTCTCCCCCCTTCCCCCTCCCCTTTCTCCCCCCTCCCATTACTCCCCCTCCCCTTTCACCCCCTTCCCCCCTCCCTTTTCTCCCCCCTCCTCTTTCTCCCCCCCTCCCCTTCCCCCCCATTCCCCCCCTCCCCTTACCCCCTTCCCCCTCCCCTTTTCCCCCTTCCCCCTCCCCTTTCCCCCTTCCCACCTCACCTTCCCCCCCTTTCCCCCCTCCCCCTTCCCCTTCCCCCCACTTTCCCCCCTCCCCTTCCCCCCCTCTTCCCCCCCTCCCTCCCCCCTCTTTCCCCCTCCCCTCTTTCCCCCCTCCCCTTTCCCCACTTCCCTCCCCTTTCCCCCACTTCCCTCCCCTTTCCCCCTCCCCTCTCTCCCCCCTCCCCTCCCCTTTCTCCCCCCTCTCCTCCCCTTTCTCCCCCTTCTCCCCTTCCCCCATCCCCTTTCCCCCCTCCCCTTCCCCCCTTCCCCCTCACCTTTCCCCCCTTCCCCCCTCCCCTTTCACCCCTTCCCCCTCCCCTTCCCCCTTCCCCTTTCCCCCTCCCCCCTCCGCTTTCTCCCCCTCCCCTTTCTCCCCCCTTCCCCCCTCCCCTTTCTCCCCCCCTTCCCCCCCTCCACTTTCTCCCCCCTGCCCCCCCTCCCATTTCTCCCCCTCCCCTTTCTCCCCCCCTTCCCCCACTCCCCTTTCTCCCCCCTCCCCTTTCTCCCCCCTCCCCTTTCCCCCCATCCCCCTCCCCTTTCCCCCCCTTACCCCCTCCCCTTTCCCCCTTCCCCCTCCCCTTTCCCCACTTCCCCCCTCCCCTTCCCCCCTTTCCCCCCTTCCCCCCTCCCCTTCCCCCCTTTCCCCCCTTCCCCCTCCCCTTTCCCCCTTTCTCCCCCTTTCCCCCCCTTTTCCCCCATTCCCCCCCTTCCCCACCCCCTTCCCCCCCTTCCCCCCAGTCGCGCTCTCGGTTCCCCCCAGTCGCGCTCTCTCTTCCCCCCAGTCACTCTCTCTGTTCCCCCCAGTCGCTCTCTCTCTTCCCCCCGTCGCTCTCTCTCTTCCCCCCAGTCGCTCTACCTCTTCCCCACAGTCGCTCTCTCTCTTCCCCCCAGTCGCTCTCTCTGTTCCCCCAGTCGCTCTCTCTCTTCCCCCCAGTCGCTCTCTCTCTTCCCCCCCAGTCGCTCTCTCTCTTCCCCCCCAGTTGCTCTCTCTCTTCCCCACCAGTCGCTCTCTCTCTTCCCCCCAGTCGCTCTCTCTCTTCCCCCCAGTCGCTCTCTCTCTTCCCCCCAGTCGCGCTCTCTCTTCCCCCCAGTCGCTCTCTCTCTCTCTTCCAACAACAACATGCCCTCAAAAGACCCTCGGCACCGCCGGGCACTTCAGCTAGTTATTAATAAAAGGGGCGCTGCATGGAAAAAATTTTAATGAAAAGGGTACCCAAGATGGCATCCGTGCCTCGTGACAGAAAGCCTGTGGGATTCCAAAATGGATTCTGCAGCGCAGACAGCTTGGGAGAAATCGAAACTAAGGCTGCAGGTTTTCTGTGAAGAGAAACTTTGTGTTTGGAACGAGACAGGGCTCTGAATTATGCATTAGGCGAATTGGAGACGGATCTAATTGCAGTTTAGGCCTATAGTTAAGGCCATCAAACAGTCTGCATACATTATCGGAAACAGATTAACACAGCCATCGAGGTTGGACAAGCCCATCAAGGAACTTTCAGGACAATACAAGTCAATTATCGGGCCGGTAGATGCGATTACCGGCCATCTAAAAACCGTTAGTATGAATTGCTACCATTATTTTAAACTAGCCCGCCAAAATTAAAACAAAGAACTCACCTGATTTGGCGCAAAGATAAGGGTTTTCGACGAAAGTATAATTGAAGGCCCCGGGTAGCATTGAGTTAGTTCAGGTTCGTGAAGAGTGGGGGCAGCTAGTTCGTTTGGGGGAGGAGAGGTCCGCAGAGTTTGTTGGTTGGTGTGCTGGTGCTGCTCCTCGGGCCCCTCGCCCTCGTGGCTGCCGCTCTTTCCCCGTCCGCGCTTACCTCCTGGCCTCTGCCCATGCCCTTTTCCCACTCCATCTGGAACTGCCCCGGCACCGGGTTTGGGCAGACACGGACAGATTCAGGCCAGGCGAGGCGGGACGCGACAAGGGGAGAAGGGAAATCCACCGGGGCAGACCGGCTGCAGAAGACCAAACGAGGGGAGGTTTCGAATCATCGGGCCTTCAGCATCGGCCGACCATCGAATATCTGCACACTAACTCAAACTGGCAGCTGTCGATGAAGAATCATCCCTGCAAGGTAAAGTACCCAAACAGAGACTTTGAGGTACTCGAACCTGGACAACGCCCTTGCAGCACCCGGAGACCATGTGACGACGGCAGGCTCCAGAGAGCACCAAGAGCGAACCCTGAACCCCACCGCTGTTTTGAATTGAGCAAACCCCGTTTTTGATTGGTGAGCATAGATTCTGACCCCTCAAAGCTTAACCTAATTAGGTATAGGGGGTGGGATAAGGATAAGGGGATTGTTAAGATAATTGTTTTCCCTCGATGTGCTGTGTGTTCCCCATTCCCTGTATAAGTGCATTTGCCTGTAATGTTATAGTGGTAACTTCTTTTAAGACTGTATTAATTTTCCTGTTCAATAAAATCTTGGTTTTTGCTTGCATCCAAACCACCTGTCTACTCGAGTTTTCTGTATCGCTGCCTGTACCTAAGTCCAGTGTCTAGAACCCAGGGGCGTGGGAGCAATTCGAACCACTCACGAACAATCAGGGGCATAACTGACTGGGCGCACGCGCCACACCCGCCACCCCCCTACAACTTCCTTTATAAGAAATAATAAGAGGTTGTTAATACAAAAATTGACTGTCTTTATCAATCTATGCAAGATTCCAATCTGTGTGTGTGTGTATATGTGTGTGTGCATGTAAACACCTATAGAAACAATTGGAAAAATTGCTAATCCAGAATATGGAGAGACAAAGGAAGTATAAATTTTAGGATTTGTGGTATCTGACAACTATAGTTTCTATAGGTTTACGATTGTGTAACATACATATAAATGTCCAAGGTTTAACAAAATATCAATCAGTTGAAGGAATAGGAAAAAATGCATCAAAAATGAATTATTTGGCTGGAATTTTCACATTGCAGAGCGTGCGGGTTTAGGAGCGAGTCGGCGGTTAAATGCACTGAAATTCAAAACGCGTCGGGAACCCGCTGACTTCCGCATTTAACTGGGGCTTGTTTCAAAGTGTGCCATGGACCCTCTCAGGAGAGGCGGGCGACCTCATTGAGGTAGTTAACTGTTCATTGAGAGACGCTTTACAGCCTTTTTAATATGAGGTTTCAACTTTAACTGGTTGCGCACAGAATTCACGGACCTCAGGATGCTCACCTGTGAAGGGGAGGCGGGAGCTCAGTAACCATTGTGCTACTTCATTAAGTGACCACTGGCAAAAGCACATAAATACACACACCTTACAAATGACTGAACAGCAGTGCTTTAGGAGGCTCAGGCTATCGCGCCAGGTTGTGGCAGACATTTGTAGTTTGTTGGAAGAAGACCTTCTGTCTAGAGGACCTGGTGGACATGCCTTACCAGTGGCTGTCAAAGTCACCACCACCTCAACTTCTTTGCCTTAAGCTCCTTCCAGGGATCTGCAGCAGACATTTGCAGGATCTCGCAGTCGGCCACCCACAAATGCATCACGCAGGTGACCAATGCCATGTTTCACAAGTCAGCCAATTATGTGAACTTTGCCACTGATGAAGCCAGTGTTGCTGAGCAGGTGCTTGGTTTTGCGGCTCTGACTGACTTCCCACAAGTGCAGGGCATCATTGACTGCACACATGTGGCCATCAAGACACCCCATCATCACCCAGGAGTGTTTGTGAACCGGAAGGGCTTCCACTCTCTCCATGTGCTGCTCGTCTGCAACCATAAAAAGACCATCATGTATGTGTGTGCCAGATTCCCAGGGATCTGTCATGAATCTTTCGTCCTGCACCAGTCCACCCTCCCTCAAGTCTTTGCACCTTCAAGCAGACTTACCAGCTGGCTCCTTGGAGACAAGGTCTATCCACTGAAGACATGGCTGATGACATCCTTGAGGACATCAAGCAATGAGGCCAAGGAGCGATATAACGAAAGCCACATGTCCACCAGATGTATCATAGAGCAAACAATTGGCATGGTGAAGATGTGCTTCAGATGCCTTGACAGATCTGGAGGAGCACTTTAGTATGCACTACTCAGGGTCTGCACAACATAAAGCAGCAGCGAGGATTGGCGCTGCAGGAGGAGCGAGGCGCAGAGCACACAGCCTCTTCGGGGGAGGAGGAGGAGGAAGAATAGGTGGAACACGAGGAGGAGGAGGAGGAGGAATCTGAAGTGAAGTGGCACCAGCAGCAGCGCACATTGCTGCCTGGGAGAGCCAAATGGCCTCATAATGGCCCAATTTACTTACGTTGCACCAGTGCAACCATCTGACTCCCAGATGCTGTACCAACTTCCCGCCCCCGCCCCCTCCCCCCCCACCAACACCACAAAGCAGTCTTTAAATGACCAAACCATTCCTGTCAACCAAACACCCAGTGCTCAAGATTAAGTAATGTCTCACCATTCACTCTAAGTGACAAAGCCACTTCCCAGGTAGCAGGCCAAAATGGACAAGACAGGAAAGTAGTGCAAAGAAATAAATTTATGAAAGCCCAAGTCTATATTGGTATCCCTCCTCGAGATGAGGTCAATGAGCGCCTGCAATCTGTTGTTCACAGCAAGCATGTTCTCGTTTGACTGGCACATTAGCTGCTCCATGCAGGTGGCCATCCCTTCCATGGAACAGTACATCGTCGCCATCGTCTGCAATGTGATGCTGTTCATGTTCGAGATGGACTCCTCCATTCTCTGCACAATCACGCACATCATGGCTGGAAAAGCTGTCAGAGCCCAGCGCATTTGTTGCTGCTCCTCCAAAATCAATCTCTTTGTCGACAGCCCCACGAGGTTCAGCTTCTGCATCCAGCTGAGCAGAGCTTCGATCATCCTGCACCCTTCAGTGAGGAGTCTCCACTGCTGTCCCTGTCTCCATCATCTGCTCTTGCTCACTTGTGATGTGTGAGATACCAGGTGACAAAACTACTCTATGTCTCGCAGGACCCACCGACGAGCACGTATCTGTGCTGGTGCTAGGTGTGCATGGGTCTGGTGACGGTGCACCCTCAGAGAATGGAGCTTCCTCTGAGGAGTCGTCTTCCTCCTCCGACTGGACAGTGGCGGGGGTGGGGGGCGCACTTGATGGACCTGTGAGAGAGTGATGACATGAATTAGACCTCTTATATTACAAATGTGTAACGTTACCATTATGCACATGATGATATTTCACTGGTTGCTGACATCAATCAACATGAGTGACTGTTGTACGCCATGTGGGATATTTAATTCTGTCACCAGGTTGCTGGGAGGTCCCCCTCTCTCCATCTCCCACTGCCAGCAGCACTGTCACAACACTTATTTTGAGAAACTCCTCCTCTGCATGCAGTATACCTCCTCCTCTGCAATCAGTATATTTTGCAGGGACACCTCCGGTTCTCTCTCAATCTCTCCTGTTCTGCACTCTCTTCGCCTGCAAGGAGGGAAAGAAGAGAACTTTGAGTGAGAGTGATGGAATGAGTGTAAGGGATGGATGGGCTACATCTGTAGAGGATGACTATGATGGAGTGGCATGGCATTGCCAAATGGCCTCCTTCTATGGTGCTACTTTGCAGGGTTGCATTAGGCTGAAGGTGTCAGTAGTGGATCGTCAGATGGGGATGTGAGTGGCTGCATAGACAGTGATACATAGAAACATAGAAACATAGAAGATAGGAGCAGGAGTAGGCCATTCTGCCCATTCGAGCCTGCTCCGCCATTCAATGCGATCAAAACTGATCATCCAAAATCAGTACCCTGTCCCTGCTTTTCCCCATATCCCGTGATCCCCTTAGCCTTAAGAAATATACCTAATGCATTCTTGAATATATTTAATGAATTGGCCTCAACTGTCTTCTGTGGTAGAGAATTCCACAGGTTCACCACTCTCTGGGTGAAGAAATTCCTCCTCATCTCAGTCCTAAATGGCTTACCCCTTATCCTTAGACTGTGACCCCTGGTTCTGGACTCCGCCACCATTGGGAACAGCCTTCCTGCATCTAGTCTGTATGGTCCTGTTAGAATTTTATAAGTTTCAATATAATCCCCTCTCATTCTTCTAAACTCTAGCGAATATAAGCTTAATCGAACCAATCTCTCTTCATACGTCATTCCTGCCATCCTGGTGAATCTTCGCTGCACTCCCTCCATGGCAAGAACATCCTTCCTCAGATAACACATCTCTAATTTCCCATTTAATGCCATCCCCAACCTCAGCATTACTGTTTGGGGGCCTGTATACAAATCCCACTAACGTTTCTGCCCCTTGGTATTTCTCAGCTCTACCCATACAGATTCCACATCATCAGAGCTAATATCCTTCCTTACAATTGTGTTAATCTCCGCTTTAACCAGCAATGCCACTCCACCGCCTTTTCCTTTTTGCCTGTCCTTCCTGAATATTGAATTACCCTGGAAGTTGAATTCCCAGCCTTAGTCACCCTGGAGCCATGTCCCCGTAATCCCAATTATATCATATCCATTTACATCTATTTGTGCAGCTAATTCATCCACCTTATTACGAATGCTCCTCGCATTAAGACACAAAGCATTCAGGCTTGTATTTTGAACACTCTTAGACCTCTTAGAATTATTGTTTACTGTGACCATGTTTGATTTACACCCTTGATTTCTCTGACTGCCCCCTTTGCTTTGCTCCTTCCTGTCTTTTGCTTCTACCCTTGCTTCCCTTTCCTCTGTCTCCCTGCACAGGTTCCCAACCTGCTGCCATTTTAGTTTAAACCCTCCCCAACAGCACTAGCAAACACTCTCCCTAGGACACCGGTCCCAGTCCTGCCCAGGTGCAAACTGTCCAGTTTGTATTGGTCCCACCCCCCCCAGAACCGGTTCCAATGTCCCAGGAATTTGAATCCCTCCCCCTTGCACCTTTCTTATAGCCATGTATTCATCTGAAATATCCTTCTATTTTTACTCTGACTAGCACGTGGCACTGGTAGCAATCCTGAGATTACTACCTTTGAGGTCCTATTTTTTTTAACTTACCTCCTAACTCCCTATATTCAGCTTTTAGGACCTCATCCCATTTTTTACCTATATCATTGGTACCTATATGCACCATGACAACTGGCTGTTCACCCTCCCCCTCCAGAATGCCCTGCAGCCGCTCCGAGACATCCTTGACCCTTGCACCAGGGAGGCAACATACCATCTTGGAGTCTTGTTTGCAGCCGCAGAAACGCCTATCTATCCCCCTTACAATAGAATCCCCTATCACTATAGCTCTCCCACTCTTTTTCCTCCCGTCCCGTGCAACAGAACCGCCCATGGTGCCAGGAAATTGGTTGCTGCTGCCTTCCCCCGATAAGCGATCCTCCCCAACAATATCCAAAGCGGTATATCTGTTTGAGAGGGGGATGGCCACAGGGGACCCCTGCACTACCTGCCTGTGCCTACTACTCTGCCTGGCGGTCACCCATTCCCTTCCTGCCTGTGCAGCCTTTACCTGCGGTGCGACCAACTGATTAAACATGATATCCACAACGTCCTCAGCATTGCGAATGCTCCAGTATGTATCCATTCACAGCTCCAGTGCCGCAATGTGGTCTGCCAGTAACTGCAGCTGGATACACTTCCCGCACACATGGTCGGTCAGGGAGTGTCCCTGATTTCCCACATAGTGCAGGAGGAGCATGCCACAGGGCCGAGCTTTGCTGCCATGACTTACCCTTTAATTAATTTAAATTAAATCAATACCACCAATTATACTACAATTAAATGATATACTCAAGGGCCCTTGTTTCCTAGTACTCCCCATTTCACAACAGAGACCTTAGAAACTATAACCACAAAATTAAGACCTTCTAAACTTTATAAACTATGAACCTTAACTGTCAAACTATAGAGTAGTATAAGTACTCACCTGGCCGTTCTCACCCAATAAGCTGCTCCCTCCTGCCCGCGTCACGTTTTGAATCGTGACGTGGCTCTGGAACGCCGCCGCTGGTCTGCGAGATTAGTAAGCTGAACCTCCGCTCTCACCGCTCCAGACACTGGCCTAGGGTTTTGAAAGAGGTGGCCATTGGAATAGTGGATGCATTGGTTGTCATCTTCCAAAATTCTATAGATTCTGGAATGGTTCCTGCAGATTAGAGGATAGCAAATGTAACCCCGCTATTTATAAGAAAGGAGGGAGAGTGAAAAGTGGGATCAACAGACCTGTTAGCCTCACATCAGTAGTTGGGAAAATGCTAGAATCTGTTATAAAGGATGCAATAACTGGGCACTTAATGGCAGGACTGTTCTATGAGAAGAGATTGAGTAAACTAGGCCTGTATTCTCTTGAATTCAGAAGAATGAGAGGGGATCTCATTGAAGCATACAAAATTATTACAGGGCTTGATAGGGTGGATGCTGGGAGAATATTTCCCTTGGCTGGGGAGTCTAGAACCAGGGGTCACAGCCTCAGGATAAAGGGTAGGCCATTCAGGACTGAGATGAGAAGAAATTTCTTCACACAGAGGGTGGTGAATCTTTGGAATTCTCTACCCCAGAGGGCTGTGGAGGCTCAGTCATTGGGTATATTCAAAACAGGAGTTGATAGATTTCTGACTAGTAAGGGCATCAAGGGATATGGCGATAAGGCCGGTGAATGGAATTGAGGCAGAAGATCAGCCATGATCTCATTGAATGGCGGAGCAGACTCGAAGGGCTGAATGGCCTACTCCTACTCCTATTTCTAATGTTCTTATGGTCCTCTGGGAGAGTAAAGGCATGCGTTAGACATCTGATTTTCAGGTAGCAGGCATATTCTTTTGTGCAGATGATACAAAGTGAATCTCCATGAACATCATATGCCATTGCAGTCAATCATGAAATCTAAATGAGAGGGATGAAACTCTATTCTGTTAGCAGCTTCATCTAGCGCACCCATCTCTCTGTCCCCCACTTCCAGCTCCTCACCACCTCCAATGATCTCATGCACAGCCTCCTCGGCACTTGTCAATGTCGACAAGGATGGAACCCCTCCTCCTGTCTTCGCTCTCTCCCTCTTATTGTGGGCTATCTTTTCCTGCAAGGAGGGACACAAGTGGAGTTTCAGTGAGAGTGATGGAGTGACTGTGACGAAGCCAAGAGGATGCTGCTTCCATGTGCGTTGTTAGTTGTTGTTATTGCATAACAGTGAGAGCAAGTGTGAGGGGTGCATAGTAGAATGATGAAGTGATTCAGTACAGAGAGAGAGATAGAGAGGTAAGGGTGCAAGGGAAGTAAGGGTAAGGTGGGATGTAGAGGAGCAGGCTGACAATGCAGAGTGCTGGTGATGAGAAGAGAAGGGAAGCAGATTGAAGGTAAATGTGATGTGATACTCACTTTTGCTGATTGCAGAAGATCAATAAACCATTTCCGGCACTGGATCCAGGTGTGTGAACAAATGGACCTTGCGCTTCATTCCCAGCATTGTACAGTCAGGCTGCCTTGGTTTGCTGAGGAGGCTTCCTCCGGCCATTGGGAGGGAACAGAATCTCCCTGCGCCCTCTTACACCCTCCACAAGAGCTTGGAGGGAGTCCTCATTGAAGCGTGGAGCAGCCTTTGGTTTGAAAACACTCATTGTGGCCTTGGCACATTCAGAAACCAGCAGAAACAAGAAATGAATGGCTGAGGCTGCATGGGACCCTTAAAAACATCTGCAGCAATGACGTCATCAGAGGCGACTGGCAGACCCGATCCCAGTCATTGGACTGGCCAGCGCGCACCACGGCCCGGAACCCGCCCACCAGACTCCAACCCGCCTCCTCCATTAAATTCGCGGCCTCTGCTATTCTTTTTTATTTATTTTCATTTTACACCATTTTTATCAAAATAAAAAAAAGTTCTGAATGTCATCGGAATCCTGAATTTACAAATCCAGGGGTACATTTTCCTCCTTTTTTGATGAAAAGTTAAATGCTCTCTTTTAGCCCCTTAATGAAAAAGCAGATGAATGCGATTTTGTTACAGGACACTGTTGCACAAAAATTGATGACTGTAGTGCCCTTCTCTCAGTGTGGATGGTTGACTGTCTACAGGTCTTTGTGGACCAGTTGGATATAGTTCAGTCACCACCTCCATGCTGTCCCTGAGCCTACTCATCCATTGCTAACTCTTACATGCTGAAAGCGCTGCCTGGGGTATTTTGCTCTGAAAATGATGTGCCTCGTATGACCTCTATTTTTCTGAGCTGCCCTCCCCTTCTGCTGCAGTAGCCAACAATAGCCATTACACCCATGCTATGCACTGAAAACTTCTTTGTACTATTCATTTCTGTCAGTGTTGTGACATTTTTAAATATTGCCCTTCATTCATCTGATTAATGCCAGTTCTGAGTTCAGGAATCAATTTTTGTTTCTATCCTCCTTTGTAATACTGCACACATTTCTCATGACTGGCCTTTAACAAGACCTTAATAGTCCTTAACAAAACTTTTTTTCCTTTTTTGCTAATCTCTGTTAACAGATTTTAAGAGACAGCAGGATTCAGAGGAGCAGTACAAAGGGAACAAATTCTGCTGTCACTTTCTATCAGTTTTGCTTCCCTGCTTATGCACCTGCACTTTTTGCCTAAATTAACATTCTGAGGAAAACAAAAGCATTCCCACCAGAGTCCCTGTGTTTACTGCATTACAGCTATTTTCCAAATGACTCCATGTGTTCTGTTTTCAATTTGTTTGCACAAAACAAATAAATACAGAAACAGAACATGCTGACGTCACCTGAGAATTTCATCAAGTCTAAGTATACGCTCTCAATTGCTAATAAGACTGGTCGAGTAGTCAGTTACAATATGAAATGATTTGCAGCTAACTAGATTGCTGGGATTTCCTGGGGTACTATGTGCAGAAGGAATTTTTGAAGTCGATTTTTGATGCAATTTTGTAATAGTGGTCATTTATATGTTAGCACTAGGCTGTTTGATGGCTTATGGTAAAAAAATGCAATCCGACACATCTCAAAGAGAGAAAATCTCTGTGTGCTATGTGTAATGAAATCATAATCTCTTTTATAATGAATGAACATAGCACAGAGAAAATCATTCCCCTAGGTTGCTGGAAGAGCTAATAAAGCAAGATTTTTCCTATGGCTAATGAAATTAAAACTCTAAACCACATTTCACTAATAATTTTACATATGTTTATGTATGCAATAGTAAAATATGCATGTAATAACTTTAAATCTTGGGCTCCATTGTGTAAATTGTAATCAGCTTAACCATACCGTAGTTATGAGAAAAATGCTAATTTGAATTGTGTTTCTGCTTGCATGTCATTGGCTGGCTACCTCCATACAAAGAAAGACAAAAATGAGACTAAGTACAGGAGAATTTAGATCAAATTGGTTGACTCATACCTCAGATGTCATGACAGTCATTTAAAATGCATATCCTCAGCAATAAGAATTGTCTGCTTACACAGCTGCAAGGTAGTTGAAGAACATAATATTTGGCAAGGATACTCTTGGTTCTATGATGGAAATGGAAATTGTGCACTACAAGCAAACCTAATACTGTCTGGGGAGATATTTGGCAGGGCTTCAGTGCTAAAGCAATGTTTCATCTTCTGTGCTTCCTTTTTACAATATGTGTTTTTTAATAATATTGACAATTAATTTTATCACATCTTATTAGCTAATTATAAGTACATGCACGTAGCTATAAAAAATAACTCATCAGAGGTCCAATGTTTCTCCACTCACTTCCTCATGTGACCTGCACTCAGTCTTCGCTAATGCTGTTCCAGTGAAGCTTTTTTATTATTCATTGGCGGATTTACTAATAGTGGAGCAAAATGGATTTTTGTTTAATCGTCTGCTAAGTAAAAACACGTGTAGTTCCCAACCAGAAATGATTTCTTCCAATTTCCACTGCTTTTTAAGAATTGAATGAAATCTAATTGCAAAATATCAATGAATTCCACAGTTCCATGTGCATAAAATAGAAGAAAGAACTTGCATTTATATAGCACCCTTTCCATCCTTAGGGTGTGCAGTCACTGTTTTCTTCAGGCAAATGTGGCAGTTGATTTGTACACAGAAATGTCCCACAAGCATCAAACAAATGAACGAGCAGATAATCTATTTTGTTTGTACTGGTTGAAGGAAGGAGCGGTATTGTTCTTCAAATAATGCCAAGTGATCTTTTACATCCACCTGACTAGGCTGAAAAAGAAGCAATTTAACAGTTACCTGAAAGACAGAACCTCCAACAATGCAGGAAACCCTCAGTAGTGCACTGAAATATCAGCTTATATTACATGTTCAAGACCATAGTAAGGCTTAAATCCACTAACTTGTGACTTGGAGGTGAGAATGTTACCAACTCAGTCCAGGTGACACTAAGACCATAGCAAAATATTGCGGATGCTGGAAATCTGAAATAACAATAGAAAATGCTGGAAACACTCAGCAGGTCAGGCAGCATCATGGAGAGAGAAACAGAGTTAATGTTTCACATGAATGACCTTTCGTCAGAACTGAAAAGTTGGGCAGGATTTTCATTGGGCCATTGAAGCGGGATTGGAGGCATGTGGGGGGCTAAAATCTCGAAATCGGGGGGCAGGAACCCATCCCGCCCCCAACCCGCCTCCATGCCAGTTTCAAAGGCGGCGGATATCCAAACTGTGCTGGGAGCCGCCTCCCCGAGGCGGGAAGGGGATTAGTGCCAATTAACTGCCGGTTAACAGGTAGTTAAAAGGCAGTTTTTAGCCTAATCCCTATTTTTATTCCTGAAGTGTGGGATTCCTGACAGCTCCAAACCACGCCAAGTTAGCGAGGCGGACCATCAGGCTGAAGGGCTTGGAGGGTTCGAGATGTCTGTTGTTCAGGTGAGTGATGGGTGCATGAGTGCAGAGGTAAGTGTGTTTGGTGTGTGTAAAGTGTTTAAAGAAGTTTTACTTACCTTTTTTTACCTTTACAGCCTTCCTTCCTTCAGGTCTCGGGAGTCCCTCATCTTACCAGCACAGAAAGCAGAATGGATGCGAGCTGTCAAAAGTTGCAGCATTCAGCTTTCTGCTCTGGAGAGATCTGTAAATCAGCCTGAGAAGAAGGAATTAACTTGGAGTACAGATTGTCAGTGTTTGACAGCTTCAAAGAGCTATCAAAAGCTGATATTTCATCTGTCAAAAGCTCTTGACAGATGAAATATCAATCTGTGACGTCACCTGCTGCCAAGTGGCCCTTAATTGGCCTGCTGGGCCCGCTGGGCGGGCTCAACAAGGTCAACCAAGTGAAAATCGTGTGGGTTGGCCACAACTCGATGGAGGTGGGACGACAACCCCGAAAGTTCTAGTCCCACCTCCTACACGCCTCCAGTACCAAAATCCAGCCCATTAACTCTGTTTCTCGACCTGAAACGTTAACTCTGTTTCTCTCTCCACAATGCTGCCTGACCTGCTGAGTGTTTCCAGCATTTTCTGTTGTTATGACACTAAGACCAATTTTGACATTGGCTTTCTAGTTAATGTAGCAGTCAAATGATGTGTTCCCCTCCTGAAACCAATGACAAGTATAACAAATAGTTTTTTAAACCAATTCTGACAGATCAGCTGGTCAATTTATATATAGAACCCTATTTTACACAATAAAATGACTTGCACTGCATTTAAGAAATAAAAATAGGCTATATCTTCCAAAATACCAGATTACTGTATATGGAAAAAATCAATAACCATGTCTACTTTATCTGGGAGAGTCTCACTCCTGCAGGTAATATATTAGTCCTAGAGATTTTTTTAATTTAAAATGTTTACATTTTTTCTGACTTTTCCTTTCTGTCTCTTTTATCATTCTCCAACCTTTCTTTCCCTCTCTTTGTGATCACTAATAACCCTCCATGATGGGCAGGAGAGGGTCGGTGGGGGGGGGTTAAAAGTGTAAAATTGGGGAATGCATCCCCAACCCACCGTATATGCGTCTGCCACCATTTTTACGCTGGCGAGTAGCGTGCCATGCGTGTGTCGCATCTTGGAGAGGCAAGGCTCTTCATTATAATATTTAAATCATGCTCCCACAGTGCAGTTTCCCAGGGCTCGGGAAACCGGCAAATAAATGGAGACGGGAGCAGCCAGCTGCAGCAGGTAAGTGCTTTTTCCGAGCACTCCTTGTGGGCCAGGAGGAGCAGGAGTGATCCCTCAGCCCCTCAAACACACCTTCAGCCTCCCTTCTGCCGATCGCTGACACTCCTCACTGCCGTGATAGGCCAACCCCCTTCCTCTAACCCCCAATCTCCAGCCTGCCCTGCAATCGGCTGACTCCTCGCCACTAAGCTACGAGCTTTCCCTAACACCCTCGCCATTGCCAGGCTCTGATAAATTCATCAGGACCTTCACATCACCGGGGTCCCCCCACCAATACCCGCTCCCTGCTGCCTTCAGGATTCCCCGCATACATCATGGCCTTTATTTTTGTTTCTGTATCTAATTTGATTCTAATTCATCCTATTTCCTTTTCCATCATTCCTCTGTTTCTTACTCTATCCTTAAATTTCATTTTGGTCCTGTCTGTTGTGTCCGTGTGTTAATAGAGACACTGAAGGCAGGAGTTGGTTTCACAGGTGTTTACTGAACAAAGTCTGGAGGTTACCTAACTGATACAACACAATATACAGGCTTATATAGCCCGAGTGGCCATTACCAGCATTACAGTACACAGGGGGCTCTTAAAGGCACATACACTACAATTCCTCCCCTTTTAGCCAACCAGTACATAATATTTTAAGTAATCATTAATTACATGTTACAAGAACAATAATCTACACATTGCTGCAGTTAATCAATTATAAGTCAGTCTCTCTGGAGGCTTCCTGACTCGGTCCGGACAACGCCTCGGTGGTGTAGTAGTTTCTGGTGGTGTAGTAGGTTCTTTTGGCAAGGCTGATTCGGCTTGAATGCCAGTGTCGGGTTCATCGGGTTCCAGTATCACCGGATCGGAGGTAGATACTATGGGTATCTCTACTTCATCATTAGGCGTATAGAGTTGTGGTGTAGGTTGTCCCTTTTCGGATGATTCTATGATTTGGTCAGCATGGCGCCTTATTATGCTTTCTCCAATGTCCACGGTATACATCAGCGGTCCTAGTCGTGTGCAGATAGTTCCAGGCTGCCATTTCTTGGTACGGTAGTCCCGGGCCAAAACTTGTTAACCTATCTGGAAGGTTCCAGTTGGCCTTTCATTCATGCCTTGAAATTGCCGGTTCTCCACGTCCCTTCTGATGTTTGGCTTGATCAAATCCAGCCGGCATCTTAGGCTTCTATTGAAGAACATCATGGCGGGAGTTTGGTTTGTAACCATATGTGTTGCATTCCTGTATGCAAACAAGAAGTTACCCACCTTATGCTGAAGTTTTATGTCTTCATTACCCATGGCCTTTATGGCCTTCTTGAAGGTCTGGACAAACCTTTCAGCCACTCCATTGGTGGCGGGATGGTATGGGGCGGACGTGTAGTGCTTAACCCCATTGTTTTTTAAGAACTTCCTGAATTCTTCGGACACAAATTGCGGTCCATTATCAGAACAGATCTGTTCAGGCAGCCCATTCCCGGCAAATATGGTCCTTAATACTGTGATGGTTTTTTCCGTGGTGGTGGAGGACATCTTTATTACCTCCGGCCACTTGAAGTGTGCATCAACTGCGATTAAGAACATTGAGTCCATAAATGGACCAGCAAAGTCGATGTGTACCCTTTGCCATGGAGATGAGGGCCACTCCCATGGAGGTAGAGGGGCTTGTGGTGGAGCGTTTTGGACCTTCTGGCATCCTAGGCAGCTCTTGGTCATTTCTTCGATGTCTCCATCGATACCTGGCCACCATACAAACGCCCTAGCTAGGTTCTTCATTTTCACTCCACCCAGATGCCCCTCGTGAAGCTCCTTTAGAACTTTATCCTGGAGTTTGGGTGGAATCACCACTCTGGATCCACACATCAACGTTCCTCGGCACACTGACAGCTGTTCTCTTCTTTGCGAGAATGCTGGCAACAGTGGTTCGCCATGTGCTGGCCATCCCTTCACTGTTAAATCGTAGACTCGTGAGAGAGTCGGGTCATTTCTAGTTTCCCTTTCAATGGCAGAATTTGTTACTGGTAGACATTCGACTATGGTAGAGTGGAAAATCTCCACTGGGTCTATGGTAGGTGCCTCTTCTACCGTTGGCAACGGTAGGCGCGATAAGCCGTCAGCATTCCCATGCTGTTTTGATCCTTTGTATTCTATGTTATATTGGTGTGCCCCTAGAAAAAGGGACCACCTCTGTAGCCTTTGCGCTGTCATAATGGGAACACCCTTTTTAGGGTTGAATATGGAGATGAGGGGTTGATGGTCAGTCAACAAGGTAAATTTTTGTCCGTGTAGGTAATGGTTGAATTTCTTCACTCCCCATACCAGGCTGAGTGCTTCCCTGTCGATTTGGGCATAGTTACGCTCAGCTGAGTTCAATGAGCGTGACGCAAAAGCTATCGGCCGTTCCGAACCATCAGGGAATCTATGCGATAATACCGCTCCTACGCCGTAAGGGGATGCATCGCACGCTAGTCTGATTGGCAGTGATGGGTTGTAATGAGCCAAAACTTCTTTGGGCGTGACTAAGTCTTTGCATTTATGGAAGGCACGTTTACAGTCTTCGCTCCATTTCCAAATTACTCCTGTTTGTAGCAGTTCATTAAGAGGGTGCAGAAGAGTTGATAAGTTCGGTAACAATTTATGATAGTAATTTATTAATCCCAGGAACGACCTTAATTGTGAAACATTTTCAGGTGCTGGGGCTTTTATGACCGCTTCAATTTTTTCAGGTGACTTATGCAACCCTTCCTTATTAATTATGTGGCCACAATATGATATTTGATTCTGGAAAAATTCGCACTTGGGGCAATTTGCTCATAGGCCCCGTTCTCTCAGCCTAGTGAGCACCTGCTCCAAATTGGCAAGGTGCTCGTTATCGTTTTCTCCTGTTACAAGGATGTCGTCTAGGTAGCATTGAGTCCCCGGAATCCCTTGGAGGACTTGCTCCATAGCTCTTTGCCAGATAGCTGGAGCAGATGCTACTCCGGAAACCAGTCGATTGTACTGGTACAGGCCTTTGTGTGTATTTATCGTGAGATACTTTTTAGAGGCCTCTTCAACCTCCATCTGTAGATATGCCTGTGCCAAGTCAATTTTGGTGAAACGTTTCCCTCCGGATAGTGAGGCGAAAATATCTTCTATCCTCGGAAGAGGATACTGTACCGTGTGAAGGACCGGGTTTACAGTCACCTTGAAGTCTCCACAGATGCGAATTTTTCTCTGTTCTTCAGATTTATCATTATTCAACATTTTCTTCATGACCGGGACGATGGGTGTTGCCCACTCGCTCCAATCTATTTTGGATAATACTCCAAATTCTCCAGCTCTGCCTCGACTGCTGGATGAATTGCGTATGGCACCGGTCTTGCCTTAAAAAACTTGGGAATTGCCGCCTCTTCCACTTTTATTGAGGCGGTGATGCCTTTCAAGGTTCCTAGTTTCTCTTGAAACACTTCCTTGGCGTTGGCCAAGATGTCTTTTAATCATTCAGGTATGACATCATCATCATCATCATTTTTTTCCTTACTGGTCACCGTCAGTGCCGGAATGGAGTGCCAGTCTAAACGTATTTTCCTGATCCATTCACGTCCCAACAGCGGTGGACCACCATCTTGTAGAACGTATAAATACAACTTCTGTATTTCCTTGCCGTTGTATACAACAGGCACCCTTATTTTTCCTTTGGGGTATACTTTCTGCCCCGTATATGTTTTCAAGATAATGGATGTGTCCTTTAAAGGTATATGCAGAAATAGCCGCTCGTAATGCCGTCGATTTATGACGGTCAGAGCTGATCCTGTATCTAGCTCCATTTTAACTGGGGACCCTGCTATCGTGAGGGTAACCCAAATGGTCTGGTAATCTTCTTTGGCAATTACATTATGTAATTTGAGACAGCTTAGTCTCTTGTTTTCGGAGTCGCTATCGCCCTTCTGGTCTTCGGAGCTACTGTCCGTCATCATTTGTACCTTTCTGTACTTTTCCTTATTGATTTTTTTTTTCCTCTCCGTGGATTTTTTTTGTCCAGATCGGCATACCCGTGCAATGTGTCCAATCTTTCCGCATTGCCTGCATGCTTTGTCCTTGAACCAGCAGTCCCTCTGGTCATGGGTGGATCTGCCGCAGCGATAACATCTCTTGAAACCCTGTGTTATTTCATGGGTGCCGAAGTCCGGTGTCTTTTGTTGTATCTCTGCAGCTCCTCTTGTGGCTGCTTCGTATGATACAGCCATACTGAAAGCCTTGTCCAGTGTCAAATCTTTCTCAGAAAGCAGCCTTTTCTGTGTTCCTTCACTTAGGAGACCGCAGACGAATTTGTCTCGAAGATAATCTGCTTGTCCTGCCCCGAATTGGCAGTGCGTTGATAGCTTTCTTAATTCGGTGAGGTAATCAGCGTTACTTTCATTCTTGTGTTGATTCCTCTTGAAGAATTTGAATCGTTCCGCTATCAGCAGTGGTGTTGGGTTTAAGTGCTCCTGTAGGGTATCAACAATTTCCTTAAAATTCTTGTCCTTTGGTTTGGCTGGAGTGATTAAGTTTCGTAACAGCCCGTATGTCTTTGCGCCCATTAGATTTAGAAGTACTGATGCTTTTTTATCATTTTCTATTCCATTTGCGGTGCAATATACTGCCACTCTTTCCACATATGTGGTCCAATCCTCTATATCATTATCAAAAGCATCAGTATTGCCAGCCTTAGGCATCCTGGAAAAAAATGGCGCTTCCCGCGATTCCCCACCGCTGCTGCCGATGACAGCGCTGTTTTCCGCGGTTTAAAAAAAAAAAATTATTTACAGGTGGAGACTCGTTCCCGCCGGACTCTCTCTGCTAGGTCTGAACGGCGACCTGCTTGCAGCGCCGGCCGTCTCCCGAGTGCTCCCTCCCCGTCTGTTACTGCTTGCCTCCGCCTTCGCTGCTTGGCCTCGCTGCAGAACCAGCCGATGGAGCCCCAGCCCGACACCCAGGAAGGATTATTGCAGTACCTGCCACCAGCTCGGCTAACTGGTGAAACCACAGCTTTGTCTTTTTCTTGCTTTTCTTCGACTTTGGACGTCTGAGGAATCGCTGTCCTTGAGGTGCTGCCGAATTGCAGGTAAGCCCGTTTCCAATTCGTCGCCACTGTTGTGTCCGTGTGTTAATAGAGACACTGAAGGCAGGAGTTGGTTTCACAGGTGTTTACTGAACAAAGTCTGGAGGTTAACTAACTGATACAACACAATATACAGGCTTATATAGCCCGAGTGGCCATTACCGGCATTACAGTACACAGGGGGCTCTTAAAGGCACATACACTACACTGTCATTCACCAAGCTCCCAGAAATCTCGCTGACCTAGCTGCACCGTTATCAACTCGCTCTTCCGGCAATTTGCGGTGCAAAAATCTTTTTAGCTGAATGGTGAGGAACTCCAACTCACGGAGGACGTGGCTTACTGTCCCACCCCAGCAAATTCTGGCCCAATATCTCCTTCTTTGGCGCAGTGTCCATTTTTTTCATGACATCGCCATGGGGCATTTTTCTTCATGCTATACAAATTCAAGCTGTTGTTGGTAGCTTTTACAAGTGCATGTTACTGGTACAGAGCTTTGAACTTCAGGAGTGCATATCAGTAAGTCGGGCATGGAGGTCAGCAAGCCCTGAAGGATAATGAATGGAAAATCCATGTCTGAATTCCCAGTATGTCTTCTGGTGACAAAGCTTTATGCTGGCAGTGTGAATTTGTAAAATATACCCTACTGTTCCAAGTGCGCAGCCTGCCCTTCTCCCACATACATCAGATGTGTTATAGAAATGAGAAAATGAGAATGGTGTAATGGTGGTGGACTTCACACAAAAACTGTGAATTTTTTGCATTATCATTACCACAACATACTCTAATCAGATTACTTTCAATGCATGGAGAGTAACATAATAAGAACATAAGAGCATAAGAAATAGGAGCAGGAGTCGGCTATTTGGCCCTTTGAACCTGCTCCACCATTCAACAAGATCATGGCTGATCTTCTACCTCAACGCCACCTTATCGCACTATCCCCATATCCCGTAATTCCCTTAGTTCCCAAAAATGTATTGACCTCTGTCTTGAATATACTCGACTGAGCATCCACAGCTCTCTGGGGTAGAGAATTCCAAAGATTCACAACCCTTTGAGTGAAGAAATTCCTCCTCATCTCAGTCCTAAATGGCCGACCCCTTATTCTGAGACTGTGACCCCGTGTTCTGATTCCCCAACCAGAGGAAACATTTTCTCAGCATTAACCCTGTCAAATCCCTTAAGAATTTTCAATTAGATCACCGCTTATTCTTCTAAACTCTAATGAATATAGGCCTAATCTACACAATCTCTCCTCATAGGGCAATCCCGTCATCCCAGGAACCAGTCTAGTGAACCTTCATTGCACTCCCTCTAAGGCAAGTATGCCTTTCCTTATGTAAGGAGACCAGAACGGTACACAGCACTCCAGGTGTGGCCTCACCAATGGACTGTATAATTGTAGTAAGACTTCTTTACTCTTATACTCTAATCCCTTTGTAATAAAAGCTAACATACCATTTGCTTTCCTAATTGCTTGCTGTACCTGCATGTTAACTTTCTGTGATTCATGTACAAGGACACCCAGGTCCCTCTGAATGCAAACATTTCCCAGTCTCTCACCATTCAAAAAATACTCTGCTTTTTTGTTTTTCCTACCAAAGTGGATAACTTCACACTTCCCCACATTAAATTCTATTTGCCATGTTCTTGCCCACTCAGTCAACCTGCTATATCTCTCTGCAGCCTCTTTGCGTCCTCCTCACAGCTTACTTTCCCACCTCACTTTGTTTCATCAGCAATCTTGGATATGTTACACTCAGTCCCTTCACCTAAGTCATTAATATAGATTGTAAATAGCTGAGGCCGAAGCACTAATCGTTGCGGTACCCCACTAGTTACAGCCTGTCAACCCGAAAATGTCCTGTTTATTCCTACTCTCTGTATTCTGTCCATTAACCAATCCTCAATCCATTCTAATATATTACCCCCAATCCCATGAGTCATAATTTTGTGTAATAACCTCTTGTGTGGCTCCTTATCAAATGCTTTTTGAAAATCCAAATACACTACATCCACTGGTTCCCCCTTACCAGTCCTATTAGTTACATCTTCAAAAAAACTCGAACAGATTTGTCAAACACAATTTCCCTTTCGTAAAACCATGTTGACTCTGCCTAATCATATTATGATTTTCTAAGTGCCCTGTTACCACGTCCCTAATAATAGATTCCAGCATTTTGCCTACTACTGATATCAGGCTAACTGGCCTATAGTTTCCTGTTTTTTCTCTTCTTCCCTTCTTAAATAGCGGGGTTATTTTTGCTACCTTCCAATCCTTGGGAACTGTTCTAGAATCTAGGGAATTCTGGAAGATTAATACCAGTGCATCCACTATCTCTGCAACTACCGCTTTTAAAGCCCAAGGATGCAGGTCGTCCGGTCCAGGGGATTTGTCGCCACTTAGTCCCATTAATTTGTCCAGCACTATGTTTTTACATATACTGATTTCTTTAAGTTCCTCATTCTCTCTAAACCCTGGGTTCCCCATTGTTTCCGGAATGTTTTTTGTGTTTTCTACCATGAAGACAGATACAAAGGCTGCAAATTTGCCGGCGCTCAGGGGGTGGATTTGGAGCTGGGTCAACTGTCAAAATACAAAGATTGACAATGGATAGGAAGCCCGCTGTTAACCCACCTCCACGCGAGTCTCCCAGGTGTTCGGCCTGTCAGCGGAGAACTGACCCGACACCAAGCGGCGGGGTATACGATTGAGCTAGTTAAATGGCTTGTTAAGAGCCAATTTTGTGGTGTATGTAACCTGTTCCACCTTAAGAGAACTACTTTAAGAGATGTACTACTTTCTCTTGGCTGCTGTATACTGTAATACCGGTGGTGACCACACCGGTATATAAGTGTTGTGTAAGGATTTGCTGGGCAGTTCAGCCCTGACCTCCGAATAGTAAAGACCTGTTAAAAGTTATTCTTGTTGTCTGTGTCCAGTGATTGATCCTAAACATAACTGGGACACACAGACTCAACAGTGGAGACGAGTCCGATCTTACCCTGCGGCAATTTTACATCCAAGGCAGCTTCGTCCTCAAAACGGGCGTCGAGAAGAGGCATCCGCCCTCATCATCCTGCTGAGCACCATCGCACGGGAGGCATCGAGAACCCGGGTTAAAAAGAAAAAGAATTCTGACCACGAAGCCCTCCATCAGCGACAGGCAGTGATCATCCCTTCTACCATGGTGGTGGGTAAGGCGATCAGCGACACGAGCAGAAAGTCGGCCGCGTTGACTGTGGAGTAGGGGAGGGAAAACGGAGGAATAAGTGCGGAGAGCTCGACCACGGCCGGTAGAAAGGGCCGGGCTGCAATCGAGGCCGAGAGGCGCAGCGACTGGGGCAGCTTAAGGCTCGAGAGCCGCGGAGAACTCAAACGCAGCCGGTGTACAGGACCGGGCTGCAAGCGGGCTGCGAGGCAAAGCAGCGTCGGGGAGTTGAGAAGCTTAAGGCACGAGAGCCGCGGAGAATTCAAACGCAGCCGGTGTAAAGGACCGGGCTGCAAGCGGGGCTGCGAGGCAAAGCAGCGTCGGGGAGTGAGAACCGCTGGGGAGGCGAGAACGGCAGCAGCAAGGCAATCGCCATTGCAGCCAGCGGGGGAAGAAGGCAAACGCGGGAATCCGCCATTGTAGTCGGCGGGGGAAGAAGACGAGCGCGGGAAAGACCGCCAAGCGCGGGAAGCTGCCATTTTAGTAGGTGGGGGAAGAAGACAAGCGCGGGAAGCCGCCATTTTGAGAAAAAGAAAAATTTTAAAACTTGCAAGGATGCCTAAACATGGGAGCATTAATACCTTTGATAGTGATATCGAAGATTGGACCACGTATGTAGAACGCATGGAAGTTTATTGTAAAGCAAATAAGGTACCAGATGATGAGAAAGCACTAACCTTATTAAGCTCAATGGGTGCGAAGACATACGGGCTATTGAAGCACCTTCTATCACCAAATAAACCGGCGGATCAGACTTTCGCGAATATTGTTACTGTCCTGAAAAATCATTTAAACCCCACGCCGCTGATGATAGCGGAACGATTTAAATTTTACAGGAGAACGCAGTTGAAAGACGAAAGCAACGCTGAATTTTTAATTGAACTACGTAAGCTATCGAAGTACTGTCAGTTTGGAACAGGACTAGCAGATGCGCTGAGAGATAAATTTGTGTGTGGGTTGTTAAAAGAAGGAACACAAAAGCGACTGCTTGAGGAGAATGATCTTACGCTTGATAAAGCTGTCACTATTGCAGCATCGCAAGAAGCTGCAGCGAGAGGCACTGCGGAAATGCAGCTACGGTCACCGGAACTCTGCACCAATCAAATGGTCTTGAGTACAGTAAAATGTTATCGTTGTGGAAAGACAACGCACGATCAGAACCAGTGCTAGTTCAAAAATCAGGAATGCAGAAAATGTGGCAGGCTTGGTCACATAGCTAAAGTATGCTGGTCAGGAAAGAAGACCAGCAACAAAAAGTCACCGCAGGAAAAGTACAGAAAGGTACACAAGGTGACAGAGAACAGTTCGAACGAACAGAAGTCAGATTCAGACTCCAGCAGTAATGAACTGGGTAGTCTAAGAGTACACAATGTTGGTAAGGAAGCAGACCTCCAAACAATTTGGGTCACACTTCAGATAGCAGGAGTCCAAGTGAAGATGGAATTGGACACTGGATCGGCATTGACGGTCATGAATAAGAAAGATTACAAAAGGTTATTCCCACATATTCCCCTACGGGATACGGAGATTGTATTGAAAACATACACAGGGCAAAGAGTATACCCCATCGGGAAGATAGAGGTAAAGGTGGTCCACAAGGGCAAAGAAAGCCGAGGAATGGACTTATATGTGCTACCTGAGGGAGGTCCACCACTACTGGGACAGGAGTGGATCAGGAGAATAAATATGGACTGGCATTCCTTAAAAGCACTAACGGTAGATTCCGGTACAAAAGATGTCAAACCTAAACGATTGTCCAGAATATTGGACGATGCTAAAGAGGTGTTCCAACAGGGACTGGGAACACTGAGAGGAATTACGGCAAACATCAAGGTTGAAGAACATGCAAACCCGAAATTTTTCAAAGCCAGACCGGTACCTTATGCAATACGACCTGCTGTGGAAGCTGAGCTGGAAGGGCTAGAACGCTCAGGAGTACTGTCTAAGGTAGACTGGAGTGAGTGGGCCACGCCCATTGTCCCCGTCATGAAGCGTTCATCGAGCAACAAGCCGGGGGAACCGGGGAAGGTTCGCATCCGTGGAGATTTCAAGATCACTGTTAATCCGGTGCTTCACACGGTGCAGTATCTGCTTCCGCGGATTGAGGATATCTTCACTTCGTTGTCTGGCGGGAAACACTTCACCAAGATAGACCTGGCGCAGGCGTACTTACAGATAGAAGTTGAGGAAGAGTCACGCCAGTATCTCACGATCAACACGCATGGAGGCTTGTACCGGTATAATAGACTGGCTTTTGGAGTGGCATCGGCTCCAGCAATTTGGCAGAGGGCCATGGAGCAGGTATTACAGGGAATTCCAGGTACACAATGTTACCTGGATGATATTCTGATTACAGGAGATGATGACGAGGAACACCTTGCAAACTTGGAACTGGTGCTTGTTGTGTATGTAATATGTGTGCTACTTTGAACCTATGGACAGGACTGCACTACTTGTTGGGCGTAGTGATACGCAGTACCACTCCTGGCCATAGGGGTATAAATAGTACTCTGGGTACTGATCTCCCCTCAGTTCCCGCCTGTGGGCATGAAGTAAAGACCTATGTATAGTCCCTACCTCCAACCAGTAAAGACCTGTTTGAGTTATACGTTTAAGTCTTTGTGTTAATTGTTCAATACAATACACATACTTAACACTGGCGACGAGTCAGGTTCTTACCCTGCGGCAGTTGAAGAGAGGTTTCAAACATCACCACCCCACTAGAAGCGACAGGCTTTAGGACTCTGAAGCCTCCATCAGCGACTGAGCACTGGAGTGCAGCAAACATCCTGACAGCTTCCAGCGACTGACAGAAGTCTTTCTGCCGTTTCCTTGTTCAACCTAGGTGGTGGGGTAAGCCGTGCAGTGTTGGCTGCAAAGACAGGGCTGGGGAAGTTGGAGAAGATAAGGGCGATCGCAATCCCTGATAAGAGCCGCGGTGAAACGCGCGAGCGGGTAAACCAGAGGCCGGGAGCCGCTTCAAGTGCGAGGCGCAGCGCGGGCCAGCGATCGGGGCCAAAGATAAGGGCCGCACTCGGGCGATCGGAACCAAAGATAAGGGCCGCACTCGGGGGCTGAAGGGAGACGGCGTCGGGGGACGGGTGAAGACCGCCAAGCGCGGGAAAACCGCCATTTTGTGGGCGGAGGACGACGGCAAGAGCGGGAAGCCGCCATCTTTGATAACAAGTAAACAAAATAAAATCTGAGAAATTGCAAATCTACAATGCCTAAACACGGGAATATTAGCACCTTTGATAGTGACCTCGAAGATTGGGCCATATATGTTGAAAGAGTAAAAAATTATTGTAAGGCCAATAAAATTCATGACCAAGATAAAGCTCTAACATTATTAAATTTAATGGGTGCGAAGACATATGGGCAATTGAAACACCTGTTATCACCAGATGAACCGGCGGATAAGACGTTCGATGAGATTGTTACTGTCCTGAAAGATCATCTAAACCCCACGCCGCTGATGCTAGCGGAACGATTTAAATTTTACAACAGAAGGCAGCTACAGCATGAAAGCAATGCTGATTATTTGCTGGAATTGCGTAAATTAGCGAAATATTGCCAGTTTGGAACGGGACTGACAGAGGCACTTCGAGACAAATTTGTGTGTGGTTTATTTAAACAGGATACACAAAAGCGACTGCTCGAGGAGAATGAGCTGACGCTTGAGAAGGCGGTCACTATGGCAGCAGCACACGAAGCCGCAGCGAGAGGCACGGCAGTAATGCAGCTACGGTCACCGGAGCTCAGTGCACACAAATTGGGTGTGAGTTCTGGCAAATGTTATCGTTGTGGAAAGACAACGCATGATCAGAACCAGTGTTGGTTTAAAAACCAAGAATGTAGAACTTGTGGTAGGCTTGGACATATAGCTAGAGTATGCAGGTCAGCGAAGAAGACCAGCAACAAGAAGTCACCGCAAGGAAAATACGCAAAGGTACACAAGGTGACCGAACAGGAGTCCGATTCAGACGCTAGCAGTAATGAACTGGCTAGCTTAAGAGTACTCAACGCTGGTAAGGGTGCAGACCTCCAGACAATTTGGGTCACTCTTCAGATAGAAGGAGTCCAAGTAAAACTGGAATTGGACACTGGATCGGCATTGACGGTCATAAATAAGAAAGATTACGGAAAGTTATTCCAACATATTCCCCTACAGGATACGGGGATTATATTGGAAACATACACGGGGCAAAGAGTGTACCCCATCGGGAAAATAGAGGTTGCAGTGGTCCACAAGGGCGAAGACAGTCAAATAATGAACTTATATGTGATATCTGAAGGAGGTCCTCCACTACTAGGACGGGAGTGGATTAGGAAAATGAATATGGACTGGCATTTCCTACAAACAATAACGAGTGAGAACTCGGTGAAGATAGTCGGCCCAGACTCTGGAACGGATGATGGTAAGCCCAACTCAGGTGCAAAAGATAAAGTTTCAGCACAGAATTCCACTGAGCAACAACAACATAGTTTAACTGTGGATTCTGAGTCTGGCAAGTCTACTGATGTGTCCATTTCTGAGGGACACCGGGCTCGAACTCAACTCCATTTCAAACTACAACAGCAATTAGAACAAATGCTTCGCCGTTTTGAGCAAGAGTTGAATGCAACGAAAGAGTTCTTTGATATAGAGTTGGAGAATCTGGAAAGACAACAGAAGCAGCTGATGGAGAAAATGGAGCAGGAGCACACAAAACGTCTGATGTCAGAGGAGTTAACGGTCAGCCAACTCCTGCATATGCTGAAGGACAGGACTCTGAAATGGGAAAAACTTGAACACGAACTTCAATATTCAAACGAAAGGGGTTCGGAGCTCTCAAAGGTTATTGGAAGAGCTGAGGTGGCAACACAGACTGAGATGACTGCAACAGAGCAGCCCTTGGATGCCAAAAGTACGCTGACTCACGTCAACGTAGAACAACAGACCGCTGAAACAGCTGCTCCGGTAGAGGGATTGAATAGTCCGATCAATCAATCTCCAAAAGAAGTTGAAGGAGTAAAATCTCAAATGAGGTCATTAGTAAACGACTTGCTGAAAGCCCAGAAAAAGCTGGATGAAGAGGTACGCATGAAGAAGTCTCTTCAGGAAAGATGTCTGGACTTGGAACAAAAGCTGGCTAACGCCCAGCTGGGTATGGAGGAAATAGAAGACCCTCTCGCTGGCCTAGATCAGGACGACACCGAATATTACTATGTCCTGTCCTGCCCAACTTGTAACTTCGACTCCCACCATACAGAAATCATGGAGGAGCACCGAAAGTCTACGGAACATCGGGAGAAGGTGGCTCTACTACGGAAAAAGGAGGAAGAGAAGGAGGAACTGCGCATGCATCTGGCAGCTGACAGTGGAGCCCAGAGAGTCTCCAAGAAGCAGAAAAGGAAAAGTCGAAACAGAAGATGACCCATCTGAACCATTATTACCTCTACCAGATCACACACGTGGTCCCTCCGAACGGAGCCAATTCAGTTCGGAAGTTCAAACTGTTAAATCCATGGAAGGACTATTGAATGAGTCACTCCAGCAACGTGAACCGACTCCACCACAGAGATTGAATCTGTGAACTGTTTTCCGCAGAGACTGAATCTGTGATCTGTTTTGACATGAAGTTATCTATGTATCTATGTTATTCTGTTATGTAAACCTGAAGTTATATATGTATATATGTTATTACGTTATGTTAAATGGGGAGATGACTGTAAAGCTAGGAAGGGAGGAATGTTGTGTATGTAATATGTGTGCTACTTTGAACCTATGGACAGGACTGCACTACTTGTTGGGCGTAGTGATACGCAGTACCACTCCTGGCCATAGGGGTATAAATAGTACTGTGGGTACTGATCTCCCCTCAGTTCCCGCCTGTGGGCATGAAGTAAAGACCTATGCATAGTCCCTACCTCCAACCAGTAAAGACCTGTTTGAGTTATACGTTTAAGTCTTTGTGTTAATTGTTCAATACAATACACATACTTAACAGTGCTCACCAGATTGAAAGAATATGGTCTTCGAGTTAATCGCCAGTAATGTGAATTCTTTCAGAAGCGGATCTCGTACTGTGGTCATGTCATTGACAAGGAGGGGCTTCATAAGTCTCCTGACAAGATCGAAGCTGTTGTGAAGGCTCCCGCTCCGGATAATGTATCCCAATTGAGGTCGTTTCTAGGGTTGATTAACTATTACCATAAGTTTCTGCCAAATTTATCCACGGTGCTGCACCCGCTGAACGCTCTTTTACAGAAGGGAGTACCATGGAAGTGGAGCGAGGACTGTAAGAGGGCCTTTCGTGAAAGCAAGGCATTGATCACCTCAGAGGAAGTGTTGGCTCACTTCAACCCAACGCTGCCTATTCGTTTGGCTTGTGATGCTTCTCCATATGGTATTGGGGCAGTACTCTCACACAAGTTGCCAAATGGCCAGGAGAGGCCAGTTGCGTTCGCATCCAGATCATTGACCTCCGCTGAGCGCAACTATGCTCAGATAGATAGGGAGGCTCTCAGCCTTGTGTGGGGAGTAAAGAAGTTTAATCATTACCTGCAGGGCCAAAAGTTTACGCTTCTGACAGACCACCAGCCGTTGGTATCCATTTTTAACCCAAAGAAGGGTGTTTCGGTGATGACAGCACAGAGACTCCAGAGATGGTCCCTTTTCCTCGGGGCACATCAATATCAGATAGAATTCAAAGGTACAAAGCAGCATGGTAATGCTGATGGGCTGTCGCGCCTGCCACTACCTACAGAGGAGGAGGCACCGACGGTTGACCCTGTTGAGTTATTTCACTCGACCATCATCGAATGTTTACCAGTCACCAATGCAAGTATTGAAAGAGAAACCAGGAATGACCCGACACTGTCCAGGGTCTACGAAGTGACAGTGAAGGGATGGCCAGCACATGGTGATCCACTGTTACCGGCATTCTCAGCAAGACGAGAACAGCTGTCCGTCTGTCAAGGAATATTGATGTATGGAACAAGGGTGATTATTCCTCCTAAGTTAAGAGAGAGAGTTCTAAAGGAACTGCATGAAGGTCATCTGGGGGGAGTCAAGATGAAAAGCCTTGCTAGGGCTTATGTGTGGTGGCCGGGTATCGACCAACAGATAGAGGAGCTGACGAAAAGCTGCTCAGGGTGCCAAAAAGTGCAAAATGCACCTCTGATTGCACCGCTGCATCCATGGGAATGGCCTTCAACCCCATGGCAATGTGTACATATTGACTTTGCTGGTCCTTTCATGGACTCCTTGTTTTTAATTGCAGTGGACGCACATTCTAAATGGCCAGAAGTGATTAAGATGACTACCACTACCTCGGAAAAGACGATCGCGGTGTTAAGAACGATATTTGCAAGAAATGGATTGCGAGAACAAATATGTTCAGACAACGGACCGCAGTTCGTGTCAGAAGAATTCCAGAGATTCATGAAGAAGAATGGGGTGAAACATTATACCTCTGCCCCATATCATCCGGCTACAAACGGGTTGGCCGAGAGATTTGTACAAACGTTCAAAAAAGCGATAAAGGCCATGAGCGAAGATCAGATTCCACTACAACACAAGGTGGACAAATTCCTATTGGCATATCGAAACACCACCCATGCAGTGACAAACCAAAGTCCTGCCATGATGTTCTATAACAGGAGGTTGCGGTCCAGGTTGGACTTGTTAAAACCAAATGTGCGGAGGGAAGTTGAAAACAAACAGTTCCAGCATATAAATAACAAGACCACTCGGAGTTTCGAAATAGGACAACCAGTGTTAGCCCGGGATTATAAAAACGAGAAATGGCAATCTGGAACAATTCGGGCCAGACAAGGACCCCTGATGTACACGGTAGATGTTGGTGAAAATGTAATACGGCGTCATGCTGACCAACTGGTAGAATCGAGAACAAGGGTCGAACCCATGGTTACGGCAGAGACAACCGTGGAAGAAGTTAGTGAACCTGAAGCATCTACCTCAGAAGTGAATGTACCTGATGATGATGTCCAATCCATAAGAGACCAACTAGATGAGTCACCCCAACAATGAGAATCAGAGACCCCTGAAAGGCGTTATCCAACTCAAATCAGGAGGCCTCCTCAGAGACTGAATCTTTGAACTGTTTTGCATGAAGTTGTATATATGTTATTATGTTATGTTAAATGGGGATATAACTGTTAAGCTAAAAAGGGAGGATTGTGGTGTATGTAACCTGTTCCACCTTAAGAGAACTACTTTAAGAGATGTACTACTTTCTCTTGGCTGCTGTATACTGTAATACCGGTGGTGACCACACCGGTATATAAGTGTTGTGTAAGGATTTGCTGGGCAGTTCAGCCCTGACCTCCGAATAGTAAAGACCTGTTAAAAGTTATTCTTGTTGTCTGTGTCCAGTGATTGATCCTAAACATAACTGGGACACACAGACTCAACAAATTTAATACAATTTTGAGGCTTCCTTCCAATTTTACGTTCTCTCCCACTGGTTACCCATTGCTCGGGGAGCACGCCAGCTCAACCTGGCATGATTTGAGTCTGCTCTGATGTTTCTGATAAGCGGACAGCTGCAGAAGTGGTGTAAAGGATGCCATGTTGCAGATGGTCAGTTTCAGAGCGCGGAAACTGTTGGTTACTTCATTTGTAAGTTATGTCTCAACATTCACTGGAACTCAGTAAGACACTTCTCAAGGTACGCTCAGATCTGTCCAATAAAGGGTAGTGTTGGAAAAATAGGTTTCACTGTATGACAACACATTTTACCAGAAACTTCACATGAACATTGGCTAAACCTCTCAAGTGCCTACCCTTGTGTGTTGTTAGCTGGTATGCTTGCAGTAGTGTAGGGGGTTGGCGTGTGCCCAGTCAGCTCTGCCACTGACTGCCTCTGAGCAGTTCAAATCGCTCCCACACCCCTGGGTTCTAGACACCAGATTTAGGTACAGGCGGCGATACAGAAAATAGAGTAGACAAGTGGTTTGGTGCAAGACAACTGCAAATTTTATTAAAAGGCTCAATAAAACACAATACTGAGAATTACTGGAATAATTACAGGCATATAAAATTACACTTATTTGGGAATGGGGAACACACGGCACATCGAGGGAACAAACACATTAAAATTCCCCTTATCCTTATCCCACCCCCAATACCTAACTAGATTAAGCTATGAGGGGCCAGGAATTCATGCTCACCAATTCGAAACCTTGTTGATTTAACTGGTTGTGGGTTTTGGGGTTCACTCTTGTTGTCCTTTGGGGTTCATCATCGTCACGTGGTCACAGGTCGCGGCGATGGAGTTGTTTGTGCGAAGCACCCTCCTTATCCTCCGTTAACGTCTTCGTTGAGTACTTTGTCGTGATGGGTCTTCTTCTTCGGGTGGTTCGGCCGCCGATGGTTTTGCTGTGGTTGGGGCTTCGTTGGCTGTTTTTACCGTTACTCTGATTTTTCTACCCAAGCTTCAAACGCCAGCTTATTCATCAAACTCCAGCTTATAACTAGGCCGTTTGTTCCCCAATGCATCTTTCCGCTGCCCTTCTCTGCCTTTACCGGTTTAACCATTTTTCTCGTTTCGTCTCGTCTACCCATTCGTGGCCCTGTGTGTCCTGCGTGTGCTCGATTCGGTTTCGTTCCTTTTCCCTGTTGGGCCCCCGGTGTTGTAATGGGCGTCCTCGGCAAGAGGCAAGGGAGCGAGCAAAGGGGCCGAGCAAGAGGCAAGAGAGAAGAGAGACCTTGGCTACCGGTGGACCTACAATTATACCCGGTTCTTCACCCCTTATCTGCGTGCCAAATCAGGTCAGCCCTTTGTCTAACTTTTGGCGGGCTCGTTTAAAATGATTACAGCCATTTACTTTAACAACTTCTGGGGCGGTTGTCTCCATGTTTAATGGCTTTGATATCCTGGCTGTTTGTTATTTATGAAACTTAATCATCTTTCCTGGCTTGGCAGCTACCTGTGAGCTGTTACCGATTATTTATGCGAAGAGTTGATGGCCTTCAGCTTAGGCCCACCCTGACTTGATCTGTTCCAAGGTGAATGAATGTATATTCTGTGTTTAACTAGCTGTCTGGCTTCACAAAGTCTTTCACAGATTCATGCATTTTGGGTTTCATTTCAGGTTGTGAAAAGTGCCTGCCTTTTTTTTTGCAGGGCCTTGCATTTAAAATCCTGTTGGTTTTGGTCACAAGGTTTCAGAAACCATTTTGGGTACCCTTTTTAATACCTTGTCCATACAGGGTCCCTTTATCCATAATTTTGGGGAATGTGGGAATTTTGAGAACCTTACACTCCCCTCTGTTGATACTAAACTCGCTTTAAGTATCATCCTGACAAGGTGAGCAAAATTTCCGACCCTCCATAGTCAATCTTCCCCTGTAATTACCTATCTACGATCCCACGACACATGCATTCCCCATTCTGTGAAAATGTAGTGCACATAAGCATACGTAGACAGAAATACAGGCGTTTACACGCATCGAAGCATGGAGGGGGTCCAACGCCCCTGCACCACTTGGTACACATACATCTTTATTAAAACAACACGTCGAAAATCTTTATTAAAAACAACAAAAAGAACACAAAAAAAACAATGATCTTTATTCAGAGACACAAACAAAAATAATTTCAAACAGGTGTATCTCCCTCCACCTTCACATAGTGTTCCTTCCAGGTCCTTTGGTTTTGGAATTCTAGTATTTGACCTTTTCCCTTGCACTGAGTGCATACTAGGTACAATACTATCCCCAACTGGCAAACCACGAGAATGTGGGAAGCCAGTCTAATCCACGAAGGGACCTCTATATTTTCAAAAATGTCCCACCAGGGTGGAATTACAATGTCCAATATTTTGGCCCCTATCTCTACCGTCTTCTGCTCCAGAGTGTAGAAATGTTTCTGTGAGACTATTACTGCTTTGAGTATTTTGGTAAGATGTTCTGGGAGAGGGGGGATTTCGTAGCCGAAATGTGCTACATACTTTTGCAGGTTGGGGAAATTCTCTTTTACGGTGAGGTGAACAGTGGAGGGTTCAGGAATGGGGACAAATTGTTCCTGGGCCACTTGAACTTCCACCTCGGGTTTAAAGCAGAAACTGCTGTCACTTACTGGACATCAGCTATGCTGTCCATGTTGGTAGTGGGGCGCACCTGTGGTGACACAATATGTCCCACCTCCTATATATGCTACCTGTGGGGGAACATGGTCTTGTGCCATTACCTCCATGGTACAGTTTATAGGTTTTGTGCCAGCAGCTTTAAACCCGCACTGTGGTTTTGAATAGGCATTCAAGTGCTGGGGACACAGTATTATGTGTGCTCCCCGGCTCCGGCAACCCGAGAGGTCAGTCAGTACCTGTCATAGCGTGCTCCCACTTTATGACATAAGGTGGGACTGCTGCGAAACGGATGTGTGCACCCCCTTGAATGACACCAATGTTCTCTACCCTGTATACCGTTGCGGCTCAGGCTGTCCCACCCATGACCGGCATCCTTACTACTATACCCATGATAGTATGGTTTGAACGTCCACAATCTACTGGGACTGGGTAGACCTCAGAAGCTAGCCAGAGTTGACACGGGCTTAATGCATTCTCAAATGGATGGAGGGCTGCGAGGTTCTTGTTGCTGATCCAGGAGGGGACTAAACCCTGTTTTAAATCCTCCAGGTTACTGCAGCCCTCACCCAGCAACCATGCCCCATACAGTACGCACACCTTGTTCTGTGCAGCCTGATCTGAAGCATTTCTGTCCTCTCTTATGAGGGCATTTACAGTCTTGGCGTGCTTCTCCAGCTCAGCTATTGTCTCTTTTAAATGGACCGTCATGGCCTGGTACTCATGTAACTCTGAGCCTACTACCTTGTTTTCATCCATCAAGATTTTCTTTAACTGTTTTTAAACCGTTTATCTGGGTCTGCAATTCTATGTCATCCAAACTGTTGATGACAGAGGACCCTGTGTTAAACACAGTAAAAACATCATTCCGTGCTCCCCTTCTTTGCCTCCCCGTGTTACCCAAAAACTCATGTGTGTGGTGTACAGTTCTGTTTTGTCGACATTGGCAAAATCGAACTCGTAAAATTTCCTAAACATCTCTTTTAACAGGGCCTGGTATAGCTGTTCTGTTTCTTTGGGGCACCACTCCGGTAAGTGTACCTCGGTGAGGTTTAAAATCACGGAGGCTACCGCGTAGTGTACCCCCTGGTATAGCACCTGATCCGTCGGCACTAGTACCAGCCCATTCCCTGGTCCCTTGGTGGCAGCGGGGCACCCCTCCCTGTTTGTCCTCGCTGCCTGGGTCGTGGGCGGGGCACAAGCTCAGTGACGTTGACTGGGATCGGGGAGAATGTGACCGCGCACGCCTTCAGGCTGGAATCCCACTTCACCCCCTCCCCGGCATCTTGCCACTGCTGGTGGAAAATGATGGATATGCCTGTGGGTCAGACCTTCTCTGACCCCCACATACAGATATAAATCCCCTAATCCGGTTCCCACCACTTGTCCCAGCACACACTCAATCCCCCTTGAGTCCCTGTAATCGTCCGATGGGTATTGTTCCCCAATTGTTCCCACTCGACTGCGGGGTTTCCCATATCCTTGCTCAGTTTTCTGAGCCACCACCACCTAGCCAGAGGAATATGTCCCTTGCATTTTAAACATACACGTTTCCCCACGGTGACGCTGACCCTTGTGGCGACGACCTGTACCCTGGGGCACAGGAGGGAGGCCTCCCCGTACGTGAACCCGGTCTGGCTGGAGTACTGAGTCGAATTGGACCCCAGCCACCCTGGCCACCTTCCCTCGTGAAAGTAGATGGCAAGCTCCTCCACATCCCGGTCGCAACTTCCATCGGTAACTATAGGTGCTCTCTCTCCTGAGCACCCATAGATGTGGGAGTCCTCCACGTCACCTCGTTTCCAGTGCTCATTCCTTCATCCTGAAATCCTTTCTGCAAAGAGACACAAGAACATATAGCCAGGTCACAAGGAGATTCTCTGATTTGGGTGAAGCATAGTCAGGTCTTGCGACCTCGACTCAATACAAACACTCTTAACAATACTACTACTTATTTAAAACTACCCATCACCTTGTTTAAACTTAAACCAAACACCCAAACTTAACGATATCAAAATTCAAAGTACCTAAGCTATGTACATCCGCTGCCCATCTCTGGGCGGCCAGCCTAATTCCTGTTCGGGCTGCAGCACACCGCTCCCTTCGGTGTGACCGCACTGTCCTGTACTTTTGGTCCCTCACAGCCTGTGGCTGCTGGCTGGGGACCTCTGCCCTCAGACCGATCCCTCACTCAAGAGGCTGCCCTTTTTAAATGGGGAGCTGGTAACCACGGTTTCCTTGGCTGGGGCATCTGTGGGGACCTTCAGGGGACTTTGGCGGGTGGGGTTTTTCTGGCTGGTGGGCCTTTAACCCGAGCCACTGCCCCCTCCGGTGCGGTCTGTGGACTTACCACTACCGCCGGCTGGGGATCTTCTTCCTCAGGCTTTACCTCTCCTGAACCTGGGCTAGGGGCAGGTAACTCTACCCAGCCTGGTGCTACAGGCTGAGGGTCTCCGCCCCCAGGTCCCACCTCGTCTAAATCTGGGTCAGGGGCCGGGTCATCGCCCTCACATCCCACCTCATCTAAGTACCAGAGGAGTGGGGGAGTGTCGCAAACGGTGGGTGGGATGGCTCCTCCCCTAAAACAAGCCACTGCACCTGCCTATGCAGTCTGTGAGTTTTCCCCTGTTGCAGGCTGAGGATTTCTATCCTCAGACCTTGCCCTAACTGGCTGTTCCCTTTTCTCGGGCTTAAACAATTTATATCGGTTAATGTAACTAGCAGCCTGTTTTAAAGTCTCGTCCGCTGCCCTGAACAGGCCTTCTATGGACTCCCCATTCTTTCTCCTTACCGGGATGGCCTTAAGGGCGGGATCTTGTGCTTGGACCTGCTTTAGGTCCGGGGCCAAATCTACCCCCTGTGTGCCCCCCTTGTCCCGGACTGCGGCTACCGGGTCTGTCCAATAGGGGTCCCAAGACTCTCCTTCCCCAGCCCTCTGCTTGGCCACCTCGTTGGTCCTTTGGTTACCCTCCCACGTGGTAGGGAGGGATCCTAAATCTATGGCCAAATGTTTGGCCATTTCCCCAGCCTGCTCGTTCCCTGTGACTCCCATTCGGCTAAATGGGACCTTGTTAGACCGGGGTGGATTGGTCGGCTCTTCCGAATGGACCACCGTGCTGGAAGCTCCAGTGTCCACCGAATATCTCCCCTGCACCGTCTCCACCCACATCTTAACACAGGGCCTGCTCCCCTCATCGTTTTCAAGGGGACACAGGTCGACAGGCTGCGCTGGTTCTAGTCAGGGCTGTGGGTTGGATGGGGCTGATGGGGTCAGAGCACCAGTGGTGGCTGCTACCTTCCCTTGGCCAGTCAATAGGGACCTCATTGCGTCCAAAAATGACTCAGCCATGGCGGGAGGGATTCCTGTCTCTGTCTTTTGGGCTGGAGCTGAGGAATTCTTCCCTTGTTATCCTTCCAAGGATTTCTACACTCCTTCCTCCAGTGACCATCCTTCCCACACCCGTAACAGTTAAGCTTATTGCTAGAAGGGTTATTCCCTTCCTGATGCCACTCCTTCCTACCCTGTCCGTGTTTTACCTCATGCGCCGTCCCCTTAGGTGGGTGTGCATCGGTTCCCCTATCATTCTTATAGGCTAGGGTCAACTGTCTGATCACCGTAAGTTCGGTGGTCTGGGGATTCATGGGGTCGAACCAGGCTTCCGCCTTGGCCCGGACCTGTGGCAAGCTGTTTGCCACCAGGCAACGGAGCCAATGGGCCAGCTGATCCCCGTTCAGGAACGCCCGGTTAGGTGTCCCAGGACAGGCACTCCGGTACACCGGCCATAACCTGTCCGCAAAAGCCTGCAGGGTTTCCCCTGCGAGCTGCACCGTCTTCTCCACACGGGAGAAAGGACTTCCCTCATTCATCCCCATGGCCTCCACAACTTCATCCCTGAGCTCCTCATACCAGCTCTGCCCCCTCTTACACTCATCAGAGAGGGACTGGAGGAGCCTACTCTCCAAAGAGAACAGCAGCATTTTGGCCTGCTCAGCATCATTGCAATCGTTGGCGCTGGCTGCCTGTTCCACTTCCCTGAAGTGGACCGAGGGGTCCCTTTCTCGGTGAGCTTTGGAATATGGCTCACCATAGCCCTAAGCTGTTGGGTGCTATAGGGTAATACGAACTGGTTTTGGAGGGATCCCTCTTCCTTGCCATCTACAGGTGGGCCGAACCTCCGATGCCGGGCTTTGCACATCAGTCCTGGTTCTAGCCTCTCCTGCGGGGGTTGTTCCACCTCTGCTTCTACCCCTGACTTCACCCCCCCTTGCTGCCAGACCTCGCTAAAACCTGGCGCTATGGGTGGTGGTCGCGTGACCTCCTGTTCCTCAACCGGGTCGCCCCTTTGCACTACCTGTGGTGTCTGAACTGTTCTCCCCTCGTTCCCTATAAAATCCACCTGGCCTGACTTCGGGCTTATGAGGCACACCATGCCCTTTGCCTGCCTTAGGGCCAAGCTCAGATTTTCTAACCGTTCCTTGCAGGGGCCATGATCTGCGTCTTCAAACCCCTGTTCGCTCGCTAACTTATAGGCTGCCTTTACTTCCTTTACCTTTCCCTCCTGCTCCCTTACTTTTCTCGCTAGGCGGGCGTTCTTTTCTAACAACCTCAACTCATTACCCTTGGCTTCGGTGACCTGGCACTGTAGGTATTCCAACCTGGCCTTATGTTCTCCCATTAACTGCACCCTTTCCTGATTCAAGGCCTGCAATGCTACCAGTAACTTCTTCCCTGCTAGAGCCTTGTCCTGGATCTCCAGGGCTGACTCCTTTATCTCGGCTGCCTGAGCTGCAACGAGCCTGTCCAAAAGCTGGACCTGCTTTTTGAAGCACATCAGCCAGACTGCCTTCTCTAGGGATTTCTTGTGCTCCTTTCCTTCTGTCCACTTAGCTGCGGCATCTACCGGATGCCCAGCCCTCGACAGATTGGTGATGCACTTCTTCGTGATATTCACCTTACTAAACACAATCAGAAATCCATTCCTCCATCATGGTTTGCTCTTCCGAACCATTGTCTACTGTATCGCACCCCTGTTGCCGGAGTCCTGCCGTGGTCGCCATTTCTGTAGGGGGGTGGTGTGTGCCCAGTCAGCTTCACCTCTGACTCTCTCTGAGCAGTTCGAATCACTCCCACACCCCTGGGTTCTAGACACCGGACTTAGCTACAGGCGGCGATACAGAAAATAGAGTAGGCAAGTGGTTTGGTGCAAGTAAACCACAAATTTTATTAAAAGGCTCAATAAAACACAATACTGAGAATTACTGGAATAATTACAGGCATATAAAATTACACTTATTTGGGAATGTGGAACACACAGCACATCGAGGGAACAAACACATTACAATTTCCCTTATCCTTATCCCACCCCCAATACCTAACTAGATTAAGCTATGAGGGGCCAGGAATTCATGCTCACCAATTCAAAACCTTGTTGATTTAACTGGTTGTGGGTTTTGGGGTCCACTCTTGTTGTCCTTTGGAGTTCCTCATCATCACATGGTCACAGGGCGCGGTGATGGAGTTGTTTGTGCGAAGCACCCTCCTTTTCCTCCGTTAACGTCTTCGTTGAGTACTTTGTCGCGATGGGTCTTCTTCTTCGGGCGGTTCGGTCGCTGACGGTTTTGCTGCGGTTGGGGCTCGGTTGGCGGTTTTTACCGTTACTCTGATTTTTCTACCCAAGCTTCAAACGCCAGCTTATTCATCAAACGCCAGCTTATAACTAGGCCGTTTGTTCCCCAATGCATCTTTCCACTGCCTTTTTCTGCCTTTACCGGTTTTACCATTTTTCTCGCCTTGTCTCATCTACCCATTTGTGGCCCCGTGTGTCCTGCGCATGCTCGATTCGGTTTCGTTCCTTTTCCCTGTTTGGCCCCCGGTGTTGTAACGGGCGTCCTCAGCAAGAGGCAAGGGAGCAAGCAAAGGGGCCGAGCATGAGGCAAGAGAGAAGAGAGACCTTTGCTATCGGCGGGCCTACAATTATACCCAGTTCTTCACCCCTTATCTGCACGCCAAATCAGGTCAGTCCTTTGTCTAACTTTTGGCGGGCTCGTTTAAATTGATTACAGCCATTTACTTTAACGACTTCTGGGGCGGTTGTCTCCATGTTTAATGGCTTCGATATCCTGGTTGTTTGTTATTTATGAAACTTAATCGTCTTTCCTGGCTTGGCAGCTACCTGTGAGCTGTTACCGATTATTTATGCGAAGAGTTGATGGCCTTCAGATTAGACCCATCCTGACTTGATCTGTTCCAAGGTGAATGAATGCATATTCTGTGTTTACCTAGCTGTCTGGTTTCACAAAGTCTTTCACAGATTCATGCATTTTGGGTTTCGTTTCAGGTTGTGAAAAGTGCCTGCCTTTTTTTTTGCAGGGCCTTGCTTTTAAAATCCTGTCGGCTTTGGTCACGAGGTATCAGAAGCCATTTTGGGTACCCTTTTTAACACCTTGTCCATACAAGGTCCCTTTATCCATAATTTTGGGGAATGTGGGAATTTTGAGAACCCTGCACTAGGATGGATTAGGATGAGGGTGAGTGTGAGGGGTGGCTACCAAGATGGGGAAGTGATAAATTAGATAGAGAGGGTTAGGTGGAGGTGCAAGGTGAGTTGGTGTGAGTAAGGATGTGCAGCAGAAGGGTATGGAAGGCAGAGTGATGGGGATGTGTTGAGTGGCACAGCAGGGTGAGTTTGATTGTGGCTTTGCAGAAATGTTTCGTGATCCACTGAGGTAATGGAAAGGTTGGTGCCACTGCAGCCAGGGACCCCTGATGACATCCCTGCTTTTGCCCACCTGTGCAATGTGCAACCAGGCTGCATTGGTGTTCTGGGGAGGTGTCTTCTGCCCTTGGAAGGGAAGAGAACCTCCCTGCATGCTGCGACTCCCTCCATAAACATATGGAGGGAGTCATTGGAGAGCCTGGGTGCATGCATCCACCTTTGTGCAGTGCTTGTCAGTGTTTGCAGCACCTCAATGCTGTCAAACACTAACACAACAACTGTCAAACTCTATGTGGCCGTGGTCCCTTTAAGGAAACCGGCTGATGACGCATCATCAAATGACATCATCAGACCCGCTTTCTGTTAATTGGCCAGGAAGCCCGCAGGGCAGGCTTAACAAGGCCAATCAAGGGAAAATCTCTTTGACAGAGCGGATGCAGCCAGGCTCGTGACTGGAACCCGGAAACCAGCTCTCCCGCCACCATCCCACCTCTGCTGGGAAATTCGTGGCCAAAGTATTTGTTTAATGTCTCTTCCATTTCCTTATTGCCTATTATAATTTATCCTGTCTCTGCCTCTAATGGGCCGACGTTTACTTTCACTAATCTCTTCCTATTTACACACCTATAGAAACATTTACAATCTGTTTTTATGTCTCTTGCTAATTTACTCTCTTATTCTTTTTTTGCTTTCCTTATCAATTTCTTGGTTGAGATGAATCCTTTTACTACTAAGGTTAAGTTCCCTTTACAAACAAAAGAATGAAAGTATGAAAAAGTGTGAAACAAAGGGTTCTGTTGTGAGTATTAGGGCCACTCACCTCATAGATTTTAGTGTTACCCAATGACCTGGTATTATTCAAATTACTTTTGACAGTCTTCAGTCATGCAATTTATTTATTAGTACAGCTCCATTTACGAGCTGCCACTCTATCAGTACATTGTTAAAGAAAATACATTTTGCTACCAATGCTTTTACTTTGTGGATGTCTTATTCCACTTGTTTGCCAAACCATTTAATTGTGATGATTCTAAAGATTTTTGCAATTCTTCTTATTGATAGTGAAGGCAAGTTATACAGTTACTACCTTCAACCATTGTGGCAGCAATTTATAAGATTTCCTTTCTCTGAGTTCAAGATTATTCTGTCACCATTACAGATATTGAATGATGATAAAATTGCCACCTGAATGCATTGCTAGATTTACAAGAAACATCTTTTTAAGCTGTTGCTTTCAGTTTAATTTTCTATGCATTTTTCAAAGTTAAAACACCCTGCAAAGAAAACATAAAGAGAAATTAAGGGAAGTCAGAAGACCTTTTATATCAAGATTGCGATTTTTGGAGGGGAGAGACTGGGGCTAAATTCACCATTTTAAACAATCTTTGTTTGATATTTCTGAAATTGATATTTTTAGATCCAAGATATTATCATGTATTTCCTCAGATACTGGATGGGCTAAAAATTGATAAAGTGGAGGTACTGGAAAGGCTGGCTGTACTTAAAGTAGATAAGTCACCAGGACCAGATGGGATGCATCCTAGGATGTTGAGGGAAGTAAAGGTGGAAATTGCAGAGGTACTGGCCATAATCTTCCAATCCTCCTTAGATATATGGGTGGTGCCAGAGGACTTGAGAATTGCAAATGTTACACACTTGTTCAAAAAAGGGTGTTAGGATAAACCCAACAACTATAGGCCAGTCAGCTTAAACTCAGTGGTAGGGAAGCTTTTAGAAACGATAATCTGGGACAAAATTAACAGTCACTTGGTCAAGTGTGGATTCATTAAGGTAAACCAGCATGGATTTGTTAAAGGCAAATCATGTTTAACTAACTTGATTTAGGTTTTTGATGAGGTAACAGAGAGCGTTAATGAGGGCAATGCGGTTGACATGTTGTACATGAACTTCCAAAAGGCGTTTCATAAAGTGCCACATAATAGGCTTGCCAGCAAAGTTGAAGCCCATGGACTAAAAGGGACAGTGGCAGCATGGATACAAAATTGGCCAAGTGACAGGAAATAGAGAGTAGTGGTGAACGGTTGTTTTTCGGACTGGAGGAAGGTACACAGTGGTGTTCCCCAGGGTTTGGTACTAGGAACACTGCTTTTCTTGATATATATTAATGACTTGGGTGTACAGGGCACAATTTCAAACTTTGCAGATGACACAAAACTTGGAAGTATAGTGAACAGTGAGGAGGATAGTGATAGATTTCAAGAGGACATAGACAGGCTGGTGGAATGGGTGGACACATGGCAGATGAAATTTAATGCAGAAAAGTGCAAAGTGATACATTTTGGTAGAAAGAATGAGGAGAGGCAATATAAACTAAACGGTACAATTCTAAAGGGGGTGCATGAACAGAGAGACCTGGGGGTATAAATGCACAAATCGTTGAAGGTGGCAGGGCAGGTTGAGAAAGCAGTTAAAAAAGCTTACGGGATCCTGGGCTTCACAAATAGAGGCATAGAGTACAAAAGCAAGGAAGTTATGATGAACCTTTTATAAAACACAGATCTGACCTCAACTGGAGTATTGCATCCAATTCTGCCACACTTTAGGAAGGATGTGAAGGCCTTAGAATCGCTTCAGAAAAGATTTACAAGAATGATTCCAGGGATGTGGGACTTCAGTTACGTGGATAGACTGGAGAAGCTGGGGTTGTTCTCCTTAGAGCAGAGAAGTTTGAGGGGAGATCTGATCGTGGTGTTCAAAATCATGAGGGGTCTGGACAAAGTAGAGAGAGAGAAAGTGTTCCCATTGGCGGAAGGATTGAGAACCAGAGGACACAGATTTAAGGTGATTGGCAGAAGAACCAAAGGCAACATGAGGAAATACTTTTTTATGCAGCGAGTGGTTAGGATCTGGAATGCACTGCCTGAGAGGGTGGTGGAGGCAGATTCAATCATGGCTTTCAAAGGGGAATCGGATAAGTACCTGAAGGAAAAAATTTGCAGGGCTACGGGGAAAGGGCGGGGGAGTGGGACTAGCTGAAGTGCTCTTGCAGAGAGCTGGCATGGGGTCGACGGGCTGAATGGCCTCCTTCTGTGCTGTAACCATTCTATGATTCTATTTAAATCAAGATTAAAAATGAAAAAATATTTTTTTCACATTTATATTTTCTTTCAATATCAGAAATCTTAATCACTATTTTTTCAAGACTGATCAAGCTTTAAACATTGACTTTAGTTAGAAAAAATAATTGATTTCATTGTAACAGAAGGAAAAAACTGTCGCACACAATTGTCACGAAAATTGTTATTCATCATTCTAAACCCTGTGCAATATGAAATAGTTTATTGAAAATGTGACCAAAACAGGCATAAAAAGCAGTCCTGGATTATTCTAGTGTGCAGTTCAGTAAAAGAACTGCGAACAAATTGGGAAAAGATATTGCTATCAGCAGATTTCTATTAATATTTTGAATGTAACACAAGCTGTGGTTTCTCTCCTTAAAGGAGATAGCGCTAATTTTATCAATCTATCTCAGCTGAGCATTGTACTCATTAATCAACATTTCCCCAACCATTACCTTTATGCTAGACATAAAGTGAAAACTGACAAAACTGAAAAAATGATAAAAGTGTATGGCTAGGCTTTTCAGTAAAAGGAAATCCTAACAGATTTAAGCAGGTTGATGAAAAGAATGAGCTGATCAATTATCTTACTGTCAAGCTGTTCATTTGAAAAGCAATTTTGTATCTAGCAGCAGAGTGGAGTGCATTGGAGTGCCAATATACTGTGCCATAGAATGGTAGGATGTAAATTGCCGTGATCCCTCATATATTGATTTGCTAATCGTTACTGTATCATCTTCGTGATGTACCAAGCAGAGACCAAGGCCCCGATATTAATTTGAAGGCAGTTTCAGAGCAGGGTATTGGAATTGCATGGGGGAAACCCGGAAGTCAACTGAATGGATCAGAAACTGCAATTTCAACTCAATTGTACCAATTAATTTTGACTGGCTTTGTGTCTCCAAGCTGTGCAATAGGCGTGATGCACACCCGCATGATGCAATCCCAGCTGTAATTAAAGGGGCAGTGCACAAATGGAAATTGGAGTTGTTCATGATGGATGGTGGGCATTGAGCAAGGGTGGCCACCCAGATTTAATGATGCCTTGCTGGAATTACAGCTGGGTGCAGTCAAGAGGAAGAGCGACTTACTTTTCCCCAGCAATGGGAGGAAGAAACCTGCTGCACTCACCAAGAAGGCATGGTTAGAGGTAGCTGAGGAGGTGAGCAGCAGGAGCATTTTGCCCAGGTCATGGATGCAATGTAGGAGACAGTTTAATTACTTAACCAGGTCAGGAAGAGTGAGTACATTTGCTGATTCAACTACATCCTGTGCTTTAAGCTCCCACCCTTTTTACTCTGTCTTGCTAAGCATTCTCCATCACAGCACTCCTCACACCCACTCAAGTTCCAGCAGCACCCAGCCTTCACTTTCTCTGCACTTCGTCGCCTCCCCATTTATCCATCTATCGTTGACACACCAATTCTTACGCAATATGATGCATTTGTCTCAAAGTTACCCTTGCCGAATGCACTTCATCCATTGGATGAATACCTGACCTTCACTCATTCACAGGTCCGGTTTTTCACCCCTTGTAGAAGAGAGTGCAAAATGCAAGGGAGAGAGAGAGGGAGAGGAGTGGAGGTGGGCCGCCACGAATAGTGCAGCTCACTGATGCAGAGGAGGACGCCCTGGTGGCACATCTGCAACCCTCTCAGTGGAACTTTCAGATAGCTGGTGACATAATTACAAATATCTCTAACACACATATGCTGACTTTATTTCATCAATGACTGAACTATGAGAAGACTGAGTATGGTGGTTGTCAAGCTTGTGACTTTGCCACAAATAAATCATATCCCTTTCTTTTGTCTTTCAGAGTCTTCACGTTTTTAAATTTCCTCCCTCCCCCAAGTGTTTCCCACAGGGAAGGTGGGAAAATTGAAGGGAAAGTCACCTCACGCAACTCTGAGACATCTCCCAGTGTAAGGTTGCAGGGAAGTCTTGGGAGGAATGGTATATGGTTCAGAATGACCAACAGAAATGATAAAGAGAAAATATAATTACCTTAATAAAGCAGTGTCACCCCTCACCCCATGTATGTGTGTGTGTTTGGGGGTGGGGGTGGGTGGAGGGTGGGGTGTTGAAGAGAGACTCATGTTTGGTCTTGTGCCACAATGTCATTAATAATTGCATGTTAATTAGTGACAAAACAACTATTTCCAGCAAAATTCTGGAGATTAGTTGTGGGGAAGGGAAAATGTTGATTAGATGTATTTAAAATATTGATGGATTTTTATTCTACACGTAAGATAACCACGAATTGCAGGTAAATCTCAGTAGCTAGTTTCTGAAGCTTTTTTTAAGGTTTATTTGAGCTCAGCAGTCAAACAATATATTGCTGATAATGAATTAAGTATGCTGGTCCTGACATTCCCTGCGGACCGCATAAAACATAATTCTGTGTGATCAAAACATAGTGAGAAATTATGCAGATATTAAACAGATGTGAGCACTTGCTTGTCTTTGCATACATTTGTTGTCTAAACATGGAAAATGGCCATAGGGAGAATGCAGCATTTTACTTTCCCTTTTTTTCAAGCCAAAAAATAATAATTGAAAAAGATTCTCTGGGGATTTTTGGAATTTTTTCTCAAGGTAATCAAAAAGTCTAATGGAATGTTGGCCTTCATCTCAAAGGAGCTGGAATACTAAAGTGAGGATGTGATGCTTGAGTTCTACAGAGCCTTGGTCAGACCCCATCTGGAGTATTGCGTTCAGCTTTGGGCGCTGCACTTCAGGAAGGCCTTGGAGGGGGTAGAGCGCAGATTCACCAGAATGATACCAGGACGTAATGGGTTAAATTATGAGGACAGATTGCATAAACTGGTTTATATTGCCTTGAGTTTCAAACATTGAGATGTAATATAATCAAAGGTTTTAAAATGATAAAGGAATTTGATAGGGTAGATACAGAAAAATTATTTTCTCTGGTGGGGGAATCCAGAACAAGGGGGTGTAATCTTAAGAATTAGAGCTAGGCCTTTTAGAAGTGAAATCAGGGAGCACTTTAGTACACAAAGGGTAGTGGAAATCTGGAACTCTCTCCACCAAAAGGCTGTGATTGCTGGGTCAATTGAAATTTTCAAGACTGAGATTGATAGACTTTTGTTAGGAAAGGGTATCAAGGGATATGGAGCAAAGGTGGGTAAATGGAATTGAGGTATATATCAGCCATGATCTAATTGAATGGTGGAACAGGCTCAGGGAGCTGAATGGCTTACTCCTGTTCATAAGTTTCTATGTTTCTATGACACTACAACTAATGTCCCTATACAGTTTGCTTCAGGCTCGCTATGATTTAAGTTATGATCTCAAAGGGCATCTAGTGATGGGCAATAAATGCTGGTCTTGCCAGCGATGCCCACATCCCGTGAATGAATTTAAAAAAAATTGACTTTCACGAACGTTTGTATAATGTTATTAGAGTTTATTTGATGTGTGTATGTTTGTTACTTAAATAATGATAGATCTAATCTGTTGAGAATATGTTTATGGTGGTATGAAGTGGCATGTGTAGACAAAAAATCACTTTCAATTATTCCTTTACAGGCACACCATTTTTATTCACTATAAAGGTTAAGGCCTGGATTTTAGCCCGGAGGTGAGTGATGTGCCTGTTCTGAAGTCGGGAAAACCAGAAGAATGGGTTTCCCGAATGTCCTGTAGTTTCCAACTGCAGGGCTCCTTTAAATCTTTTTCTGTCAGGTTCCCACCCACAGGCAGCCTGATTGACAGGCTGGAGGCCTTTTGGGCAGGAAGCCTGCTTCACAAGGCCACAGCCAATGAGAGCAGGTAGGTGGGTTGGGGCAGTGGAGGAGTGAGAGAGAGCGTGGGGCGGCAGGCCCGATTGCTGAGAGAGGTCCCGATTGTGGCGGGGGTCCTGATCGGAGGGGGGGGCGGTCCAATGGTGGTCGGGGGGATCTGATGGTGGCCAGGGGAATGGTGGGGGGCAGATGGTGGTCCTATGGTGGTCAGGGGAGCGCAGACAGATCGTGGGGGCGGTGGTTTACTTGGTAGCTTGTTAGGCCTGAAGGAAACACTCCTGCTCCTCCTGGCCCACAAGCTGTAAAGGCACTCACCTCATGCATTCAGCCCTTCTCCCCTCATTGCACCTGCCAGGTTTCCTGAGGCCTGGGAAACCAGGCCGAAATTAGTTAAAAATAGAATGACAATGAAAATGAAGGCAGGCAGCCTCATAATATAACCCGCTTCCCACGAGTGGATTGGTCGCCCGCCCCTTGTCCTGACTCCGTTAAAACTGGAAGTGGGTAAGTTTGAGGCAGGTTGAACTTCTGCTTAAGCTTTTTTGCATTTTAACCTCTGACACGGACCCATCCCACCTGTTCTTGGAAGTTTTGATTCAGCACTGAGTGTCCTTCTAGTCTCAATGCAGCTCACAAACTTTAAATATAAAAAGGACACTTCTAACAATTTCCTGCTTAACCACTTGAAATAACATTCAGGCCTAGAAATTCCTCGGAGTAGCGCCAGCTGTTAAGGCTGGTTTTGGAGAAAAACTGGCGGCCGCTTCACTTCCACCCGCTTCCGGCGTGGGACACGGTGACCATCATTTTGGTAAGGGCCATTGTGCTGCCATTAACAACGCTGGCCTCTCAAATTTAAATAAGCAGATTGTGGCGTCAATTGGCATGCAATGCCTAATTTGATGCCACGCCTATTAATTTGGATGTTCTTGCTCTCCATAATGCTGTGTCCTGAATACGCACAGAAAAGCATGCGTGAAGCAGCCCTGCAGAGACCCTCTCAGCGCTTCTTAAAGGAACACACACATCTTTCAGGTAAGTTTGGATTTCAGCTTATGAACATTTTTAATATTTCATTGAAGTAGTGGCTTGGTGCAATAGATTTAAAAAGCTGTTAAAGTGTGTAGGGAGGGGAAGGACTGCTGCTGGATGCTTGTAAGGCTTTGGAGGTAAAAGAAGGCCTCTGAGAAGACAGAAAATGCTGAAGAGGAAGATGCTAAAGAGGAAGACGCAGAAGAGGAGGCAGTGGAAGGAAGGATGCAACCCAGACAGCCCCTTTCTGGCCGGGATATCCGAAATTGAATCATCCGTCCCACACCTTACCTTCCCTCTGTTGCTGACCATCATAGTGTCCTCTTGGCCACAATACTGAAATAAAAGCCACCACAAATCCAACTTTATCCATATATGCATCCAATATGACATCAAGAAATCAACTAATCATCCTTGTGCATTCCCTTAGTGACTGTCTTGTGTGTGTCTTTGCCTGTCCTACTGATGTGATGTAGTGCTACCCCAGTGGCTGCAGCATGGCTGGTGGAAGGCTGCTGACTTTCAGTGGGGGAAACTGCAGATGGCCTTGCAGGACGACCTTGAGGAGCTGGTGGCTGGGAGTGTCAAATTGAGTGACGGTGTTTCTTCTTCTTCTTCTTCCTCTTCTTCTTCTTCTTCTTCACTCTCTTCTTCCACTTCTTGGCCAACCATTGGCAGGGCAGGCTGCATTTCTTGGGTGTCTGAAATGAGGAAGGCACAAGGGTAGAGTTGTGGTGAGGGGAGGGCGGGACATCAAGAGCTACATGCATACACCATACGCACCTTGTAAATCAGAAGATATTGTGGGATGAGGGGGAAATGGGATGTGAGAAGGAGGAAAATGTATGAGGATCCCAGCATCTTGTATCCTTTCAGCCCCATTGCTGGCCAAGGGCTCAGCCATGCCCCTGCCAAGAATAGCCAGCACCGTCTCCTCAAAGGGGTTGAGGTGAAGCTAGGAATGTGAGATGTGCATTGTGTTTGGTACAGATTATTGGTAGGTGAGTGGTGGGGTGGAGGTGGTCATGCAAAGTGTGTGCGGCTTCTGGTGCAGTTGGTAGGAGACGGCTTTTGAAGATGCATTCACTGACCTTGACCACTGGTCTGAGGTCATGAAACTTCTTTGGGTACTGGAGCCAGGTGGTGGGGGCAACACTGCTGGCAGTGACGGCCTTGGTGATGTGGCCCCACGTTTTTCTTTCTGGAGGGCCTCCTGGCCCCCTATGAGTAGAGGACCTCTCTTGCAGTGTTTGTAGTGTATGTACCTTGAAGAAGGAACTATATTCTGCAGCCCCTGTATACTGCAGTACCAGTAGTGACCACCCCTGTATATAAGCCTGTGTAGTAACTTTGTATAGTAGTTCCAGTTTTGTCTCCATTCAGTAAACACCTGTTATAACCAACTTCTGCAGTCCATGTCTCAATTACACACGGACATTACATTGGCGACGAACAGATCCGAACTTACCTACAGTTCTGCACCACCTCACGGGGATCCATCCCTGAAGCGAAGTTATTAGAGGTCGAAGCCAGAAGGAAGAAATCCAAAAAGAAAAAAAAAATAACAAACAGAAGAAACGGGCGTCGACCATGGGCAACCGCCCTCTGATTCATCGAATTCGAAGATTTGCAGGAGAGGCTGTCGAGAGCTGGGCTTGGTTCTCCAGTCTATGGTGTTCCAGCTAATCGGGCTGGTGGCAGGTAGTACACTGATCCTTCCTGGGCTGCGGCAGGCTAGAGCTCGATCGGGTGGCTTTTCAACGGGGCTGAGCAGTGTTGTCGGGAAGAGGAGAGAGAGAGAGAGGTTGGAGCACACAGGGCGCGGCCGGTGCTACGAAGCCGGGCAGCGTACAGACCCGAGAAGAGGGAGGAAAGTGTCCCATAGGGTCTGCTCTGATGACGGGAACAGTAATTAAAATAAAAGAAAAAGAAATTAGAAGCGCAGAAAGCCGCGAGGAGCTGCAGTTTGCCACAGGGACCGCAGAGAGCGGCGTTGGCAGCAGCGCAGGGTGAAGCGCGCGAAGACCATAGGGCGTCGCCATCAAGGCATAAAAACGCCAGCAACAGCATTGGCAGCAGCGGAAAAGACAGAAAGCGCGGGAGGCACCATCTTAATCCAGCGGGGAAGAAGGAAAAGCGCTGGAGGTGCCATTTTGTTCAATCGGGGAAAAAGGCAAAGCGCGGGAGGCGCCATTTTGTTCAATTGGGGGAAGAAGGCAAAGCGCGGGAGGTGCCATCTTAGATCTCCAAGATGCCGAAGACTGGCAATATCACTGCCTTCGATAATGAAATAGAAGACTGGCCCACGTATGTGGAAAGAGTCGAAGTATATTGCAAGGCAAATGAAGTAGCCGATGAGGAAAAAGGCATCAGTACCACTAAACTTAATGGGCGCAAGAACGTACGGCCTATTGCGGAACCTGATCACTCCAGTCAAAACGATGGAGAAGAGTTTTAACGAAATTGTTGATATCCTACGGGAACACCTAAATCCTACACCGCTGCTGATAGCAGAAAGATTTAAATTCCACAAGAGAAATCAGCATAAAGATGAGAGCAATGCTGATTACCTTACGGAACTACGCAAGCTATCAAAGCACTGCCAGTTCAGAGCAGGGCTGGCAGATACCCTACGGGACAAATTTGTCTGTGGACTCCTGAGTGAAGGAACCCAGGAAAGGTTACTCTCAGAGAAAGAGCTGACGCTAGATAAGGCTTTCAGCGTGGCAGTATCGTACGAAGCAGCAGCAAGGGGAGCTGCGGAAATACAGCAAAAGCTACAGGAATACGGCACCCATGAAATGACACGGGGATTTGAAAAATGTTATCGCTGCGGCTGAACAACCCATGACCAGAAGGACTGCTGGTTCAAGGACAATACATGCAGGCAATGCGGAAAGATGGGACACATTGCATGAGTTTGCAGGTCCGGGAAGAAGACTAACAACAACAAAAAGACGACTAAGGAAAAGTACAGGAAAGTACAAAAGATGACGGACAGTAGTTCCGAAGACCAGAAGAGCGATAGTGAATCCGGGAACAAGAGACTAAGCTGTCTCAAACTACACAACGTAATCGCAAAAGAGGATCACCAAACCATTTGGGTCACCCTCACGATAGCAGGGTCCCAAGTCAAAATGGAATTGGATACAGGATCAGCTCTGACCATCATGAATCGACGAGACTACGAGCGGCTATTCTCACACATACCCTTGAAAGACACATCCATTGTCTTGAAGACATATACGGGGCAGAAAGTATACCCCAGAGGGAAAATAAGGGTGCCTGTCAAATACAACGGCAAGGAAATACAGAAATTGTATCTGTACATACTGCAAGATGGTGGACCACCGTTATTGGGATCTGAATGGATCAGAAAGATAAGTTTAGACTGGCACTCCATTCAGGCACTGACTGTGGCTGGGAAAAAGGATGACGACGTCACACCTGGACGATTGTCAAAAATCTTAGCTAACGCTAAAGAGGTATTTCAACAAGGACTGGGAACTCTTAAAGGCGTAACCGCCTCGATAAAAATAGAAGAGAATGCAATTCCCAAGTTTTTCAAAGCAAGACCGGTACCGTATGCAATTCGCCCAGCCGTCGAGGCAGAGCTGGAGAATCTGGAGAATGCAGGCGTGTTATCTAAGGTAGACTGGAGCGAGTGGGCGACACCCATCGTTCCTGTCATGAAGAAAACATTAAACAATAAGTCTGAGGAGCCAAGGAAGGTTCACATCTGTGGGGACTTCAAGGTGACCTTGAACCCAGTCCTTCACACAGTACAGTATCCTCTTCCAAGGATAGAAGATATTTTCGCCTCACTATCTGGAGGGAAACGTTTTACAAAAATTGACCTCGCGCAAGCATATTTGCAGATGGAGGTTGAAGAATCCTCTAGGAAATATCTCACGATAAACACTCACAAAGGTCTTTACCAGTATAATCGACTGGTATTCGGAGTAGCATCAGCTCCGGCTATATGGCAAAGAGTGATGGAACAAGTCCTGCAAGGGATTCCGGGGACTCAGTGTTACTTGGACGACATCCTAGTGACAGGTGAAAATGACAGTGAACACCTTGCCAACCTAGAGCAGGTGCTCACTAGACTAAGAGAACATGGGCTACAAGCCAATCGCCCCAAGTGCGAGTTTTTTAAGAAACAGATATCGTATTGTAGCCACGTGATTGATGAAGAGGGGTTACATAAGTCCCCTGACAAAATTGAAGCGGTAGTTAAGGCTCCAGCGCCTGAAAATGTGTCGCAACTGAGGTCATTCCTCGGATTGGTGAATTACTACCATAAGTTTTTGCCGAATTTGTCCACAATTCTGCACACACTGAACGCCCTGCTACAAACTGGAGTAGCATGGAAATGGAGCGATGAATGTAAGCGGGCCTTTCAGAAGTGTAAAGGCCTGATCACTTCAAGAGAAGTATTGGCTCACTACAACCCATCACTACTGATAAGACTGGCGTGTGATGCGTCTCCCTACGGCGTTGGAGCGGTACTGTCACATAAATTCCTTGACGGTTCAGAGAGGCCGATAGCTTTTGCGTCACGCTCGTTAACTTCAGCCGAGCCTAACTACGCCCAGATTGACAGAGAGGCCCTCAGCCTGGTGTGGGGGGTGAAGAAGTTCAATCACTACCTGCACGGACAGAAATTTACTCTACTAACTGATCATCAACCTCTTGTCTCCATTTTCAACCCTAAGAAGGGCGTCCCGATAATGACAGCACAACGGCTACAGAGGTGGTCCCTTTTCCTAGGGGCACACCAATATGACATCGAGTACAAAGGAACTAAACAGCATGGGAATGCTGATGGATTGACGCGCCTACCATTGCCGACGGTGGAAGAAGCAACTGCAGTGGATCCTGTGGAGATATTCCACTCGACCACAGTCGAATGTCTACCTGTGACGAATGCAAACATAGAAAAGGAAACACGAAATGACCCGACACTCTCCAGGGTCTATGATTTAACGGTGAAGGGATGGCCAGCACATGGCGAACCACTGTTGCCAGCATTCTCGCCGAGAAGAGAACAGCTGTCAGTGTGCCGAGGAACCTTGATGTGTGGATCCAGAGTAGTAATTCCACCCAAATTGAAGGATAGAGTGCTCAATGAGCTTCATGAGGGTCATCTGGGAGGGGTAAAAATGAAGAACTTAGCCAGAGCGTTTGTGTGGTGGCCGGGAATCGATAGAGAAATCGAAGAGATGACCAAGAGCTGTACAGGATGCCAGAAGGTCCAAAACGCCCCCCCACAAGCCCCTCTACATCCATGGGAGTGTCCCTGATCTCCATGGCAAAGGGTACACATTGATTTTGCTGGTCCATTTATGGACTCGATGTTTTTAATTGTGGTGGATGCACATTCAAAGTGGCCAGAGGTAATAAAAATGTCCTCAACCACCACAGAAAAAACTATCACAGTCTTACGAACCATATTCGCCAGAAATGGGCTGCCTGAACAGATTTGCTCCGACAATGGACCACAGTTTGTGTCTGAAGAGTTCCGGAGGTTCTTAAAGAACAATGGTGTTAAGCATTACACATCCGCCCCATATCATCCAGCCACCAATGGATCGGCTGAGAGGTTCGTTCAAACATTCAAGAAGGCTACCAAGGCAATGTGTAATGAAGACATACCCCTACAACACAAGGTGGATAACTTCTTGTTTGCCTACCGGAATGCGACACATGCAGTTACCAACCAAACTCCAGCCATGATGTTCTTCAATCGAAGACTAAGATGCCGCTTGGATTTGGTTAAGCCAAACATCAGAAGAGATGTGGAGAACAGGCAGTTTCAGAATATGAATGAAAGGCCAACCAGGAGTTTCAAGATAGGTCAACCAGTTTTGGCCCGGGACTACCGCACAGAGAAATGGCAGCCAGGAATGATCTGCACACGGCAAGGACCTCTAATGTATACCGTGGACGTTGGAGAGAGCATTGTAAGATGCCATGCTGACCAGATTCTAGAGTCACTGGAAAACGTCAAATCTACACCACGATCCTATACACCTGGTGATGAAACCGAAGTACCAATTGCATCTACCTCAGAATCGGTGATATTGGAAGCAGACGAACAAAACAACGACGTTGATCCCGAATCAACTTTGCCAGAAGAACCTGATGCCCCAAAGAGGCGTTATCCGGACAGAATCAGGAAGCCTCCTCAAAGATTGAATTTATAATTGATTAACTTCAGCTAATGTATATAGCAACTGTAATTGTAAATATGTTATTTAATTATTAATCGAATGTTATGTACTGTTTAGCTAAAAGGGGAGGAATTGTAGTGTATGTACCTTGAAGAAGGAACTATATTCTGCAGCCCCTGTATACTGCAGTACCAGTAGTGACCACCCCTGTATATAAGCCTGTGTCGTAACTTTGTATAGTAGTTCCAGTTTTGTCTCCATTCAGTAAACACCTGTTATAACCAACTTCTGCAGTCCGTGTCTCAATTACACACGGACATTACAGTGTTGACACCCTGCAAAAAGCTGGAGTGCTGCGTGCGAGACCCTGGGTGCCCTGTCCCTGACTTGTGTTATTGCTGAAGCACTTTTACCATTTTTTTACGTGCAGAAGCCAACTGAAGACTGCCATTTCGGAATTATTTTTAATAGCTTTTCTTCAGATGGAAGTTGAGCTCTAAGGGCTAAAGACTGCTTATTTTTAAATGGTTTTTATTTTTTTCATTTTAGAAGGTAGTTCACCTTTAAGGGCTTGAGACTGCTTTCTAAAATGACAGCTTAGCTTTAAGAGAATGCTGCCTCACTCCAGGCACACTATGGCTACACTACGTTGGACCTTCTGCTGAGACTACTGCCTGAAACAGCGCGTTATACGGTAGGCTTTGCGCTCTGATCATTTAGCACCAAAATAATGGTGCAGCCTGCGCTCTTTTTACAGGCAGGAGTTAACCTCGCCCGCGGTGGCACTGGCCGTTTTGCCACTCTATCGAATTTCTAGGCCTCAGTATATTTAATATATCCATTGCAGTGATGCTTTCCTCAAAATGTCAGCAAAGTTTCTTTTCTCTGATATCCTTGTTAAACTGTGCAATGTTGAGGTTGCAAACTTGGAAAATACCATGTGACATTTATCTTGAACTTTGCAAAAGAAGCTTAAAGGTTGTTCGATCACACCTGCAATGTTGGAATAGAAACTGTACTAAATGCTTCTTCATTCACCTTAGTTGCCTCTGCGTATGTTGCAGAAATGTAACAATAAAGACATTGTGCACTTGCTCTGACAATAACTAATATTTTCATTGTCCACCACAAACTCCGTTCCTGAGCCATCAATGCCATCCCTCGCTCTAACATCTGTCTGAGGCTGAACCAGACTGTGCGTAACCTTGGTGTCATATTTGCCCCCTGAGATGAGCTTCTGACCACATATCCGCGCCATTACTAAGACCGCCTATTTCCATCTCCGTAACATCGTCAGACTCTGCCACTGCCTCAGCTCATCTGCTGCTGAAACCCTCATCCATGCCTTTGTTACCTCTAGACTTGACTATTCCAATGCATTCCTGGCCAGCCTCCCTAGTTCTACCCTCCATAAACTTGAGGTCATCCAAAACTCTGCCGCCTGTCTCCTAACTCGCACCAAGCCCCGCTTACCCATCTCCCCTGTGCTCGCTGACCTACAATGAATCCCAGTTAAGCAACGCCTCAATTTTAAAATTCTCATCCTTGTTTTCAAATCCCTCCATGGCCTCATCCCTCCCTATCTCTGCATCTCCTCCAGCCCTCCAACCCTCCGAGATATCGGCACTCCTCCAAAATCCCCGATTTTAATCACTTCACCATTGGCGGCCGTGCCTTCAGTTGCCGAAGCCCTCAGCTCTGGAATTCCCTTCCTAAACCTCTCCGCCTCTCTACCTCACTTTCCTCCTTTAAGACGCTCCTTAAAACCTACCTCTTTGACGAAGCTTTTGGCCATCTACCCTAATATCTCCTTATGTGGCTCGGTGTCAAATTTTGTTTGATAACGCTCCTGTAAAATGCCTTGGGACGTTTTACTAAGTTAAAGGTGCTATATAAATACAAGTTGTTGTTGTTGTTTCATTCTCACATTTGCAGGAATAAAGAGCCTTTTCTATAGAAGTAGAAGCAACTATATTTAAACCTCCTTGCAACACAGAAAGATTTACTGCAGAAAGGGTGCATTCTGCTTATGAACATTATTCAGCTTTCCTAGTTTTGAATTTTTTTTTTAATGACAATGGATCTATCCATTGAAAATGAACAACAGTGTTTTTGAACAATCGTCATTGTTATGTCTGACATTTGGTGATAGGTACTCGATTGCCTTGGCCTGAGCACATGGAGTTTGATAGTGCTGTTATCGTTGTATTGTGTATAGGTATTCGATGGCTTGTGCCTGGAAGTGTGTGTGTGTGGCAGCCATATTAAAAGCAGCATGAACTGAACTCACTGACAGTCTCTGGATTATCTTTGGAAACGCAACAGTCATCAAGTATTTTAGTTGTGAAATTACAGTTTTTCCTTTAACTGTGGAGTTTGTAAGGGGTTGGGGAGCCATGTTCTCAGTAGACATCTGTATAAAGCCCACAAAAATTATTTACAAAAAATTCAACAGTTCACAGAGGAGGCCTAGTTTTGCATCTGTTGAATGCCTGATTCTCTGATTTCCCCATTGGCTTAGCTGGTTAGAGAGTAGCTCAGCTATGCAGGTCAGAAAAGTTCCAGATTCAACCCCTAGCTGATTTCGTCCGAGATGGTAGTAGTGCTGCTACAGTTGACCTCAGTTACCAGATTGGAAATGAAGCAATGTTTCCAATCACTTTCCAGCAACCCCTGCGAGAATTGTGCATGAATAGAAAAAAGGGGACCAATAATACTATAATGGGAGCCTGATGCATAGCAGCACATCGGGCACCAACTCACTAGGAAGATCAGGTGCAGATAGGATTAGCAACTCTGGTTAGATGTATTCCTGGAACTTTCATCACAAGACCTCCCACCTCCAACGGCCCTGTAGAGTCAAACAGCCAGTTTCAAATTTCTATAACTAATCAACAGAAAAGTTCAAAGAAAATGAAAAAACAAATTCTGGCCCGGAAACTGCAGTCATGATGATGGCGAACTTGCAGCCTTCGCCACCATTCCGCCTTTGAAACTAACCGCATCTTCAGGATTTGGCGCGTGCGCAGGCACATGCGGTAATCCTGAAGTTGTGGTCTGTCATTTGCAGCCCCGACACAGGCTGCGCTGTGCCCGCTCCCCCAACCACCCCCACCCATAGAGCCGGCAATCAGTGTAATCACCCAAATCAGGGAAACGGACGAAAACTTCAGCTCTTCTGCAGATTTAATTTTTGTGCAGTGTGAAAGTTTTCTATTTTAATACAAATTTAAATTTTTAAGAAACTTAAAAAAAATTAACTTTTAAAAAATGTGTTCATCTTTATTTCAGGTTTGCCTTGTCCCCATGTGACAGCCCCTATCATTGTTTTGTGCTCTCTAACATTTTTAAAAAGTAGAATTTTAAGGGCTTACTCACTTCCTTGTTCGCTGTCTCTGAGAATTCTGCATTTTGTTTGGCTGCTTAGACAGCTTAGACAGCTTATTGACATCACAGCAGTTCGCACAAGGGAATCCCCACTAACCTGCGTTGATTTGAATTGAACATTGGAAAACCCGAAGTTTTCGACACAGAGATCACAAGACCTTTCTGCGAAGCGTACTTCGAGGCCAACAGTGAACAGCTTCGCTTCACCGCTGATCGTAAATTCCGGGCCTATATTTTCCAATGATCCTATGATTATTAATCTGGTTTGCTTGCAGCAGTGTCCAGAAGAATAATCTTCAATTCCTGAAGACTTCAGGTCATTCCTGGAGGGTTGGCAACCCTAGGTGCAGAGGCCTGAGGCCTGCAATGCACCCAAAACTTTCAGCACAGCACAATGCAGACAGAAAGTGCAAAGTGGGCTGGGAGGATGCATATAAGTTGTGGACTATGTTCATAGGTCTCCTGAGTTCTTTTTAACTGAGTCAGCTGCCCCATAATGTGTCTGGAGTGCCTTGGAGTGTAGGTGGGGGAGAGCAATCAGAATTTTTTTAAATTTCAGGCACCCCTTGCCTTCTGCCCTTTGGGACCCCTTCCTCTTTACCCTGTACCTCCCCTGCCTCACCCCCCCCCAACTCCCTGATGCTACTCCCTCTACACTGGGAAAGTGCTGAGTGAATAATGGGCAGCCAGCAGCCATTCATTGGCTGCTGGTTCCCAGAATATGGCCCTGGCTGGCACTCCAAGTCCATTGTCAGAGACACACCAAGATCACCAGTAAATTATACAGAGGGATAATCTTGCATTATCGTCAGATCAGCTCACTTATGCACAGGCACACATAGCATCTGTGCAGCACTGACAGCGATGGCACCATGCTTAGACCATATTATCATTCCTAGGGTGAGGAGAGGATCAAGCTTGGTTGTAATGTCTCCTGTGATTGAATGCCCTACTGACATTCCCTTCAAGGCTCATACATGAACAACAACTGCTTGAGTGAGGCGTAGGAGGTTAACTGGTGCCTGTGGATTTGTATACCAGCAAGAAATCAATGCTGTCAGGAAAGGGGAGACAATTGGTGAGAAATAAAAAAGTCCTCATTTCAAATTTTATCAAGAAAGCATCTGAAAATCCTTGCAAGCGCCTTCTTTTGCTCCTACATTTCCGAAGCATTTGGGAACATTTGTAAGATTTGCAATATTTCTAAATTTCCCCAAAGGTTGTTATTAATAAACGGGACCCTGCGTGGACATTTTAAATCAAAAAGGGTACCCAAGATGGCGTCCGTGCCTCGTGGCAGAAAGCCTGTGAGATTTTAAAACTTGGACTCTGCAATGGAGGCAGCTTGTAGAGAAATCGAAACCAAAGCTGCAGTTTCTTTGAAGAGAAACTTTGTATTTTGAAACCGGACAGGACTTTGAATTATGTATTAGACCTAACTGGAGACAAATCTAAATTCAGTTAGGCCTATAGTTAAGGCCATCAAGCAGTTTACATAAATAATCGGCAACAGATTAAGGAAGCCATCGAGGCTGGACAGGCCGGATATCAAGGAACATTCATAACAAAACAAGTCAATTACCGGCCATCTAAAAACAGTTAGTACAGATTGCTACCATTATTTAAAATAGCCCGCCAAGATTAAGACAAAGAACTAACCTGATTTGGCGTGGAGATAAGGGTTTTCAAAAGGAGTATACTTGAAGGCTCCGGGTAGCAATCTCTCACTCTCTGCTCGGCTCTGCTGCCCCTTGCCCTCGTGGCTGTTGCTCTTTCCCCGTCCTGTGCTTATCCCCTGGCCTTTGCCCGTGCCTTTTCCCACTCCATCTGGAAATCGCCCAGGCACTGCATTGGGCGGACACGGACAATTCAGGCCAGGTGAGACGGGACGCGACGAGGGTAGGAGGGAAGACCAACTGAGGAAGACCAACTGAGGAAACGAACTGAGGAGACGAACTGAGGATAGGCTTCGAATCACAGAATCACAGAATCATTAGGCCTTCAGTCTCAGCCAACCTGTGACTATCTTTATGCAAACTCAAACTGTCGGCCGAAGAAGAGGAACCATCATCCCTGCAAGGTAAAGTACCCAAACAGAGACTTTAAGTTTGGGGTACTCGAACCTGGGCAACGCCCTTGCAGCACCCGGAGACCACGTGATGATGGCAGGCTCCAGAGAGCACCAAGAGTGAACCCCGAACCCCACCGCTGTTTTGAGTCCAGCAGACCCTTTTGATTGGTGAGCATAAATTCTGGCCCCTCATAGCTTAATCTAGTTAGGTATAGGGGGTGGGATAAGGATAAGGGGATTGTTAAGATAGTTGTTTCTCTCGATGTGCCGTGTGTTCCCCATTCCCTGTATAAGTATAGTTATTTGTATTTGCCTGTAATTTTATATACTGGTAACTTCTCATAAGACTGTGTTAATTTTTCTGTTCAATAAAATCTTAAGTTTTGCTTATATCCAAACCACCTATCTACTCGAGTCTTTTCTGTATCGTTACCTGTACCTAAGTCCGGTGTCGAGAATCTCAGGGGCGTGGGAACGATTCTAACCGCTCACGGGCAGTCAGAGGCATAATTGACTGGGCTCACGCGCCACCCCCTATATAATGGCGACCGCGGCAGGACACCGGCAACAGGGTTGCGATACAGTAGGGAATGGTTCGGATGAGCAAACCATGATGGAGGAAAGGATTTTTGATTATGTGTTTAGCAAGGTGAACATCACTAAGAAGTGGATCACCACTCTGTTAAAGGCTGGGCATCCGGTAGATGCAGCAGCTAAGTGGACAGAGGGAAAGGAACACAAGAAGTCCATAGAGAAGGCAGTTTGGCTGATGTGCTTTAAAAAGCAGGTCCAACTTTTGGACAGGCTCGTTGCAGCACAGGCAGTCGAGTTAAGGGAGTCAGCCCTGGAGATCCAGGATAAGGCTCTCGCAGGGGAGAAGTTATTAGTAGCTTTGCAGGCTTTGAACCAGGAGAGAGTGCATTTAGTGGGAGAACACAAGGCCCAGCTGGAATACCTACGGTACCAAGTCACTGAGGCCAAGGGAAACGAGTTAAGGTTGCGGGAGAAAAATGCCCGCTTGGCAAGGCAGATTAGGGAACAGGAAGAGAAAGTGCAGGAGGTAAAAGCCGCTTACAAGCTAGCGAATGAACAGGGGTTTGAGGAGGCAGACCACGGCCCCTGTAGAGAGAGGATAGAAAATCTGAGCCGGGCCCTCCGGAAGGCAAAAGGCATGGTATGCCTCATAAGCCCAAAGGCAGGCCAGGCAGATTTTATGGGGAACGAGGGGAGGACAGTTCCAAGGTCACCGGTACTGCTTAGGGATGACCCGGTTGAGAGAGAGACCTCACGGCCACCACACGTAGCGACAAGTTTCAACGAGATTTTGCAGCAAGGGGGGGTGGAACCGGGGGTGGAACCCGAAGTGGAGCCACAGGTGGAGGCGGAGGTAGAGCAAACCCCGCCCGAGAGGTCAGAGCCGGGACCGATGTGCCCAGCGCGGCATCGGAGGTTCGGCCCACCCGCCAATGGCGACAATGAGGGACCCCTCCAAAACCAGTTTGTGTTACCCTTTAACACCCAACAGCTCAGGGTTATGGTCAACCATATCCCAAAGCTTTCCGCAAAGGGAGACCCCTCAATCCACTTCAGGGAAATAGAGCAGACCGCCAGCGTCAATGACTGCGATGACGCTGAGAAGGCCAAGATGCTGCTATTCTCCCTGGAGAGTAATCTCCTCCAATCCCTCTCTGACGAGTGTAAAAGGGGGCAGAGCGGGTACGAGGAGATTAGAGATGCGGTTCTGGAGGCCATGGGGATAGATGAGGGAAGTCCTTTCTCCCGCGTGGAGAGGACGATCCAGCTCCCTGGGGAAAACCCGCAGGCTTTTGCGGACCGGCTGTGGCCGGTGTACCGGAAAGCTTGCCCGGGGACACCAGGCCGGGCGTTCCTGAATGGGGATTCCCTGACGCATTGGCTCCGTTGTCTGGTGGCGAACAGCTTGCCACAGGTCCGGGCCAAGGCAGAAGCCTGTTTCGACCACAAAGATCCCCAGACCACAGAACTCACGGTAATTGGGCAGCTCACTCAGGCTTACAAAAACGGTAGGGAAGCTAATGCACATCCACCCAAGGGAAAGGTGCATGAGGTAAAACCCAGACCGGGTAGGAAAGAGTGGCACCAGGAAGGGATTAACCCCCCCAACACAAAGACCAATTGTTACGGGTGTGGGAAGGATGGTCACTGGCAGAAGGAGTGCAAAAACCCTTGGAAGGATAACAAGGGAAAGCATCCCACAGCCCCAGCCCAAAAGGCGGAGGCAGGGACCCCTTCCACAGAGGTCGAGTCACTTTTGGATGCCATGAGGTCCTTACTGACTGGCCAGGGGAGAGTAGCAGCCACCACCGGTGCTCTGACCCCGTCAACCCCATCCAACCCACAGCCGTGACTAGAGCCAGCGCAGCCTGTTTATCTGTGTTCGCTCCGATATGATGAGTGGAAAAGACCACTTTTGGAGATTCAGGTGGAGAAGGTGACGAGGACCTATCTGTTAGACACGGGGGCATCATGCACTGTGGTCTACTCAGCCAACCCCATCGCCTCACCTCTCTCCAGCGGGGTCCCATACAGTCTATCGGGGTTCACGGGTAGGGAACAGGCCGGCTCATTTTCCATCCTGCTCACCATTCAGATAGGACCGCTCCGCTCCAAGTGGACGTGCGTCCTGATGAAATGGGACGTGGAGGGTGGAAGAGGGGTCCTGGGGGCCAACTTTATCGTGGGTCACGGGATCCTAGTGGATTTGAGGAATCACTGCCTTTGGGGGGCAGGTAGAGTAAAGAACGGAGAAGTTGTAGTAATCCCGGGAAAGGAAGGGAAGGGGACCCTCTGCACCATGAAGCCAAAAGAGGATTATAACCTCAGGCTCATGGTCAGCAACACCCCGCCAGAGTTCCAGGCATTTGTGCAGGTCCACCTGGCCACATTTGCCACTCACAAGCACGACTGCAGGAGGGTCACAGGGTTTGAGGTCAGTGTAGACGGGGATCCCATGGCCCGACCACAAAAACAGTATAACCTCCCCAGGGAAGCAGAGCCGGACAAGGAAGCAGCCATGTCCTCGTTATTGCAGCAGGGAGTTCTGAGACCGATAGCTACCCACGTGAATTCTCCGTTATGGCCGATCAGAAAGCCGGACAATTCCTGGAGGGCCACGGTGGACTATCGGGTGCTCAATAGTAAAATCCCAGCCTGCGCACCTACAGTAGCATCAGTTACCGACCTCATCAGGAGTATTCCAGCATCCGCGACCACTTTCACGGTGCTGGATATTTCAAATGGGTTTTGGTCCATCCCTGTAAGGAGGGAGGATCAGTACAAGTTTGCCTTTACATTTAAAGGGCAACAGTACACGTGGAACTGTTTGCCACAGGGCTTCCACAACAGCCCCAGCATTTTCCATCAGTGCATGGCCGACAGTTTGAAGGATTTTAGCCAGCCCAGACAGTTGGTTCAATATGTGGATGACCTGCTCCTATTCACTGATTCAAAAGAGGAGCATGGCCCACTGTTGGCCGAGCTGCTGGAGCTGCTAGGACAGAAGGGTTTCAAAGTAAATCCCAAGAATGTGCAGATCGGCCAGCAGGAGGTGAAGTTCCTCGGTCTGACCGTGCGCGCTGGAGAAAGGGCCATAGATAAGGCTAGGAGGGAGGTGGTACAAGAACTACTGGTCACTAACACAGTAACAGGTGTGAGGTCGTTTCTAGGGCTAACCGGGTAATGTAGAGACTTTATTGAGGACTATGCAGCCACTGCAGCCCCTCTGCTCCAACTCTTACATGAGGGAGTGGAGTGGCTTTGGGATGAGGGTTGCCAGGCAGCATTTGTCAGGCTCAAGAAAGACTTGCAGACCGCGCCAGTTTTAGGGGCTATAGATGGGGAAAAGAGTATTTCCTGGTGGTAGCACCCAGCGGGGACAGCCTGAGTGCTGTGCTGCTCCAAGAACAGCATGGCCGGCTGCGGCCGATGGTCTACTCCTCCAGGATACTCACAGATGTGGAAAGGAGCTATTCCAACTGTGAGCGGCATCTTTTGGCCACACATTGGGCTGTGAAAAGATCATTGATCTTCACAGGCACCTCTCCCATCACCCTCCTCACCCATCACACACCCACCCAGATGCTTCTGGACGGGAGGATCAAGGATGGGACAGTGAGCAGTGCCCGCATTGCACACTGGACCTTGCTCCTCTCACCGATGGCTCTGAAGGTGAAGGGTCTCTGTGAGCCAAAGCTCGCAGCCTACCTGGTATATCCTGGAACAGCCCACCAGTGTTCCATTGAAGGGGTTTGGGAAGTAAACATAGGTTTACGGGCCGGGATACATCCCACAGGCCGCAAAATCTACATAGACGGTTCCAGCACGGTATCTGCTGGCGAGCATCTCACGGGGTGTGGAGTTTACGACCCAGCGGCAAACATTGCCCTGGCGATTAAGCTCCCCAGCACCATGAGCGCCCAGCAGGCTGAACTGTCCGCGGTGGTGTACGTTGTTACACACCCCGAAATCTTCCCCACCCCCTACACGATTTGCTCAGACAGCATGTTTACGTGCAATTCATGTACGGAGTACCTAGCCATCTGGTCCTGCCGTGGATACACCTCCGCTGACGGGAGACCCCTCACAATAAAGCCCCTGCTGGAAAATATCCTGGCAGCAGTGGGGGAGGAAGGGGAGGTTTTCATCCACAAGGTGAAGGCCCATTCCTCCACAGAACCCCACGGCCAAGGCAACCAGCAGGCTGACTTGCTCGCCAAGGAGGGTGCCCGCGCAGGCATTTTCTGGGACCCATTTGGGTCCAGACCCATGGCGGCGGTCAGAGGTAGGGACGGGACCCAAGGGAGTGTAGGGGTAGCATTAGCCCCAGACCTTACGACGGTCCAAGCCCAAGACCCCGTCCTCAAAGCAGTCCTCAGCGCTGTAGCTGAGGGATGGGGAGTAGAAGGTTCGTACGGCACAGCGACCCTCTCCGAGACAGTCCGCTAGCTAGCGCACTCTCCCTGCTTCGGGCGGCCCGCTCTCGCCGCTCGCTCCCACAACCGGAGCGAGGTGTTCGGCAAGTCGGGCGGAGGCAGCACAGCACACAGCGCATCAGGACGCAGCAGCAGCAGCCACGTCGACCCGCTAGGGCACGTCGGCCGGCCGCTCCTCAGCGGGAAGGGATTCCGACCGGGAGGAGGGGAGCTGAGCATGGCAGCCAGAGGCTGGACCAGAAGCGGGAGAAGCAGGCCTGGGCCGTCGGACCGTGGAGCCGGCAACGGTGAGGTGGAAGCCGCGGCGACCGGAGGATGTGTTCGGTGAGTCGGGCGGAGAAGCGCAGCGCATCGGGACGCAGCAGCAGACTCGACGACTCACAGTCCGACTGGGAGGAGGGGAGCCGGGAATGGAGGCCAGAGGGTGAGCGGGAGAAGCAGGCCACCACACGTGGAGCCGAGCCGGCAACAGTGAGGAGGACGGAGCGGGTGAGGGACATCGTGCTCCCACTGCCACTGGATGCCAAAGAATTGACTTTCTGAACACGGCGCTGTAAAAATAGCTGACGTGTCTCTGTGAACTCCCACAGCTTTATTGTGGGTGTGATTGGGGAGTAAGCATTCCATTGTACTGGTTACATATGGCAAATAAAGGATCTTGAATCTTGAATCTTGAATCTAAAGAGGGCATGCTGTTCCGGGGAAACAGTGGGTTGTGCCGCAGCAGCACCAGAGGGAATTCCTTCAACTGGCCCATGAGGGTCCAGGAGCAGGACACCTCGGGCCTGAGACCACCTGGCAAAGGGTGGAACAGGCGGGATGGTGGCCGGGACTCAGGGACGATGTCCGCGAGTTCTGTGCCGGCTGTCTTGTGTGCACTGCGAACAACCCTGACCCCCACAAAAGGACGGTCCCTATGGGACACGTCAGGAGGGTAGAGGGACCATGGCAGTCGATACAAGTCGACTACATTGGGCCCCTGCCCACCACCCAGGGAGGCTATAAGTACTGCCTAGTCCTGGTGGATGTTTTTAAAAAATGGTTAGAGGCCTTTCCCTGCAGAGTGCCACAGCTCTGGGTACCGCCAGGATCCAGGTCCAGGAAGTGTTCTCGAGGTGGGGCCTACCACAGTTTGTGGAGTCCGACCAAGGGAGCCACTTCACCGGACAGGTGATGCAGGACACCCTGATGCTGCTCGGCATTGAGGGGAAATGGCACGTGGCCCACAACCCCCAGTCATCCGGGATTGTAGAACGTATGAATCGGACCCACAAAGAAAGGTTAAGGAAGGAGACGGTGGACTCGCCCCATAAATGGGCCGAGGTCCTACCGTTGGTTTTGATGGGGATCCTGGCCAGCCAGTCTAAGAGCACGGGGTATTCCCCGTACGAGCTAATGACTGGCACGGTTATGCGGACCCCCACCCATGTACTAGCCCCGGTGCTCACGGAGGGTCAGCTCAGGGAGGTAAACCGGGACAGGTTTGCCCGAAACCTCTTTGAGCACCTGAGGCAGGCCCATGAGCAGGCAGCTGGGAACATGGGAAGGCAGCATCGGAGTAACCGATTGCTGCTCGAACCGAGAAAGCACCATCAATGGGAGGTAGGAGATCAGGTCATGGTCAGAAACTATGCCCGAGTAGGTAGTTTGGAGCCATTGTACATGGTGCCCTACAGTATTGTAGATAAAGGCAGCCCCATGGTATACGCCGTGAAGATGCCCCGACATACAAACTGGTTCCATGTCAACCAGTGTAAGCTGTTTACCCCTGAAAGGGGAAAACAGCCAGTTGGAGTAAGGTCTGAGGATAAAGATCCTCAGCCTGCAGTAGGAGCGAGTCCACAGACTGCACAGACAGGCACTGTGGCTTGCTTGAAGGGAGGGGCCATCCCGCCCATCGATTGGGACACTCCCCCACTCTTCTGGGATCCAGACGAGGGGGAGGGACCTGAGGGCGAAAACCCCGCCCCTAACCCAGGTGTAGAGAGGGAGGGACCTGAGGTCGAAAACCCCGCCCCGGACCCAGCCATGGGACTTGGGGGCGGAGACGCTCAGCTCACAGCAGCAGGCGGCAAAAAGTTAACTGCCCCCAGCCTGGGTTCAGGAGGGGTCAAGCCTGGGGGACCAGCGGTTCAGGTAAAAGGCCCAGCGGCCAAGAAAGCCCCACCCGTCACCAGCCCTCCAGTTACCACGGGCCGCCCCTCGAGTCAGGGAGAGGTCCAAGGACACAGGTCCTCAGCCAGCAGCCACGGGCTGCGAGGGACCAACAGTGAAGGACGGTGCGGTCACGCCGGGGGTAGTGGTAAGCTGCAGTCTGACCAGGGATTAGCCTGGCCGCCTGGAGACGGGAGGCGGATGAATATAGCTTTAGTTTAAGTAAAGTGTTGTGGCGGAGCCACCAAAGGACTCAGAGCGGTTGGACATAATTCCTTTAACAGCAATGTAGTTACTGTCTGTGCCTGTACCTTTAATTACACTGTTTGACTGTACAATGTCTTTACAGCACGGTTTCAACGTGATGATGTCATGCCGTTAGTCACGTGATGCCCCAATGGCGGGAAGAACGTGATGACGTGATGACGTCAGTCTTCTGACCAGAGGATCAGTCCTCGTGGAGCCCTCAAGGAGAGTAGACCTGTTATTGATGTGTTCTAGCAGTTTCCAGTTTAAACTCGTTTGGTTTCATTAAAGTTCATTATTTTAATTGCCTGAGTCGAACTCAGTCTTTTTGATAGGAACCTCCGTTCCTACATTGGTGACCCCGACTTCTACGAACGATTTTCGTGGAAGATTCGACATGGACACGAACGCCGTCGCGCTGAAACTGCCACAGTTCTGGGAGCAACAACCAGACGCCTGGTTCATCCAGGCTGAAGCCCAGTTCGCCATTCGGAACATCATTGCGGATCAGACCCGTTATTATTATGTGGTCTCCACCCTCGACAGCGCAACTGCATCACGGATCATCAGCCTCATCGGTAGTCCTCCTACTGACAGCAAGTATGATGCAATTAAGGCGCGGTTGCTTCAGGTTTTCGGGCTATCAAAGTCGGAGCGTGCTCGCCGGCTCATCACGCTGCCCGGCCTTGGGGACTCCAAACCGTCCGAGCTCATGAGCCAAATGCTCACGCTCTTGAGTGCTGAACCGGAATGTTTCCTCTTCCGGGAGCTTTTCCTCTATCAACTGCCTGAACAGGTTCAGGCTGCCCTAGCCAGATCCGACATTACAGACTGCACCAAGCTTGCGGCCGAAGCCGATAAGATTTTCATGGTTACCCAGCAGTGCTGCGCGGCCACGGGGCGCCCATCCCCCACAGACGCGGCCCCGGCTTCTCCTACAGCGGGCTGGTGCTCCTACCACACCTGTTTTGGCGCGAAAGCATGATACTGCCGTTCCCCCTGCAGTTTCTCGCCCCAAAAAAAACCAAGAAAGCGCAGGCGGCATCCCTGGCGACGGATGACCAAGTCTAACGGGCGTTCCGCGGTGGCGATGGCTGTCGGTTCTACGGGGAAACTCCTCTATATCACCGATTCCCTCTCGGGCCGCCATTTCCTTTGTGACACTGGGGCGCAGTGTAGCATTTATCCTGCGTCGAAGCTCGACATGCAGACTGGGAACCTCGGTTTTTCCCTCATGGCGGCTAATGGCGCAGCTATTCGAACGTTCCGAAAGCGGCGGGTCGAAGTCTGTTTCGGCGTCAATGCTTCTTTTGGGAATTCATCATGGCCACAATCTCACAGGCTATCCTAGGGGCGGATTTTCTGTGTGCCAACAGCCTACTAGTCGATATCCGGCACCGCTGGCTGATCAACGCGGCCACTTTCCACTCAATTCCGTGCTTCCACGATACCTCCGTGGCGCGCTCCATTGCCTGTGCTTTCCCTCCTCCAGATGATTTCACACGGCTCCTCGGGGAGTTTCCGGAGCTGACAAGGCCCACCTTCTCCTCTTCGGCGACGAAACATGGTGTTGAGCATCACATCACCACTACTGGCTCCCTGGTTTATGCGCGGGCTAGAAGACTCAAACCCGGCAAGCTCGCAGCTGCGAAGGCGGAGTTCACCACAATGGAGCGGCTCGGGATCATTAGGCAATCGAAGAGTCCCTGGCCCTCGCCTCTCCACATCGTGCCGAAATCAGGCGGCGGTTGGTGGCCATGCGGTGACTACCGACGCCTCAACGAATCCACCACTCCGGATCGGTACCCGATCCCGCATCTCCAGGACTTCTCGGCCCACTTGGCGGGAAATTCTATCTTCTCTAAAGTCGACCTCGTCCGTGGATAACACCAGGTTCCAGTGCACCCACAAGACATCCCGAAAACCGCAGTCATCACCCCTTTTGGCCTCTTTGAGTTCCTGTGGATGCCGTTTGGCTTAAAGAATGCAGCACAGGCGTTCCAGCGTTTAATGGACTCTGTTCTTCGAGACCTGCATTTCATTTTCATCTATCTTGATGACATACTCATCGCCAGTGCCAGCAAGGAGGAGCACATCTCCCATTTGTGTTCCCTCTTTACGCGCCTCAGCCAACACAGTTTAATCATCAACCCGGCCAAGTGCCGGTTCGGCCTTCAACAAATCGACTTCCTGGGACATCGCACAACATCAGACGGCGCCGTCCCTTTGTCGACGAAGGTTGAGGCGGTTACTTCTTTCCCACAGCCATCAACAGTCAAGGCCTTGCAGGAGTTCCTGGGGATGGTCAACTTCTACCATCGTTTCGTCCCCAAGGCGGCTCAACTCATGCAACCATTGTTCGGGGCCCTCAAGGGTAAGTCCGGTAAAGATCCAATCAGCTGGACAGCTGAAACAGTCCAGGCATTCGGCGACACCAAGAACGCTTTGGCTAACGCAACCATGCTGGCGCACCCACTTCCAGGTGCTACTATCGCCCTTACCACCGACGCGTCAGGCTACGCCATCGGGGCAGTGCAAGAACAGTGGGTCAACGGCACGTGGCAACCGCTGGCGTTTTTCTGCTGTCAAATACGAAAGAATGAAAAAAAGTACAGCACCTTCGATAGGGAGCTACTGGCCCTTTTCCTCGCCATTCGCCATTTCCGTTTTTTATTGGAGGGGCGCCCCTTCACGGCTTTTGTTGACCACAAACCCCTCACGTTCGCCATGGCCAAGACTGCCGAACCATGGTCCGCTCGTCAACAACGTCACTTGACGTTCATTTCCGAATTTACCACGGACATTCAACATGTGTCTGGTAAGGACAACCTGGTGGCAGATTGCCTCTCCCGTGCGACGGTCCACGCGGTGCACCTGGGAATCGACTATGCCCTCATGGCGGCAAATCAGGTTTCGGACTCGGAGGTCCAATCATATAGAACCGTCCCCTCTAGCTTCCAAGCGACCGATGTCATCTTCCAGGCCGCAGGTGCCACACTCCTTTGCGACGTTTCCATGGGAGTTCCTCGACCTATCGTGCCAGTCGCATGGTGCCGGAAGGTTTTTGATGCCATACACGGGTTGTCGCACCCGGGGATGAAGGCTTCGCAACAGCTTATGTCGGCCAAGTTCGTTTGGAAAGGTATGCACATCGATGTCCGTGACTGGGCTAATACTTGCGTCGTTTGCCAGAAGGCCAAAGTCCAGCGTCATGTCAAGGCTCCAGTGGCTGCGTTCACTGTTCTGGAGCGTCATTTCGACCACGTGCATGTGGACCTCATGGGGCCGCTTCCGCCTTCTCAGGGTTATACTCATCTCCTCACCATAGTGGACCGCATCACTAGGTGGCCAGAGGCAATTCCTTTGGTTTCCACCACGTCGGCAGACGTCGCTAGAGCTTTCATCTCCTGTTGGGTTGCCCATTTCGGGGTACTGGCAGACATCTCTTCTGACCGTGGGCCACAATTTTCCTCAGATCTTTGGAACGCTGTGGCTCAGGAGCTCGGTACCAAACTTCATCGCACCACCGCCTATCATCCGCAGGCAAACGGCCTTTGCGAGCGATTCCACAGGTCGTTTAAAGCCTCTCTTCGGGCCAGTCTTCAAGGTGCAGGATGGGTGGGCAGACTCCCATGGGTCCTGTTGGGTCTTTGTACGGCACCCAAAGACGACCTACAATCGTCTTCGGCAGAACTCGTCAATGGCCAGCCACTCCGTGTACCAGGAGATTTCCTCCCTTCTCCCACAGAGCCATGGTCCGCCTCCCGGCAACTCGTTCGCCACCAAGAAGCGGCCAGAAGCTTTGCTCCGATACCTACGTCCAATCACAGTTTGCAGAACTCCTACGTGCCACCGGGACTGAAGAATGCGGAGTATGTCTTCATCCGCCACGACAATCACCGGGATCCGCTCAAGCCCCCTTACACTGGTCCTTTCCGCGTCATCGAACCAGGAGACAAATCCTTTTCAGTCAACGTCGGAGGGAAGCCGAATCACATCTCGGTGGACCACTTGAAGCCGGCTCACCTGGACCTGTATCACGCTGTCGCAGTCACTCAACCACCCAAATGTGGCCGACCGCCCGTTGCCGCTGCACCAGATCAACCAAAGCTGCCTGACAACTCCACCACGCTCGCCGCGCCTGCTCAGCCGCAACCGACTGCCAACTCGACCACCGGTCGTCAACTTCCTCTACCAGGGTACCGAAGTCGATCGGACAGGCTTGTCAGACCTCCTCCTCGCCTCACCTTTTCTGTGAAAGACAATTCTGGGGGGGCGCATGTAGCGGAGCCACCAAAGGACTCAGAGCGGTTGTACATAATTCCTTCAACAGCAATGTAGTTACTGTCTGTGCCTGTACCCTTAATTACACTGTTTGACTGTACAATGTCTAGTTACCTTTACAGCACGGTTTCAACGTGATGACGTCATGCCATTAGTCACTTGATGCACCAATGGTGGGAAGAACGTGATGACGTCATGACGTCAGTCTTCTGACCAGAGGATCAGTCCTCGTGGAGCCCTCAAGGAGAGTAGACCTGTTATTGATGTGTTCTAGCAGTTTCCAGTTTAAACTCGTTTTGTTTCATTAAAGTTCATTATTTTAATTGCCTGAGTCGAACTCAGTCTTTCTGATAGGAACCTCCGTTCCTACAGTGTAATTATTTAGCTTAAGTTTGGGTGTTCTTGATTTAAGTTAAATAAGGTGATGGGTAGTTTCAAGTTAAGTAGTCTGTTAAGAGTGTATATTTGGGTCGAGGTCGCGGGACCCGACCATGCTTCACCAAGCCAGACAATCTCTTGAGGACCTGGCTGCATGTTTTTACATCTTTTTGCAGAAAGACTTTCGGGATGCAAGGGATCGTGATCCTATTCGCCCTGATTGGGATGAGCGCAGGGAGACAGGGCGACGTCCAAGACTCCCACATCTACGGGTGTTCGGGAGACAGAGCGCCTCTAGCGATTGATGGGAGCGGTGAACGGGATGCGGAGGAGACCGCCGTTTACGTCCACGAGGGAAGGTGGCCAGGATGGCTGGGGTCCAATTCGTCTCAGTACTCCAGCCAAACCGGATTCACGTATGGGGAAGCCTCCCTCCTGTGCCCCAGGGTACGGGTCGTTACCACGAGGGTCAGCGTCAATATTGGAAAGCGAATATGTTTGACGTGTAAAGTATACATTCCACTGGATAGGTGGTGGTGGCTCAGAAAGTTGAGCAAGGACATGAGGAACCCCGAAGTCGAGTGGGAACGGTTGGGAAACAACACCCATCGGACGATTACAGGGACCCATGGAGGACTAAGCGTGTGTTGGGACAAGGGGTGGGAACCGGACCAAGGGATTTATATCTGTATGTGGGGGTCAGAGACGGTCTGCCCCACAGGCATATCCATCATTTTCCACCGGCAGTGGCAAGACGCCGGGGAGAGGATGAGGTGGGATACCAGCCTGAAGGTGTGTGCGGTCCCATATACCCTGATCCCAATCAATGCCACTGAGCTTGTGCCCTGTCCACGGCGCAGGCAGCGAGGTTATCCAGGGAAGGTTGCCCCACCGCCACCAAGGGACCAGGGAATGGGTTGGTACTAGTCCCCACCGATCAGATGCTGTACCAGGGGGTACACTACGCGGTAGCCTCCGTGATTTTATATCTCACCAAGGTACATTTACCGGAGTGGTGCCCCAAGGAAACAGAGCAGCTATACCAGACCCTATTAAAGGACATGTTCAAGAAGTTTTACGAGTTCGATTTTGCCCACGTGGACAAGACCGAGAATTTTTGGGTAATGCAGGGAGGTAAAGAAGGGGAGTATGGAATGATGTTTTTACTGCGTTTAATACTGGGTCCTCTGTCATCAACAGCTTGGATGACATAGAGCTGCAGACTCAGATAAACGGTTTAAAAACAGAGTTAAAGAAAATATTACTGGATGAGAACAAGGTAGTGGGCTTGGAGTTGCATGAGGACCAGGCCATGACGGTCCATTTAAAGGAGATTATAGCGGAGTTGGAAAAGCACGCAAAGACGGTAAATGCTCTCACAAGGGAGGACAGAAATGCTTCTGACCAGGCTGCGCAGAATGAGGTGTGCGTGTTATACGGGGCGTGGTTACTGGGCAGGGGCCACAGTAATCTGGAGGATTTAAAACAGGGTTTGGTCCCCTCCTGGATTAGCAACAAGCACCTTGCAGCCCTCCACCCTTTTGAGAATGCATTGAGCCCATGCCAACTCCGGCTAGCCTCCGAAGCCTACCCAGTCCACGTGGATTGTGGGCGGTCCAACCACACAATCATGGGAATAGTAGTTAGGATGCCGGTCATGGGTAGGACAGCCCGACCCACGCCGGTATACAGGGTGGGGAACATTGGAGTCATTCAAGGGGGTGCACACATTCGTTTCACAGCGGTCCCGCCTTACGTCATTAAGTGGGAGCACGCTATGACAGGTACTGACCTCTCAGGGTGCCGGAGCCGGGGAGCACACATAATCCTGTGTCCCCAGCACTTGAATGCCTATTCAAAACCGCAGTGTGTGTTCAGAGCTGCTGGCGCGAAGCCTATAAATTGTACCATGGAGGCAATGGCACAAGGCCATGTTCCCCCGCAGGTAGCATATATAGGAGGTGGGACATATTGTGTCACCACCGGTGCGTCCCACTACCAGCATGGACAGCATAGCTGGTGTCCGGTTAGTGACAACAGTTTCTGCTTTAAACCCGAGGCAGAAGTTCAAGTGGCCCCAGAGCGAATTGCCCTGAACCCTCCACTGTTCACCTCACTGTGAAGGGGAATTTTACGAATTTGCAAAAGTACATAGCGTACTTTGGCTATGAAATTCCCCCTCTCCCTGAACACCTTACCAAAATACTCAAAGCCGTTATAGTTTCGCAGAAACTTTTTTACACTCTCGAACAGAAAACAGTAGAGATAGGGACTAAGATATTGGACATTGTGACACCACCCTGGTGGGACATTTTCAATAATACAGAGGTCCCTTCGTGGATCAGACTGGCTTCCCACACTCTCGTGGTTTGTCAGTTAGGGATAGTGTTGTATTTAGTTTGTATTCAGTGTAAGGGAAAAGGTCGGTGGTCAGAATTCCAAAAGCAGAGGATCTGGAAGGAACATTATGTAAAGGTGGAGGGAGATACGCCGGTTTAAGTCTTTTTCCCTGTATTTTTGATTAAAGGTTTGTTTCTTTGTGTTTGTTATTTTTAGTAAAGGTTTTTCTTTTTTTTTTTGCAATGCGGGTTAATAAAGATATGTTTACCAAGTGGTGCAGGGGCGTTGGACCCCCTCCATGCTTGGATGTGTGTAAAGTCTGTAATTTTATCCTATGCATGCTTATGTACACTGCATTTCCACGGAATGGGAAGTGCATGTGTCGTGGGTATATTAGATAGGTAATTACAGGGGAAGGTTGACTATGGAGGGTCAGAAAAATTTTGCTCACCTTAAAAGTATGATACTTCAAACAAGCTTTAGTATCACAGGGGGGAGTGTAAGATATGCAAAATTTCAATATTTCCCCAAAGGTTGTTATTAATAAACGGGACCCTGCGTGGACATTTTAAATCAAAAAGGGTACCCAAGATGGCGTCCGTGCCTCGTGGCAGAAAGCCTGTGAGATTTTAAAACTTGGACTTTGCAACGCAGGCAGCTTGTGGAGAAATCGAAACCAAACTGCAGTTTCTGTGAAGAGAGGCTTTGTATTTTGAAACCAGACAGGACTTTGAATTATGTATTAGATCAAATTGGAGACAATTTAAACCCAGTTAAGCCTCTAGTTAAGGCCATCAAGCAGTTTACATAAATAATCGGCAACAGATTAAGAAAGCCATCGAGGCTGGACAGGCCCATCAAGGCACATTCATAACAAAACAAGTCAATTATCGGGCCAGTAGAAGCGATTACCGGCCATCTAAAAATAGTTAGTATAGATTGCTACCATTATTTAAAATAGCCCGCCAAGATTAAGACAAAGAACTAACCTGATTTGGCGCGGAGATAAGGGTTTTCAAAAAGAGTATAATTCAAGGTCCCGGGTAGCAATTGCTCTCACTCTCTGCTCGGCTCTTCTGCCCCTCGCCCTCGTGGCTGTTGCTCTTTCCCCGTCCCGTGCTTACCCCCTGGCCTTTGCCCGTGCCTTTTCCCACTCCATCTGGAAATTGCCCAGGCACTGCATTGGGCGGACACGGACAATTCAGGCCAGGCGAGGCGGGATGCGACGAGGGGAGGAGGGAAGACCAACTGAGGAAGACCAACTGAGGAGACGAACTGAGGAGACGAACTGAGGATAGGCTTCGAATCATCGGGCCTTCAGTCTCAGCCAACCTGCAACTATCTTTATGCAAACTCAAACTGTCAGCTGAAGAAGAGGAACCATCATCCCTACAAGGTAAAGTAACTAAACAGAGACTTTAACTTTGGGGTACTCGAACCTGGACAACGCCCTTGCAGCACCCGAAGACCACATGATGACGACAGGCTCCAGAGAGCACCAAGAGCGAACCCTGAAACCCACCGCTGTTTTGAGTCCAGCAGACCCTTTTGATTGGTGAGCATAAATTCTGGCCCCTCATAGCTTAATTTAGTTAGGTATAGGGGGTGGGATAAGGATAAGAGGATTGTTAAGATAGTTGTTTCCCTCGATATGCCGTGTGTTCCCCATTCCCTGTATAAGTATATTATTATTTGTATTTGCCTGTAATTTTATATACTGGTAACTTCTCATAAGACTGTGTTAATTTTTCTGTTTAATAAAATCTTGAGTTTTGCTTACATCCAAACCACCTGTCTACTCGAGTCTTTTCTGTATCGCTACCTGTACCTAAGTCCGGTGTCGAGAATCTCAGGGGCGTGGGAGCGATTCGAACCGCTCACGGGCAGTCAGAGGCATAACTGACTGGGCTCACGTGCCACCCCCTGCACATTAGCAGTAGATTTTCACCAGAGTCTCCCACTCATCCACCGTAACTTTGGTGGAAGAGCCGGAGAAACCACAGAATAACAGAGTGAACGTTGTTTATGCCATTTTTCTGTGGTTTCGGCAGCTTTTACACTTAAGTCACAGCAGACAAGCAGGAGAAAGTCAGCAGAAATTCACCCCCTTGGTTTCATAGCATTCAGTAGGTGGCTTTTAAGGTTAAAATAATGTGTGGTGATGTAGTGTGAGGACACATGGCTTATTTCATTTGATCCTGGAATAACATGGACCTTTTGCAGTCATTGGTTCAGCTATCACAATTAGTATTTTCAAAACCAAAATCTATTGGGCTTTGTTGCTGTTGACCAGGTGGGCAACACATTATATTGTCACAGATATAATGGAAGATGAGATCCGTTCTATGGAGGGGGAGGGACCTGGTGCAGTAGCGGCCCAGGATATTTTTATGGACCGCAGTACTCTTGGCTCCTCCTGGCCCCACAAAAACAAGTAAGTATTTACTTTTGGGCTCCACTTCAGCTGTGTCGCCAGCTGATGCTGGGTAGAGCAGGCACCGTGAATTCTAAAATGGCACTGTGGTCCTATTAACATCATAGGAGCCTGATTTTAATATCTAAATGAGCTGTGCACTTCCTTCAGGTAGCCAGCTGGGCTGCCTATTCCAAAAACACTGGGAAAATGGTGATGGCAGGAAAGTGACGGTAAAGTCTTTGCCACAAATTTCCAGGCGCTATCGCCCCATTTTCATTGGGCAGGAGACCTCAAAATCTCTCCCATGACAACACTTAAAAGAGGTTAGATAGATGGTTGAAGGAATAGGGAATAAAGGGATATGGGAACAGGGCGGACACATAGGATTAGGAGTAAAGAACGAACTTGCAGTTGGATAGGATCTTTCATGTCATTAGGATGTCTCAAAGCACTTCCTAGCCAATGAAGTACTTTTAAAGTATAGTTATTGTTGTACTGTAGGCAAACACAGCAGTCAATTTGGGCATAGCAAGGTCCCACAAACAGCACAAGATAAATGACCAGATAATCTGTTTTTAGTGGTGTTGGTTGAAGGATTAATGCTGTCCAGGACACCAGGAGAACCTTCCTGCTCTGCTTTGAATGGCGCCATTGGATCTTTCACATTCACATGAGTGGGCAAAAGATGGTATCTCCAACAGTGTAGCACTCCCTCAGTACTCCACTGGAGTGTATGCCTAGTTTATGTGCTCAAGTCTCTGGCGTGGTGCTTGAACCCACAACTTTTTGACTCAGAGTAGAGTGCTACTACTGAGCAATGGCTGACACCATTGATCACTGCTTGTGTGGAGGATAAACACCAACACAGGCTGGTTAGGTCGAACGGCCTATTTCCAACTGTAATTTCTATGTAAAGGCAGGTGCAATTCTGGTGCAAATGGTTAATTTCTGGGACAGCAGCTTTTACCCTCATTATCATGTGATTTGCATACATGCACCACTTTGGGGGAAGATGCATCTGCTGCTATTACCCAGTTCTCCTGGAATTTAGCCTATGTATTGGAATGAGTGTAGTGTTGGCTTATCTGACACCCCAAATCCCTATCCCTAAGCCAGAACTACACCACTTTTTCATTTAAAAAATGTTAGAATTTCAGGCCAGGGCATTCCTGGGTCCCTGAAATGGTGTTGTGTGACAGAGCGAGACTTAAGACTACTGATATCAGAGGAGCCTGACCCCAAAGAATTGAGCAGACTCTATGACTGAAATGACTGGTGCTAAAGAAGGATAACTCCTCTGAGGCTGTTAGGGAAGAAGCCATCACATGCAGCAGCATGGGTCTTAGGGAAGGAGGTGTGCTGTGTAGCTATGAGTGGGACCTCCATAAACCCAAGGATCTGCTTGCAGTGACAAAATAATTTTAATGGCCTCACTGGGTTAGCAAAGGTAAGAGTGTTTTTAGATGAAAAACAAGGGTATATGGGTATTCTCAAGCACAATAATCAAACAGTGTTATTTGGGGTATCACATGGTACCATGTTCCTGTCCCAGAAGCAAAGTTACTTGGCAGCACTCATGTCTTGTGTTCTGTAGTGTATTGCTAGTCAAACGTCTCACATCCTGTAATGCATGCTAACACATTGAAGTCTCACTTCCTAGGTCCTCGCTCCTGTAAGATTCGCAAAATTAATATTGTCAGATAAGGGTCCTGTGGCAGAAGAGGCCTTTACTTTTAAAGACTGTTTTAAAAGAAGCCCAGAAAAGGGACACATAAAATGGCCGCCAGACCCCGAGACTAGCTTTTTGGACACTTTAAAATGGTTCCTGCAGTCCCCAGACAGCCTTTGTGGATTCAACCCACAGTAAGTTCTGGAAGCCGTTTCTGAATAAACGAAACCAGACATGAACACATACATATGGAATGGATGCAGATCCAGTCAGATCGGCCTGTAGATAAAGGCCATCTAAATGTTTACCCAGACAAAGGGAAACAGTTTTATACTCATAAGGGGAGCATCAAAGACCCATTAAAGACATCAAGAAGACATTCAAAACAATGCAGGGTCATTCCAGACCAGAGATGGCCATCACCGGCCATCCCGAAAGCAGTTTAAATATAATAACTACCCCGTTGTGATACAAGCCCGCCAAAAGTTAAACAAAGACTAACCTTGATTTGGCGGGAGATAAAGGCTTCTTTGAGAAGTATAACTGGAGTCCCGGGGTAGCCATCGGTAGCTATCAGGAGGCTCATCATCCTCCTTCACAGATCACCAGCTCGGAAGGATTGAAGAAGAAGAAGAACGAGGCAGCCATCAAGAAGGTGATTCGAGTCTGCGCCCCGCCCCGGGGTAACCATCAGGAGATCGTCGACAAACCCCGGGCCACTGACGAGACAAAAGGGCAACAGCCCTACAGAAGAAACCCATATGAAAATGGTAACCAGCTAGAGACCTCTCCAACCGTGGTCAAACAGATGGTCTCCGTCCCCGCCGACGTCCAGGCCTGCCAGTGTCCAGCCTGCCCGTGACCTTCACCGAGAGAGAGAGAGAGAAGTGTGGCGCAGCTTGCTGTGGCTCCACTGGCCACGTGGAAACAGGACGCCTGAGGGGATCAAAATGCAGACGTGCTTCAAAACTCTATAATTTTCCAACTGGATTGGTGAGCATGTTTCTGGCCCTTCATAATCGGATCTAGATAGGTTTAAGGGGGTGGGCATTTTGGGTATAATTAACATGAGTTGTTGTCCCTCGATGTTCCATGTGTTTCCCCATTTCATGATGACGTTGGTAAAGTATAATATGCCTGTATCTATTTTAGTTAGTACTGTATTTTGATTTGTTTTTCCCTCCCATGTACCCTATTATTTGCTTGCATTTGATTTGTTTTTCCTTATGCAATAAAATTTCATTTCGTTTCATTAAACTTGGTCTATAAGAGTATTCTCTGCATTGTAGTTCCTGCAGATAAGTCCAGTGCCTAGAACCTAAGGGGTGAGTGGGTCGAACCACTCAAGGTTTTACTGTGCAAGAGGGAGAGAGAGGCCTCTAGAGAGAGAAACCTCTGCGATCCAAAAAGGAGAACCCCTTACACTCCCTTAGCCCTTACTACCATCCATTCCACAAATCCTGACTCATTTTATTGCTGGAGCTGGAGATTGCAGCAAACTGTTAACATGACACATTCCTCCTGCAAGGGAAGAGAGCACACAATGCCAGGCAATTGGAGGAGGACATGCCAGCACCTGAAGAGGAACCAATAGCAGTAACTGGCTTGAACTCTGACCTTCTTGCAGTTGGAGATGGAGATGTAGGAGTCTCTGTGCTTTCAATAGGTTTGTGAGAATATGGGGGAGAAATTCAGTTGTTAGCGCCAGCCACTAGCGCTTTAAGAGGGTTAAGAGGGTGATAAGTGGGGCGCAAAGCGGCTAGCGCTCGGGCGCGGCGAGACCTGCGCCTCTTGCAAAATTGAGCGGACATTTAGCTGTGGCACAAAACCGCAACGCCCGCTCAGCTTTCCGCGCAGATCCTTACGCCATTTCATGGTGCAACGCCCTTGGTGTGCCCCAAACGGAACTTCATTGGCGCCCCCCTTTCCGCCTGGCGCTCCCAGCGACTGGTTGACTGCAACGGTTCCCAGTCACTGTGGGGCTGGGGGGGCGCTATTTAAAGGGGGCTCTTCCTGGCTTCTTAGTGGTAGCCATTTTTGGACCACTCCTTCTGTGTGAGAGAGAGAGAGATTTGCAGAGAGACAAAGGGAGAGAGCTTCCTGCATTGAGTCAGCGCTCGCACAGGTACTTCTGGCTTCAGCCCAGAACTTTGCAGTTGGATTGATTTTTCAGTGCCATCGCCTTGAGTGGCCACATATTATGGGGGCTGCAATGGGTGGAAACATTGGGTTTCTCCATTGCATTGAGAGGGCTCAGGGACGCCGAGAGAGTCCCAATCATGGCCAGACGGAGGAGGGCCAACAGGCGACGGCACAGGAGGCCTTACCCTCCCAGGGTATACCGCCAGCAGTTCTCATACCTCAACATGTCTGAGGAGCAGTGTATTCGGAGGCTTCGATTCAGAAGGGAGGTGGTCACTGAGCTCTGCCACATGCTTCAGACAGATCTGCAGCCTCAGCTGAGGAGCAGGATGTCTCTGTCGGTGGCAGTGAAGGTGACAGTGGCTCTCAACTTCTATGCCACCGGCTCCTTCCAATCCGCTACTGGGGACATTGCTGTTAGATCCGTGATTCTTTAAATAGGATGTTTCCCCAAGAACTACACGGAGGCTGTAACTTAACAATCAACAGGTGTTTACGAGAGTAGAGTAGTCTCACGACTGAAGTACAGAAGCCTGCTCCGGCTTTATATACAGGTGTGGTCACTGCCGGTACTACAGTATACAGGAGCTGTAAAACAGTTCTCTCTTAAAGGTACATACACAACAATTGCCAATGTCTCCCAGTTCGCGGTGCATTGCTGCATCCGCCAAGTCACGAATGCCCTCTTCAAAAGGAGACGTCAGTATATTTCCTTCCCCATGACCCTGGACAAGCAGCAAGAGCGCGCAATGGGATTTGCAAGAATAGCGGGCTTCCCCATGGTCCAGGGCGCAATTGACTGCATGCATGTGACTTTGCGGGCGCCTCAAGAAAATGCCGAGGATTACCGCAACCGGAAGGGGTTCCATTCGTTGAACGTGCAGTTGGTGTGTGACCACAGACAGCTGATACTAGCTGTCAATGCCCACTTTCCAGGCAGCAGCCATGATGCCTTCATCCTGCACCAGACTTCTGTGGCAGACCTTTTTGAAGCCCCGGCTAACCCAGGAGGCTGGCTTCTCGGGGACAAGGGCTATCCTTTGTGCACCTGGCTGATGACCCCGCTCCGTGCGCCCAGCACACCTGCTGAAGAACGATACAATGACAGCCATCAAGCGACCAGGAACATCATTGAGCACACAATTGGCATGTTAAAGCAACGGGTCCGCTGTCTGGACCATTCCGGGGGAGCCCTTCAGTACTCGCCTGAGCGAGTCTCCCATTTCGTTGTAGTGTGCTGTATGCTGCACAACCTGGCTATCCTCAGGACTCAGCCACTGCCAGCAGACATTGGAGGACTACCAGAGGAGGAGGAGGAGAAGGAGGAGGAGGAGGAGCACCAAGACGGGAGGGAGGCACAAAGTGCAAGGGCCGTCCGTCAGCGACTTATTGCAAGTCGGTTCTAGGCCTCCTCTGAGGGAATGGCTTGCACCATTGAAAGAACATGAATGGAACCGTTCCACAAACCCTGAGCCGGTCAAGGCAACAAATAGTTCAAAGAGCAAACATGCACAATCTGAATAAAGACAATTATTTATTTAACAAACTCTGTGCCCTTCCCGCATGACAAACAAATACAGAGAAACCCCCAAAAAACAGTCAGACACACAACTGGCTCTCACAACCTGGAGACAATGAACAAAAGAGTTAACCAAAAATGACCATGATCCTCGGCCTCCACTAAAAAAATTCACAGCATTTTGCCACACCTCCTACTTTTTGGCCTGCGAGGGTGATCTGCTTCGCTTGCGAGATTGGCCCCTTACCACCCTGCAGCTCCTCCGCAATGGGACCCCAGTGGCTGCAGCAAGGCTGGGGGAAGGCTGTTGATTGTCAGAAAGTGAGTTGGCAGATGCGCTTGGGGGACGGCCTGGACCTGCTCTGGGCCTGGAGGGCCTGGCTGCTGACTGCTCCAACTCTGCATGGGTGGCAGCAGTCTGTCCTGCGGGTGGTGGCAGCTGCAGTGGAGGAGTGACAGTGTTGGCAGCAGGAATGCTTCCATCCTGACAGAGCACAGGCACTCCCTGGTCGGAGGACACACTGGCACTCACACGGGGCAGCACTGAAGCATGCGGAGCAATCTGCTGAAGCACAGACTGCTGGCCTGCTGCAACGCGGCGAGGGCCCCGGTGAATCCTGCCCGATCCAGCGAGGGTGGCAGCAGTCAGTGCTCGTGTGGCCCTAATCTGTGTCTGCATCAGACCAGCCACTGACTGCATGGCACGACTAAGCACTTGCGTGGAAGCCGCCTGTGCTGCACCGAAGTCCTGCAGACTCCTTGCCAGTGCTGCACCGAAGTCCTGCAGACTCCTTGCCTGTGCTGCCCTGAATTCCTGTACACTCCTTGCCAGTGATTCTATGGAGTCAGGCATCCTTGCCACTGCAGCCATGAGCTCAGTGTGCCTGTGCTCCGCCTGGGCGCCCATTGCAGCGAGGAGCCGCACCTCCTCTGCGCTCACTGTAGCAGGACTGGAGGCCAGACTCTCCCTCCGGGGAGAAGGCCACCGAGCTTCCCTTCCCACCCCCCCTGCATTGCTGCAGCCCGCTGGGCCCCGGAGCTTCACCCTCCTCAGACCCTTCTCCCCTGCTCCCCTCCAGGGAAGACGTGTCCCCATTATGGCCATGGGCTGCCTCGGCTGAGGGTGGCACTGATGGTCCGTCTTCCTCTTCCTCCTCCTCGCCTTCAGAATCACTCACAGTGGCAGCTTGAGGGCCCGCCTCCTCACCTGGTGAATCAGCATCTGAAAGCAGGGAGGTACAAGAGTTGCTTTAGCGTGAGGACAAGGCGGCAGTGAGGGAGGCATGAGTGCTGCAATGCACTGCATTGGTTCGATAGTGGCAAAGGATGTTGGTGTGAGGCACAAGTGGAAGGAGAGAGGTCAAAAAGGTGATGACCTTACCATTGCTGTCCAGAACGGGGTCGGCATCTCCAGTGGCGACGGGGCCAATCATCCGGCCTGCCATAATCCGTTCCACTCGCTGCTCCAGATCGCTGAGGTCTTTAAGTTCAGGACGGCCTCCCCCGGTCCGTTGCTGCTACCTCCTATTGTGTGCCAGCTTGCCCTGCAAGAGAAAGGACGGGCTCTCAGTACAGTGTGAAGCCCTGATCTTGGCTGCACTGCCTCCCATGGTGGAATAGCCCTTACAGTGTGAAGCCCTGATCTTGGCTGCACTGCCTCCCATGGTGGAATAGCCCTTACAGTGTGAAGCCCTGATCTTGGCTGCACTGCCTCCCATGGTGGAATAGCCCTTACAGTGTGAAGCCCTGATCTTGCCTGCACTGCCTCCCATGGTGGAATAGCCCTTACAGTGTGAAGCCCTGATCTTGGCTGCACTGCCTCCCATGGTGGAATAGCCCTTACAATGTGACGCCCTGAACTTGGCTGCACTGCCTCCCATGGTGGAATAGCGCTTACAGTGTGTAAAGTGGTGAATGTGCATGTGAGTTTCATGAAAGGCCCATAGGTGTTGGATGAGGGCTGGGCATTGGGGCTTTCAGGACCCTTTGGCCATAAAGTGAGGTGCACATGCAGGGATGAAGAGGATACTGGAAAGGGTACTCACCCTGACAACCCGAGTGAGGTCGTTGAACTTCTTCCTGCATTGCACAGGGGTCCTAGGTACCATGCTGCTGGAGGTCACTCTGTGTGCCACCTCCCTCCAAGCTTATCGATATTCGTTGGGCAGCGGCCTCCTGCCACTGTCCGGAAACAGGACAGATCGCCTGCGCTCCACTGCGCCAACCAGAACCTTCAGGGCCCCCTCACTGAACCGCTGCGCTCGCTCCCTGGCCCTCTCCATGGTCCTAGGCGTTACAATGTCGCAGCAGGTCTGTCCAGGCCGAGAATCAGGGCTCCAATGTGCAGGGCGTGGCTGCAAGCCGAATCGACCCTCCCCCTTTAAGAGGTGATCGGCACCAGCGTGTCTGCCTGCAATCGCTAACTGGCCGCACCTGCGCTGCGCCCGCCCTCAGTGGTAGCGCCTCGCCTCTCCGGCTTAGCCCTTAGGATAGTCGTGCAGCGTCTGCTTTAGTGCACCAAGAACCTCTTGGGGCGAAGCAAGTCAATTTCGCTGAAGGTGGCGATAATTTGCGCCGGGCGCTAAATTTAGCGCACGCTCGACTATTGCGGCCCAAACGTGGCGATACTGAATTTCTAGGCCTATACGTTTTATTTAATGTTTCCATGTTTTCAACCTGTCCACCAGCTATCACTTTCCTCACAAGTGATCCACAGTGTAGCTGATTAAGATAGAATGCTGTTAAAGCAGACCAAAGTTAACAGCGCTATTTTTTTCTTCTATAGGCTGAAAAGAAGAATATAGGAGAGAAGATTACTGAAAAGCAAGAGCTTGCAGTCCCCTCTACGTCTGGCAACATTGGTGACCAATCACCGCAACCCCCACTCCCACAACACACTGCCCTTCCCCCCTCCCAGTTGTTAACCATCTCCCTTGCACTCCAGCTCGAAGACACCCACTCGAGTGGGTACAGATAGTGTAGATGAGGAATTGACACATGGTGATACACAGAGCACAAGGGAGTCAGAGGAAGCAGATGTGGAAATGGAGCCCGATGTAGTTGAGTGGAGGTTTAATATGTGTCATTCCCTGGCTGCAGAGCAAATGGATGATGATCTAAGGGGTCCTACCACGAAGAGAAGTATGTTAGCAAAGCATCAGATACATCTTGCGCAGACTCAATGGGTTGAATGGCCTTCTTCTGTGCTGTACTATTCTATGTACTCTCTATGTACTATTCCACAATTCTGTGTGGCTCTCCCAAGATGTGTGTCAATGGTTGGGATAGCACTGGAGACCACTGCGCTGCTGTGCACCAACATCCAGGAGGGTTCAACTCAATGAAGAGCAGCCTGGAGAAAGTGGTAGCTGCAGATGTAAAGTCTGTAGGTATTATGGCGAATTAATACACAGACTACAAGAGTAACTTTAACAGGACTTTACTATTCGAAGGTCAGGGCGAATCTGCCCAATAAATCCTGACACAGCACTTACCTACCGGTGTGGTCACCATCGGTATTACAGTATACAGCAGCCAAGATAAAGTAGTGCCACACCTAAAATAGTTCTCTTAAAGGTGAACGGTTACATACAATAGTTCTCTTAAAGGTAGAACAGTTACATACACTACAATCCTCCCTTTTTAGCTTACAACATACTTATTCCCCATTAAACATAACATCATAACATATATCCAACTTCATGTTAAACAGTTCACAGATGTAGTCTCTGCGGAAACAGTTCACAGATTCAGTCTCTGCGGGAAACAGTTCATAGATTCAGTCTCTGCGGAAAACAGTTCACAGATTCAATCTCGGTGGATGCGCCTTCCGTGCTTCTTGACTCGGTCCTGACAACACCTCAGTGGTGTAGCAGTTCCCTGTGGTGTAGTCGGTTCACGTTGCTGGAGTGACTCATCCAATGGTCCTTCACTGGACTTAACAGCTTGAACTTCCGTCCTTCTGAACCAGCATTGTTGGCTTGTAAAAACTTGAGTACCTTGGGAAGTTTTTCTACTTCCAAACTGATTTGGCTCCGTTCGAAGGGACCCCGTGCGTGATCTAGTAGTGATGACGATGGTCCAGATGATCATCATCTTCTGCTTCGTCTTTTCCTTTTCTGCTTCTTGGAGACTCTCTGGTCTCCACTGTCAGCTGCCAGCTGCATGCACAGTTCCTCCTTCTCGTCCTCCTTTTTCCGTAGTAGCGCCACCATCTCCCGATGTTCCTTAGACTTTTTGTGATTCTTCATGGTTTCTGCACTTTGGGAGTTTTCATCACAAGCTGGGCAGAACAGGTCATCGTAATATTCGATGTCGTCCAACAGGTCATGGTAATATTCGGTGTCATCTTGAGCTAGGCCAGTGAGAGGGTCTTCTATTTCCTCCATACCCAGCTGGACATTAGCCAGCTTTTGTTCCAAATCCAGACATCTTTCCTGAAGAGACTTCTTCAGGCGTTCAGCTTCATCCAGCTTTTTCTGGGCTTCCTGCAAATCTTTTACTAATGACGTCATTTGTGATTTCAATACTTCAACTTCATTCGGAGATTGGTTGATCGGACTATTCAATCCCTCTACTGCAGCAGCTGTTTCAACCTTCTGTTGTTCAACATTGACGTGAGTCAGCGTACTTTTGGCATCCAAGGGTTGCTCTGCTGCCATCTTCTCAGTCTGTGTTGCAACCTCAGCTATTTCAATAACTTTTGGGAGCTCCAAACCCCTCTCCTTTGAAGATTTAAACTCCTGTTCAATTTGTTCCCATTTCAGAGTCTTGTCCTTCAGCATATGAAGGAGTTGGCTGACCGTTAACTCTTCTGACCTCATACGTTTCCCAGTAGCTGCAGGGCAGTTTATAACCTTGCCCTGGGGCTCCTTTGCTGTTTCTACTTCGCCATCATCCGCAGCCTCAACCATTCAAATTTCCCCACTTGAATCGTCCGGTGATGCTGCACCCAACTTCAGTAGGAGCTCGGAGTTCATGGCGACCAAATCAGTCTTTTCTGCCTGCAATCCGCTAACAAGCGCTTTCAGTTGCTGAACCTCTTGCTCCACCAGATTAAAGCACGCACCTTCTGAAACCAAATCAGCTTTGATTCGTTTGGCCTCCTTGCCCCGACGGTTTGTGTGCTCCTGCTCCTTTTTCTCCATCAGCTGTTTCTGTTGTCTTTCCAGGTTCTCCCACTCTGTGTCGCAAAACTTTTTCATTGCTTTCATCTCTTGTTCGAGACGGCAACTCAATTGTTCTAATTGCTGTTGTAATTTGAAATGGAGTTGAGTTCGAGCCCGGTGTTCCTCAGAATTGTGCATATCTGTAAACTGGACAGACTCAGAATTCTCTGTCAAACTATGTTGTTGTTGTTCAGTGGAATTCTGTTCTGAAACTTTGTTCTCCTCTGAAGCATAAGCATTTATGCACTCCTTCGTTTTTCCAACCTTAGTCAGCAAGTCCATTTTAAACTTGTCTTTCGCACCTGGGCTGGTCTTATCGTCATCCGTTTCAGAGTCTGAGCTGATTGTCTTCACCGAGTTCTCACTCATTATTGCTTTTAAATAGTGCCATTCCATGTTTATTTCCCAGATCCACTCCCGTCCCAGAAGTGGTGGACCTCCCTCAGGTAGTACATATAAATACATTCCTTGGTGTTCTTTGCCCCTGTCTCTCACCTTGACTTTTATCTTTCCTATGGGGTATACTTTCTGCCCCGTGTATGTCTGCAATACGATCTTGGTATCTCTCAAGGGTATGTGTGAGAATAGCCGGTTGTAACCCCTTCGATTTATGACTGATAGGGCTGATCCTGTGTCCAATTCCATTTTCACTTGGACTCCGGCTATTTTTAGCATGACCCAGATAGTTTGCAGGTCAGCTTCCTTACTCACATTGTGAATTCTCAGACTACCCAGTTCCTGAACGGTTGGGTCTGAATCCGAATTCTGTTCATCTGAACTCTTCTCAGCCACCTTGTGTACCTTATTGTACTTTTCCTGCGGTGACTTTTTTTTGTTGTTGTTGGTCTTCTTTCCTGACCGGCATACCTTAGCTATGTGACCAAGTTTGCCACATTTTCTACATTCCTGGTTTTTAAACCAGCATTGGTTCTGGTCGTGTGTTGTCTTCCCACAACGATAACATTTCGATGTACCCGAAGTAATTTGATCCACACTGAGTACCGCTGCCTTCAGCTGCATTTCCGCTGTGCCTCTCGCTGCGGCTTCGTGCGATGCTGCAATAAGGACAGCCTTATCAAGTGTGAGATCGTTCTCTTCTAGCAGACGCTTTTGTGTTCCTTCCTTCGACAACCCACACACGAACTTGTCTCTCAATGCCTCTGTCAGATTTTCCCCAAACTGGCAGTATTTCGCTAGTCTACGCAGTTCGACCAAGTATTCCGCGTTGCTTTCCTCTTTCCGTTGCATTCTCGCATAGAATTTGAATCGTTCCGCCAACATCAGTGGTGTGGGGTTCAAATGATCCTTCAGGACAGCAACAATATTAGCGAAAGTCTGATCCGCCGGTTTAGCTGGTGATAGAAGATGCTTCAATAGCCCGTATGTCTTTGTCCCCATTGCGTTTAATAAGGTGAGAGTTTTATCATCATCTGCTATCTTATTGGCCTCACAATATATCTCGATACGTTCTACGTACGTGGCCCAATCTTCCACCTCGGAATCGAAGTTGTTGATGTTACCATGCTTAGGCATCTTCACTATCTCTCACTATCTTTCTGCGAAACAAACACGAAATTTTTCTTTAACTTTTTTTTTCAAAATGGCGGTTTCCCGCGCTTGTCTCCTTCCCCCACCGACTTTCAAAATGGCGGTTTCCTGCTTCTGTCGTCTTCCCCCCTACTGGCGGCTTCCCGCGTTTCTTCCCCTGGCGGGAGGGGTAAGCTTTTCCCTCGGGCGACGACCGCTGGCTTTCGGGGTTCGCAGCCTGCGCGTCAGCTTCAGTGCGTTCCTTGTTCCCTTTTCTCGGCAGGGCAACCGGCGCTGGGTACAACCCATTGACGGCGAACAGTTTCAGCCGCTGGGCTGGATCTCGCTCAGTCTCCCTCGCTCGGGCTCTGTTGTTCCCTTTTCTCAGCAGGGCAACCGGTGCTGGGTACAACCCGTTGACGGCGAACAGTTTCAGCCGCTGGCTGGATCTCGCTCAGTCTCCCTCGCTCGGGCTCTGTCTCTCCCGCTCGCTCGGGCTCTGTCTCTCCCTCAGCGGCTTCCAATCGCGCCTCCCAGCCCTCTCGCAGTCCGGTGCTTTCCTCCCCGGCTGCGGCTGAGTTCCCCGCGGTTTATTTATTTTTATATCTTCCCGCGCCTTACGATCCCGGTCGCAGCGCCTCGTGGCCTCGGTAGCTGCCCGGCCTTTTTCGGCGGTCGTGGTCTAGCTGTCTCACGACGCCGTTGCGTCTCCCAGCCCGCTTGTACCGCGGCTTCCGTGCTCCACGCTGCCCCAGTCTCAGCGCCCCTGGGCCCGACTTCTGTCCGGCTCCTTTCCCCCGACTGTGGTCGAGTTCACCGCCCTTATTCTCCGTTTATTTTTTTATTTTCCCTTTACTCACAGTCACCGTGGCCGACTTGCTTCTCGTGCTGATCGGCTCACTCACCACCGTGGCAGAAGGGACAATCAGTGCCTGTTGCTGATGGAAGGCTTTGTGTCTGAATTCTTCCTTCTTCCTTGCTCTGCAGACTCGAGTTTTCTCTCAGCAGAACGACGAGGGCGGGTGCCTCTTCTCGACGCTCGTTAACTGCTTCGGAAGTATTGTTGCCGCAGGGTAAGATCGAACTTGTCGCCACTGTAAAGTCTGTAGGTATTATGGCGAATTAATACACAGACTACAAGAGTAACTTTAACAGGACTTTACTATTCGAAGGTCAGGGCGAATCTGCCCAATAAATCCTGACACAGCACTTATCTACCGGTGTGGTCACCATCGGTATTACAGTATACAGCAGCCAAGATAAAGTAGTGCCACACCTAAAATAGTTCTCTTAAAGGTGAACGGTTACATACAATAGTTCTCTTAAAGGTAGAACAGTTACATACACTACAGCAGAAGCATCTGCGAAGCTTCTTCTACTTCATGAAATATTCAGGCAAGTCAGTCACTTCAATGTGGAAGTACTGAATGAAGGACGGCAGGTCTTGGGAGACCGCTAACAAGTTCAGTGTCAACTGGATTACAAAGTGTACAGGGCAGCCTCTCAAAGGGACTAAAAGATATTTGGTTGACTTTTTCTCAGGGATTTAAGAATCTTTCTGAGTCCGATGAAATGTGTTCTCCCACTGTCTGGGAGCGCTGTCAATTTGTATAAACTGCGCTATCCTGGCAAAGACCGAATTGATAGCTTACGTTATGGAGGAGTGTACAGCAAATTGGTTGATCTGATAAAAGTCCCCTGTGGCTTCCTGGAATGAGACTGACTTATATGTTGAGAACTGTGGTCACCTTCTCTGCTGCAGTGAAAGTTGTGCATGCTGGGGAGCTTGGGTGCAAATCTGGCTGCAGCAATGAACAGAGCTCCTTCAAATCTCCATGACTGAAGGGCAACCTTCTGAAACAGAGTTCCTGGGAAAGGTCTCAGAAAGTGCCCCTGGGTCTATACATCAGGATGGTCTGGCTCTTCCCTGCTTGAATAATCTATTTTCCTTACGGCTTCCTATTGCTTCTCTTCCTCCTCTTCTTCCAGCATATAGATCATGTAAAGTGGGATTCCCATTTGATTGTACAGGCCTCAGATCCTAGCTCAGTAATTGTCTTGAAATAGAATGCTTTCCAAGATTAAGACAGAATGTAACAGATGGCTTCCTGAGTATAAGAAGGAAAAAAAATCCAATACCTACAGTAAGTTCCAAGATATGGCCAAAAGTCTCCACAAGCAACCTCAGTTGCGTAGCATCCTTTTAACCAAGTCCTCCCACCTTAATGATGGTTACTGGCAAACTTATATTCTAAACACATAAACCTAGGCTGACACTCTAGTGCAGTACTGAGGGAGTGCTGCACTGTTGGAGGTGCTGTCTTTTTGATGAGACGTTAAACTGAGGCCCCGTCTGCTCTCTCAGGTGGATGTAAAAGATCCCATGGCACTATTTCGAAGAAGAGCAGGGGAGTTATCCCCAGTGTCCTGGCCAATATATCTCTCTCAACCAACATCACTAAAACAGATTATCTGGTCATTATCACATTGCTGTTTGTGGGAGCTTGCTGTGCGCAAATTAGCTGTTGCATTTCCCACATTACAACAGTGGCTCCACTCCAAAAGTACTTCAATGGCTGTAAAGCACTTTGAGATGTCTGGTGGTCGTGAAAGACGCTATATAAATGCAAGTCTTTCTTTTCTTTTTAAACAGTAGCACATAGTCTCAGGGGTAGATAGGAAAGCAGAAGTTATAGAATTTAGGATAGGTGACATCATTCCATCTTAACACCGTCATTTGCAAATTGCTGCCACTGGGCACTTCCACAGTATGCCCTGAAATGCCACAGAATTTATGCCGGCTGCTTCTCTGGCAGAACTCCAGCATACTTTAGCCCTGTTGGAAGTTCCTGGTGCCACAAAGATATCATTGCTGACTTACAGCCTCCAATATTCCAGGGCTTTTAAGGCCAGTGTGTTTTTCACATTGTGGTAAGTTTTTTTTTATTATTTAGAATTTTTCAGAATTTTGTCCACTGCAATTTCTCTGTACAGTATTTTTCAATGAGTATTGAGGGAGCACTGGATTATTAGATGACATCTAAACTGAAATTGCAAAGTGTGCAGGGCAGCTACGTGGAGGGATTAAAGGTTATTTGGTTGAATTTTTCTCAGGGATTTAGGAATCTTTCTGATTCCGATGAACTGTGTTCTCCCACTATCTGGGAGCACTGTCAAGTTGTCTAAACTGCGCTATCCTGGCAAAGACGGAATTGATAGCTTACATTATGGTTTACTTGTTCAGGCAGAAGTTAAATATTCCATAGCAGTATTTGAAGAAGGGAGAGGAGTCTCCTTGGTGAACTGACTAACAATCTTCTGTCAACCAATACTACAACAAACAAAGATTAACTGGTCATTGATTTCACTGTGATTCATGGGGTCTTGCTGTGTGACAAATTGGCGGTTATATTTGCCTATGTAGTCATTGCATTTCAAAGTGATTAATTGGACTGCAACAAATTACAGGAGGACATTAATAAACTTGCAAAATGGGCATATAATTGGCAAATAAAGTCCAACACAGATAAATGTGAGGTATTATATTTTGGTAGGAAGAATAGGGAGGTCACTTATTACTTATTACTTAGAGGTGCGAGTCTAGGTGGGGTAGAGGAGCAAAGGGATCTCGGAGTACAAATACACAAATCACTAAAAGTTGCAACACAGGTTAGCAAGGCCATAAAAAAAGCAAACCAAGCACTAGGGTTTATTTCTAGAGGTATAGAATTGAAAAGTAGTGAAGTTATGCTAAACCCATATCGAACCTTGGTTAGACCACACTTAGGGTACTGCGTGCAATTCTGGTCACCATGTTATAAAAAGAATATAGAGGCACTGGAGAGGGTGCAGAGAAGATTTACAAGGATGAGACCAGAAATATATGGGTGTACATATCAGGAAAGGATGGTTGGGTCTCTTTGCTCTTGAAAAAAGAAGGCTGAGGGGTGACCTAATAGAGGTCTTTAAAATAATGCAAGGTTTTGATCGAGTGGATACAGAGAGAATGGCCTCGATTTTCATTGAGCCGTGGAGGTGGGCTTGGAGGTGTGCGGGGGGTTAAAATCGCAAAAACTGGCGGGCGGGACCCCCCCACCGCCTGGTTCCCGACTGAGCAATTTTAACTCAGTCGTGTCTGATGGTCCCAACTCCGTCCCGCATCCAACAGGCGGGACTGGTCGTTAAGGCCCTTAACAACCACTAAATGGCCTCTATAATCCTATTTTGAAAGGCTCTTGCAAATTTAATCCTTTTCCCAAATGAAACACGCCTGGTGGGAAACACGAATGTGAAACCTGGCGGGAGCACTATCGGATTGCTGACTATCAACTGCAGGTCAACCATTAAAGAGGAGATTTGATCAGCCATCATTTGCAGGTGGCAGGACTTAGTGGTCTGGGGCAACTTTAAGAAGGCTTAACTACACCTGTGGAAGGTTGGAGCCTCACACCCATCTCCAGTGTGACCTCCTGGGAAACCTTTCTCGCCACCTTCACTCAGTGTTTCCTCAACGGAGGCATATACCAGAAGCATGGGAGCCATTTATTTCCTTCCCATCTTGGCATTAGAGGAGCTCGAGCACCAGCCGCGGCAGCAGCAGAACCAGGAACAACAGCAGCACCAGCAACAGCAGCAGCAGCAGGAGCGCCAGGCTGCTGCTCGCCCACCTGAAGCTGCATAGGCCAGAAGGGGCCAGTGCCTGGAAGCCCATCGGCGCAGGAGATACCCCGCAAACAGGGTCTACAGACACAGGGTCAGCTACCTCAACGTGTCTGAGCAGCAGTGCCAAAGGCGGCTCCGACTTTCGCAAGAGGTAGTGACTGACATCTGCGCAATGCTACAGCAAGACCTGCTGCACAGAGGACCAGGTGGACAAGCATTACCAGTGGCCATCAAAGTCACCACTGCAATCAACTTTTTTGCCTCAGGCTCATTCCAGGGATCAGCAGCAGACATCAGCGGCATCTCCCAGGCGGCCGCACACACTTGCATCACGCAGGTAACCGATGCCCTCTTTGCCCTCGTGCACAATCACATCCATTGCACCAAGGATCGAGCAAGTGTCACAGCACGAACGGTTGGATTAGTTAATCTGGCAGGCTTTCCAAGGGTGCAGGGCATCGTTGACTGCACACATGTGGCCCTTAGGACACCCCATCACAAGCCAGGTATTTTTGACAACCGCAAGGGCTTCCACTCCCTCAAAGTTCAGCTGGTGTGTGACCACAAGAATTTTTTTTTGCAAGTTTGTGCCATGTACCCTGGGAGTTGCTATGACTCCATCATACTGCACCAGTCTAGTGTGCCTCCGCTACTCAGTCCGCCAGACCAACTTAACGGATGGCTACTTGGAGACAAGGGTTATCCCCTGAGGACGTGGCTAATGATGCCGTTGAGGAGGCCAGCCAACGAAGCTGAGGAGCGCTACAACTCCAGCCACATTTCCACCAGATCCATTATTGAGCAAACCATCGGTTTGCTGAAGATGCGCTTCAGATGCCTGGATAGACCCGGTGGAGCCCTGCAGTACTCAGCAGCCAGGGTCTCCAGAATTGTTGTGGTTTGCTGCGCACTTCACAACATGGCACAGCATCGTGGCTTGCAGATTCCTGAGGGCCAAGTGACTCCTCACATATCCTCCTCAGATGAGGAGGAGGAGGAGGAGTGCGAAAATGAACATCCTGCAGAGGCGCATCAACCAACGGCAGCATTGCGTGAGAACATTGCTGCCCGGGATGCAAGGAACGCACTCATCCTGGCCAAATTTGCTTAGCCTAGTCAATCAAACACTTTTGCCTCGCTGCGTCTTACCAGAGCTTTGACAATGGCCAAGAACCAGAGGATTCCTAGCACTCTGACCACCATACTGACAGTTGCAAGTTTTCCGAAGGCCTCAATGTGGAAGTCCCAATAGCAAAATGACAGATACCACTACTGCAACATTTGCCATCAGAATTTTTATGTTCAATAACGACGTGATGGCATTTTTACAATAAACACAAAATTGCACCCAAGTGACTACCCTTGTGACTGTGCAGAATTTTCCTCTTATGCGTGCTCCTACGTGGTGCCTCCCCTGTGGCTGCAGCAGATGTGGAGGCCCCTTGCTCACTTTCCTGCTGCTCCTGTCTCGACACCTTTGGCAGGCGTCCTCAGGGGTTGCAAGCCTGTGAGGGCTTGTCAACAGTCTGCTGCTCCTGCAGCTTTGCAGGAGTTGAGACGTCTATCTCACTTGGGTGTGAACTCCGGTGGGGCTCTGACCGAGGGCTCTGCAGTGGCATGGAAGTGTGAACGCTTGGCGAGGAGCCCCCACTTCCTTGAGGTCTACCACCAACCTCCCTCTCATGGGTCAGGTCCCCCTCGGCGCCTGCAAGTGGCTGGAGAGCACCTTGCTGCACATCAGGGGGCCATGGGGACCCGTATCTGCAATGGCAATCCTACTCAGAAGGACTTCCATGAAGGTTTGGTTTCTCTGTTCAATAGACGCCCATCGCTCCTCAAGAGATGTCATTCTATTCTGAACAATGACCATGTTTTCCATACCCTGGCGACCAAGCGCCTCCATGGCCATAGCCATCCTCTACTCTACCATAGCCATCCTCTCCTCTATGGTAGCCAGCCTTACCACGGAGGTAGCAATCCTTTCCATGGAGGTAGCCATTCTTTCCATGGTGATGCGTTCATGCACCAATGACTCCACAAAGGCTCTGCTCATGTTCGCTATGGACTCCTCCATTCGCTCCACACTCACAGCGACCCGAGAGACAAAACCTGCCAGAGACTCCTGCATCTGTGCCTGGAGTTCCATCATCTCTGATTTTATGGATGGACCCAGAGGTCGACATGCTTCTGAGCCGAGCTGGCAGAGTCCTGCGCCCTCCGACTAGGACTCTCCACTGCTGTCCCTGCCTCCACAATCTGCTGATGCTCACTTGTGAGCAGTGATACACCAGGTGACAACACTACTCTATGTCGTGAAAGTCCCACCGAGGTGTGAGTGTCTGCGCTGGTGCTAGGTGCGCTGAATTCTGCTGACGCTGCGCCCTCAGAGGTTGCAGCTTCCTCTGAGGAGTCTGGCTGCTCAGCCTCTTCTTCCTGGCTAGGGGGGACGGGAGCTGGTGATGGTCCATTGGGGAAGTAAAGGAAAGAGTCAGAGATGTGATGCAAAGGCTACATGCACATAGATTTTTGTAGATGCTCATAAGTCCATCTGTTACAGCTTCACAATCATTATCAGCGACTCATGCAATATCAAAGAGAGAGATGGGAAACTTGTCTGTCACCAGCTTGCTGTGTTTCACCTGTCTGTCCGTCCCCCATGCGCAAATCATCCTCTATTCCCATAATTTCCTGCATGGCCTCCTCCCAGGGGGTCAGGTAGGCTATTGAGACTGTGCCTCCTCTTGTCCTGGCGCGCTCTCTTTTGTTGTGAGCTCTCTTTTCCTGCAATGAGGGAGACAAGTGGAGGTTGAGTGAGAATGAAGGAAACACAGAAACATAGAAGACAGGAGCAGGAATAGGCCATTCGGCCCCTCAAGCCTGCTCCGCCATTCAATGAGATCATGGCTGATCAGCCAAATTCAGTACCCTGTCCCTGCTTTCTCCCCATATCCCTTGATCCCTTTAGCCGTAAGAAATATATCCAACTCCTTCTTGAATATATTTAATGAATTGTCCTCTACTGCCTTCTGTGGTAGAGAATTCCACGGGTTCACCACACTCTGGGTGAAGAAATTCCTCCTCGGCTCTGTCCTAAATGGCTTACCCCTTATCCTTATTCTGTGACCCCTGGTTCTGGACTCCCCAACCATCGGGAACATCCTTCCTGCGTCTAGTCTGTCCAGTCCTGTCAGAATTTTATAAGTTTCAATGAGATCCCCTCTCATTCTTCTAAACACTAATGAGTATAAGCCCAATCGACCCAAGCTCTCCTCATACGTCATTCCTGCCATCCCAGGTATCAGCCTGGTGAATCTTCGCTGCACTCCTTCCATGGCAAGTGCATCCTTCCTCAGATAAGGCGACCAAAACTGCACACAATACTCAAGGTGTGGTCACACCAAGGCCCTGTACAACTGCAGCAAGACATCCTTGTTCCTGTACTCAAACCCTCTCGCTACGAAGGCCAACATACCATTTGCCTTCTTAACTGCCTGCTGCACCTGCATGCATAACTTCAGCGACTGGAGCTCAAGGACACCCAGGTCTCGTTGCACTTCCCCTTCTCCCAATCTATTGCCATTCAGATAATAATCTGCCTTCCTGTTTTTGACACCAAAGTGGATAACCTCGCATTTATCCACGTTATATTGCATCTGCCATGCTTCTGCCCAATCACCCAACCTGTCCAAATCATACTGGAGATTCTCGGCATCCTCCTCACAGCACACACGCCCACCCAGCTTTGTGTCATCTGCAAACTTGGATATATTACCTCTAGTTCCCTCGTCTAGATCATTAATATATATTGCGAATAGCTGGGGTCCAAGGACCAATCCCTGCAGGACCCCACTATTCACTGCCTGCCACTCGGAAAAAGACCCGTTTATTCCAACTCTTTGCTTTCTGTCTGCCAACCAGTTCTCTATCCAAGTCAATACCTTGCCCCCAATCCCATGTGCCTTAACTTTACACGCTAACCTCTCATGCGGGACCTTATTGAAAGCCTTTTGCAAGTAAAAATACACCACATCCACTGGTTCTCCCTTATCTATTTTACCAGTTACATCCTCAAAAAATTCCAGTAGTTTAGTCAAGCACGATTTACCTTTTCTAAATCCATGTTGACTTTGTCTGATACTGTCACTGTTTTCGAAGTGCTGTGCTATTACATCTTTTATAATGGGCTCTAGCATTTTCCCCACTACCGATGTCAGGCTTACCGGCCTGTAATTCCCCATTTTCTCTCTACCACCTTTTTTGAATAGTGGGGTAACATTAGCTACCCTCCAATCCATGGGTACTGTTCCAGATTCTATCAAATGTTGGAAGATGATCAGCAATGCATCTAGTGTTTCTAGCGCCACTTCCTTAAGTAGCCTAGGATGTAGATTATGAGGCCCTGGGGATTTATTGGCCTTCAATCCCGTCAATCACCCGAACACCATTTCCCTACAAATACTGATTTCTTTCAGATCCTCCCTCTCATTAGATCCTATGTTCCCTGACATCTTTGGGAGGTTATTTGGGTCCTCCTTTGTGAAGACAGAACCAAAATATGTATTTAATTGGTCTGCCATTTCTTTGTTCCCCATTATAAATTCCCCTGATTCTGACTGCAAGGGACCTACGCTTGACTTCACCAATCTTTTTCTCTTTACATATCTATAAAAGCTTTTACAATCAGTTTTTATGTTCCCTGCAAGCTTACTCTCATATTTGTTTTCCCCTTTCTTAATTAATCCCTTTGTCTTCCTTTGTTGAATCCTGAACTGCTCCCAATCCTCAGGTTTACTGCTTTCTCTGGCCAATTTATATGTCCTCTCCTTGGATCTTATGCTATCCCTAATTTCCCTTGTTAGCCACGGTTGAGTCACCTTTTTTGTTTTATTTTTATGCCAAACTGCGATGAACAAATTCTGTAGTTGATCCATACGGTCTTTGAATGTTTGCCATTGTCAACCCTTTGAATGACATTCCCCAATCAATCCTACCCACCTCGCACCTCATACCATCATAGTTTCCTTTATTTAAATTCAGGACCCTAGTCTCTGAGTCAACACTGTCCATTTTAATGAAGAATTCGATCAAATAATGATCGCTCTGACCCAAGGGGCCTCGTACAACAAGATTGCTAATTAATCCTTTCTCATTACATAATACCCAGTCTAAGATAGCCTGATCTCCAATTGGTTCCTTGACATATTGGTCCAGGAAACCATCCCGTATACACTCCAGGAATTCCTCCTCCACAGTATTGATACTAATTTGGTTAGCCCAATCTATATGTAGATTAAAGTCACCCATGATAACTGCTGTGCCCTTATTGTACGCTTCTCTAATTTACCTTTTAATGCCAAACCCAACTTCCGCATTACTGTTTGGAGGTCTATATACCACTTCCACTAACATTTTCTGCCCTTCGGTATTTCTCTGTTCTACCCATACAGATTCAACAATATCAGAGCTAATATCCCTCCTTACAATTGTGTTAATCCTCTCTTTAACCAGCAATGCTACCCCACCTCCTTTTTCTTTTTGCCTATCTTTCCTGAATATTGAATACCTCTGGATATTGAGCTCCCAGCCTTGGCCACCCTCGAGCCATGTTTCCGTAATCACAATCAAATCATATTTGTTTACCTCTATTTGCGCAGCTAATTCATCCACCTTATTACGAATGCTCCTTGCATTAAGACACAAAGCCTTCAGGCTTGTTTTTTTGATGCTCTTAGAACTTTTAGAATTATTATTTACTGTGGCCATGATTGATTTAAACCGTTGATTTCTCTGACTGCCACTTTTGTTTTTCTCCTTCCTATCTTTTGCTTTTATCCTTGTTTCCCATTCCTCTGTCTCCCTGCTCAGGTTCCCAATCCCCTGCCATTTTAGTTTGAACCTTCCCCCAGAGCACTAGCAAACACTTCCCCTAAGACATTGGTCCTGGCCTTGCCCAGGTGCAAACCATCCGGTTTGTACTAGTCCCATCTCCCCCAGAACCGGTTCCAATGTCCCAGGAATTTGAATCCTTCCCCCTTGCACCATTCCTCTAGCCATGTATTCATCTGAAATATCCTTCTATTTCTACTCTGACTAATGTAGGAAGCCACACAACACCAGGTTATAGTCCAACAACTTTATTTGAAATCACAAGCTTTCGGAGCGCTGCTCCTTCATCAGGTGAAGTGAAGAGAAGCACATACAGGCACAGCATATATAGTCAGAGAAAACTGCCAGATGATTACAGGTAATCTTTCTAACTGCCCTTTATCACACTTCGGCAGAGAGATAATCACAGCAATCGAATGTGTGATTGATGTCCAAAGAGGTCTGTCAGGAAAACATTACATGAAAGAAAAATGTATGAAAAACAGAAAAAAAACAAAAAAGTTTGCAGGAAATCACAGCAGATCCGGCCGCATCTGTGCAGAGAGAACAAGCCAACGACGACTCGATTCTGGATGACTCTACATCAGGTGGGGTTACATGTAGCGTGACATGAACCCAAGATCCCGGTTGAGGCCGTCCTCATGAGTGCGGAACTTGGCTATCAGTTTCTGCTCGACGATTTTGCGTTGTCGTGTGTCTCGAAGGCCACCTTGGAGAATGCTTACCCGAAGATCGGAGGCTGAATGTCCTTGACTGCTGAAGTGTTCCCCGACTGGGTGGCTGAAGTGTTCCCCCTCTGACTAGCATGTGGCACTGGTAGCAATCCTGAGATTACTACCTTTGAGGTCCTATTTTTTAATTTACCTCCTAACTCCTTATATTCAGCTTTTAGGACCTCATCCCATTTTTTACCTATATCGTTGGTACCTATATGCACCACGACAACTGGCTGTTCACCCTCCCCTTCCAAAATTTACTGCAGCCACTCTGAGACATCCTTGACCCTTGCACCAGGGAGGTAACACATCATCCTGGAGTCTTGTTTGCGGCCGCAGAAACGCCTATCTATTCCCCTTACAATAGAATCCCTTATTATTTTAGCACTACCCCTCTTTTTCCTCCCGTCCTGTACAGCAGAGCCACCCCTGGTGCCAGGAAGTTGGCTGCTGCTGCCTTCCCCTGATAAGCCATCCCCCTCAACAGTATTCAAAGTGGTATATCTGTTTGAGAGGGGGATGTCCACAGGGGACTCCTGCACTACCTGCCTGCGCCTACTACTCTGCCTGTTGGTCACCCATTCCCTTTCTGCCTGTGCAACCTTTACCTGCGGTGTGACCAACTGATCAAACGTGATATCCATGATGTCCTCAGCATCGCAGATGATCCAGTATGTATCCAATTGCAGCTCCAGCGCCGCAATGCAGTCTGCCAGTAGCTGCAGCTGGATACACTTCCTGCACACATGGTCATCAGGGACACCAGAAGTGTCCCTGAGTTCCCACAGAGTGCAGGAGGAGCATTTCACGGGGCCGAGCTGTCCTGCCATGACTTACCCTTTAATTAATTCAAATTAAATTAAACAAATCAATCCCACCAATTACACTACAGTTAAATGATATTCTTAAGGGCCCTGGTTTACCAACAGTCCCCGCTACACCACAGAGACCCTAGAAACTATAAACCACAGAGTTTAATTTTAAAAAAGAGAGAAATACTCACCAACCAATCACTTACCTGCTTTCTGGTGACGTCACACTTCAATTACTTTTTACTTCTCTCCCTCCCTCTGAGCTCGGAGATTGGAGATTGGTAAGCCTACCTGCGCTCTGCCGCTGCCGCCTCACCCAGGTCCACCGCCGCTGTGGGGCCTACCTGCGCTCTGCCGCCGCCTCACCCAGGCCCGCCGCCACTGTGGGGCCTACCTGCGCTCTGCTGCCGCTTCTGTAGTCGCTCCTCTGCCGCCGCCGCCTCACCAAGGTCCGCCGCCGCTGTGGGGCCTACCTGCGCTTTGCCGCCGCTTTTGTAGTCGCTCCTCTGCCGAGGGAGCGACTACAACAGACTCCTACGAAGAAGGAGTGAGTGTAGAGATTGCATAGCATAGATAGTTAGAAGGGTACAATGATGAAATGAGGTTGCAAGACCAAGGGCCCTCCCTGTGTGTTGTCAGTTGTGTTCAAAGCATCAGAGTGATAGGGAGTGTGAGGGCTGCATGGTGGAATAGTTATGTGAATGTGACCATAGAGAGAGAGGGAATGGGTAAGGGTGCATGGATGTCAGTGTCAAGTGGGATGTGGAGGAAGAGATTGCTGAAGCTGAGTGCTGTTGAGGAAAGGCAATGGGGATCAGATTGAAGGTGATGGGAAATTCAGACTCACTTTTCCAGTGCGCTGAAGGTCATGAAATATTTTCCTGCACTGTATCCAGGTTCTGCGAGTGACTCCCAAGGAGTTGACCTCCTCAGCCACCTGCATCCACACTGCCTTGGTCTGAGTGGGAGGCCTCTTCCTCCCTGATGAAGGGAAGAGCACCTCCCTGTTGGCCCTAGCCCCATCCACTAATGCCTGCAGTGCCACCTTGTCAAAGCAAGGAGCTGATCTGGCCCTCCCGCTTGTCATATTTGCTGCAGCTCCCTCACACTGCACAGTCAAGAAGCTTGGAGGGAACTTCAGTGAGGAAAAACCCATTTGCAAAAGCTTCCCACACGTTGGAAATCAATTGGCCAATTCAGTTTAAATTGCATCAATCTCCCACATCCATTTAGATTCGTGTGGGAAACACGAAATTCAGATAACACAACACCATCCCGCACCTGAGTTAAAATCCCCCCCAATGTTTCCATTTGTGGGGGAGAGCATAACTAGAAGCCATCAATATTAGATAATCACCAAGAAATCAAATAGGGAATTCAGAAGAAACTTCTTCACCCAAAGAGTGGTGAGAATGTGGAACTCGCTACCACAGGGAGTGGTTGAAGCGAAAAGTATAGATGCATTTAAGGGGAGGCTAGATAAGCATATGAGGGAGAAGGGAATAGAGGGTTATGCTGATAGATTTAGATGAGGAAAGATGGGAGGAGGCTCCAGTGGAGCATAAATGATGGCATGGACTGGTTGAGCCAAATGGCCTGTATCTGTCTCATATATCCTATGTAATCCTTTGTAATTGTCTGTGAAGTTCTCTGAGATGTTTCTGACAGATGCGATAAGGCCTTTTCTGAAAGCAAGTCTTTCTTTAGGATACATGAGTGCTTTATTGCTTCTCTGAATTTTAACAAGATAAAATAAAAATAAAACTGCAATAATTTGCAAGATCACTCAGTACTTTTTTACAGCAAGTTTTTTTTTACAGAGAGTTATTTTACAATCATTGGCCTGGGTTTTCTGATCCAGCAGGAATCCTGCCAGATTGGTAGCAGGGCAGGCTTTGCACTCGCCCATCTCATTCCACCCTGACCCTAGTGGACCTCCTGGGATCAGACTAATTATAGTAACTGTGGTGGGCCCCAGTGGTATTTCCATTGATGCAGTTTCGCCCACCTTGGGTGGGGAGTGGGGAACGTTCACATCTGGCGGAAAACTCCAGAAGTAGCAGCAGAAGCCGGCAAGCCGGCAGAATCACTCTCCACTGTATTTCCTGCACTTGGTCCACCTAGGAACCTTCCAAAAATGGTGTAAAAAGCTTGGAAAATCTGGACCTTTGTCCAAATACAAAATATTATATTAATAATAATCCACATTAGATATACCTCTATTTAAGAGAGCTTACAAGCTAATCAGATAAGCAACAAAACAAGATCTGACATTAGCTGAATAGCTAAAAGTAATTGCTGAGTGCTGTCAGAATTTGCATGCTATGACTATTTTTGGCACCTGACACAAAAAGCAGAATATGAATCTGTTTCGTATTGCTAATAAATGTTATCGAAGTGACAGAGTCAGTGATACTGTAGGCGCTTTCAAATATAATTGGCCTGCAAATATGCAAATGGTGCTGCACTGCATTAGTTTCAATTGAACTCTTACAAAGGTGACATAGTATCTCAAAGAATGTGAGGGCTGATTATAAGGTCTCGGCGCAGTGTCAGTGGGATCGCTATGCATTGTGTGTATGGCATAGTAGTGTGGAGAGCTGCCTTCATGTCATTATTATATTTAGAATATATTTGCTGCGCACAAGTACAGAGAACACTCATTATGCAGACAGGGTATCTGCCATGACGTAGCAGCTCTGGGAAAATTTAAAGGGATGTAGCCACTTGAAGCCGTATCTGATGCTCCCTCTGCATTATTTACCATTAAATCTGGGGCCTTAAGGAGCCTTGTGCATTGTAGGTGCACAGGCTATTGCAATTGCAATTAACGGACTTATGGCTCACATTGTCATGTGCTGTATCTATCAAGTATCTATCAAGCCTCAGAAACCAAGGCCTAGAAATTTGGGGGTTTAGTGCCAGCTGTTAAGGCCGGTTTTGTGGGATAAAATGGCGTCTGCCTCGCTTCCATCCACTTCCAGTGCGGGCTGCGCCAGAGGCCATATTGGTTGAGGGCAAAAAAAAAGTGTTGTTTAGCTTCGTCTGAAGCAGGCATTATGCCATTAACATATTCAAACAAGGGCCTAATGCCAAAATACCAGTGCTGCCTGTGCTCTTTTTGCGGGCGGCTGTTACCTTTGGCCTGCGGTGGCACCAGCAAGTTTCCGGCCTACTCTAATTTCTAGACCCAATAATAGAGAGCTCAGTACCTGAAATGCATTTATGCTTCAGGTGGCACAATTGCATTATCATCCCCTATACAGCTTAACATGCAACCTTTAAGATCTTTTCCAGCATTTGTGTCTCAGTTGGTGTTCAAAGACAGTCTATTCACCACTGGCCAGAAAACTGGTGATAGCGGATCAACCGGCTGTTATACGCACCGCCCGATTTTTCCTTTCCATTGAAGTCATTGGAAAGGAACATTAGGCAAGGTGTACAATTGGAGCTAACCCACTACTGCCATTTTTAAGTCTGATGGTGAAAGTTAAGATCTGCCCCCTAGATGTTGGCGGTTCATTCCAAAGCTGCCAAGAAGTTGCTTATTCACAGATAGAACCAGTATTATAAGCTCCATTGCATCTTTTAAGGGAAAATGTGATAAATATTTGAAGCAGAAGAAGAAACAGGGCTATAAGGAGAGAGCAGGGCAGTAGGATTAGTTCTGATGAAAGGTCATCGACCTGAAACATTAACTCTGTTTCTCTCTCCACAGATGCTGCCTGACCTGCTGAGTGTTTGCCAGCATTTTCTGTTTTTATTTCAGATTTACAGCATTCACTGTATCGTGCTTTTGTTTCCAGTAGGATTTGTGTTGGATTGCTCTAGCATAGAGCTGATACAGACACAATGGCCTCCTCCTGTGCTGTGAACATGGTTCGATGGTCCTCATTATAAGTGTCCACTGACATCTGATTGAAGTGGTAAAAAGCTTCCTTTGGAATAGCATGAAACTGGTTCAAATTATCCCTGCAATGCTATAATGAATGCCCGATCACTGGACACGGTTACATAATGATATGCAATATTCTTCATAGCAATTTTACATCTCCAGCATATTATATTGATCCATAATCCCATTCCCATGATTTGGGGTTCAATATGCTCTGTGTAATTTTTAATTAGATGAATTATAAGTTATATCCACAAGAAATTATATAATATTTTGTATATATATATGGATAGATATTGATAGACAGACAGATAGATAGGTAATGGCCGGTAATTTGCGATCAGCGGCGAAGCAAAGGCACTCGTCGCTGACCTCGAAGAAAGTTGCCCACAGAAATCTCTGTGGCGAAAACTTGAGATTTCTCGATGTGTAATTGCTTGTAGCGCTATAAAAAGGGGATTTCTATGGCGATGCTGCAGTGACGTCAACAAGCTGTCTAAACTGCTAATCACATTGAAGAATTCTCACAGACAGGATACCAGGAAATAAATAGCGGCTTTTACTTTTTTTAAATGTTATAGCGAACAAAATAAAGATTTGGGACTTTCACATTAGAAACTTTACAAAAATTTTAATTTTTATCATAATGGAGAAATTTGACATTCCACAAATATAAAAATTAGTTTTTCAGGGCCAGAACAATTGTTTAGCAGTCAATACACTGTTAAAACCCCAGTTACACCTATTCCAACACGACTTAACATTTAATGGGGTATTAAACTGCGATATTAGTGCGGAAAAGCTCCAGTTTTCGTCAGTTCCACTGAATACACTGATTGCCGGCTATGGGGGGAGTCCACAGCACAGCCTGTGTCGGAGTAGTGAACGACTGACTGCAACTTCAGGATTTCCATGTTTAGATGCACATGCGCTAAATCCTGAAGTTGTGGTCAGTTTCAGAGGGGTAATAACGCCGAACACTGATGGTTCACCATCATTACCACCGCAAAATCTGGGCCAATGGCCTAGAAATTCATTGTAGCCACTTTTGGGGCGGTAAAGTCGGGCGGCCGCTAAAGTTTGCGCCCGGCGCAAAATCGAGGCCACTTCTCCGATATTCATTAGCTTCGCCCTAAGAGTTTGCTCGAGCGCTAAAACTGGTGCTGGACGCCTCTCTTTAGGCGCTAAGCCGGAGGTGCTGAGCGAGAGCGCCGAGGCTGGGCGCAGCACAGGTGCGGCCATCTCGTGATTGACAGCAGACACCCTGGCGCCGGCCAGCTCTTAAGGGGGAAGGGTCGACTTGGTCTGCTGCCACGCCCTGGATAGTGGAGCCCTCCAGCTAGGCCTGAACACTGCTGCTGGACCCAAATAGCGCCTGAAGCCATGCAGAAGGCCCGTGAACGAGCGCAGCGCTTCTCAGAGCTTGATCTGAGTGTGCTGGTTGGTGCTGTGGAGAAGAGGCGCCATATTTTGTACCCGGACAATGGCAGGAAGGCGCCGGGCCGCGTCTACCGGAGAGCCAGGAGGCATGTCGCCAGCAAGGTGTCAGCCAACAGCGAGGTCCCCAAGAGCGGTGTCCAATGCCGCAAAAAGTTTAATGACCTCCCTCGGATTGTCAGGGTGAGTACCCTTTCCAGTGTCCTCCTCATCCTTGCATGTGCACCTCACATTATGGGCAAAGGGACCTGAAAGCCCTAATGGCCAGCCCTCATGCAGCAGCTATGGGACAGGCATGAACATCAATTGCACATTCTGCACTTAACACACTGGCCAAGCTATTCCACCATGGGAGGCAGTGCACACAAGATCAGGGCTACACACTGGCCAGGCTATTCCACCATGGGAGGCAGTGCACACAAGATCAGGGCGACACACTGGCCAGGCTATTCCACCATGGGAGGCAGTGCACACAAGATCAGGGCGACACACTGGCCAGGCTATTCCACTATGGGAGGCAGTGCACACAAGATCAGGGCGACACACTGGCCAGGCTATTCCACCATGGGAGGCAGTGCACACAAGATCAGGGCTACACACTGTATTTAGAGGCCGTCCTTTCTCTTGCAGGCCAAGCTGGCCAATAATAAGAAGAGCTGGACTGCGACCGGGGGAGGCTGACCCCAGATCCAGCCGCTCACCGAGCTGCAACACCGCGTGGAGCGCATCATGGGTGGCCGGGTGATTGGCCCCGTTGCATGTGGAGATGCCGACCCTGTTCTGGGCACCAATGGTAAGGACATCACCTTTTGGACCTCTCTCGTCCCACTTGCGCATCAGATCTACATTCTTTGCCACTGTCCGACCAATGCGCTGAATGCCACCACTCATGCATCCCTCGCTGACGCCCTCTCCTCACTCTAAAGCTACTCTTGTGCCTTCCTGCTTTCAGATGGTGAGGAGGAGGTCCCTGAACTTGCCAGTGACAGCCCCTCAGAAGAGGAGGAGGAGGAGGAGCAAGAGGAAGGCGGCCCATCAGGGGAACCCTCAGCCGCGGCAACCCATGCGAATGTAGGGGACACGTCTTCCCTGGAGGGGAGCGTGACGGAAGTGTCGGAGGGGAGGGGAGCTCATGGGACCTGCGGCCTGCAGAAATGCGGGAGGGGGGTGGAAGCTCAGCGGCCTTCTCCCCAGAGGGGGGAAGGGTCGGAGGGGAGTCCAATTGCTGGGCCCAGCGGCGTCCAGCAACGCAGGAAGGGTCGGCCAGCTCGGCGGCCTTCTCCCCAGAGGGGGGAAGGGTCGGAGGGGAGTCCAATTGCTGGGCCCAGCGGCGTCCAGCAACGCAGGAAGTGTCGGCCAGCTCGGCGGCCTTCTCCCCAGAGGGAGAGTCCGGCCTCCAGTCCGGAGATGGTCTTCGCCGAGGAGATGGGACGCCTCGAGGACTTGTCCGCGGACTCGGAGCGCCGGCACACGGAGCTCATGGGGGTAGTGGCACGGTTGCCTGAGGCCATCGAGTCCCTCTCTCAGAGTGTCACCGATGTCGGGGCCTCACAGGCCATCAGTTTGGCGGAATTCGGGGCAGAGCAGGCAGCGAGTCGGGCGGCATTCGGGGCAGATCAGGCAGCGAGTCGGGCGGCATTCGGGACAGCTCAGGCAGCGAGTGGGCAGCTGATCAGTGGTGCCGTGCAGTCACTGGGTGCTCTGATGAGGTCACTGAACAGGGCAACATGGGCACTCACTGCTGCCACACTCGCTGTGTCAGCCAGGCATCGCCAGGGCACCCGGCGCGCTGCAGCAGCACAGCGGTCTGTCCCTCGGCAGATTGGTGCGCATGCTGCAGTGCTGGCCCGGGCGAGTGCCAGTGTCTCAGGCAACCAGCGAGCGCCTGCCATCCGCCAGCTTGCCCCCATTCCTCCAGCCGCCACTGCCACTCCCCCAGTGGAGCTGCCAGGAGCTGCTGCAGCGACTGATGCTGGCCAGCCACAGCTGCAGCATTCACCAGCCGCCCACTGGACGGCCAGACCTCGACTAGGCCGACCCCCAAGGGCATCTGCCGTCACGACATGTGCCCCTCAGGAGCCTGCCCCCAGCTTTGCAGCAGCCAATGCCTTACTTTGAGGAGGAGCAGCAGGGCGGGCAGGGGCCACACAAAGATGGCCAAGGCAATGCCCTAGCGGGCCAAAAAGTCGAATGTGTGGCCAGTTGTGTTTGTTTTTTGAAGGCCGAGAATTGGATGTTTGTTTTTTGAAGGCCGAGGATGTGATGTTTGTTTTTTACGAAGGCCGAGGATGATGGCCATTTTAGTTGCACTGTTTTGTTAATCCTCTCCAGGTTGTGGGAGCGAGTAATGTGTTTGAGTGTTTTTTGGGGGTTTCGTCTGTTTTTGGTTTTCATGTGGGAAGGGCCCTGAGTTTGTACAATAAAGCATTTTATTTATTAACATTGTCCATGTTTGATCTTTGAAGTGTTTGTTGCCTTAACCGGCTGAGGGCTTGCGGAGCGGCTGCAATCATGTTCTTTCATTGGCAGAAGCCATTCCCTGACAGGGGGCCTAGAAGTGACGTTCAATAAGCCGGCGACGGGCAGCCCTTGGACCTTCTGCCTCCCTCCTGGGCTGGTACTCCTCGTCCTCCCCCTCCTCATGCTCCTCCTGCTCCTCCTCCTGAGGTGGTGGTCCAACGTGAGGTGGCAGTGCCTGAGTCCTGCAGATAGCCAGGTTGTGCAGCATGCAGCAAACGACGACGAATTGGGAGACTCGCTCCTGCGAATACTGGAGGGCTCCCCCGGAGCGATCGAGACAGCGGAACCGTTGCTTGAGGACGCCGATTGTTTGTTCTATGATGTTCCTAGTCGCTTGATGGCTCTCGTTGTATGCCTCTTCAGCAGGGGTCGTGGGCACGCGGAGCGGGGTCATGAGCCAGGTACACAAAGGATAGCCTTTGTCTCCGATAAGCCATCCTCTTGGGTGAGGCTGTGCCTGGAACATGTCAGCCACAGTTGTCTGTTGCAGGATAAAGGCATCGTGGCTGCTGCCTGGAAAGCGGGCATTGACAGCTAGGATGCGCTGCCTGTGGTCACACACCAGCTGTACGTTGAGGGAATGGTAGCCCTTCCGGTTGCGGTAATCCTCGGCATGCTCCAGAGGTGCCCGCAAAGCCACATGCGTGCAGTCAATGGCGCCCTGCACCATGGGGAAGCCCGCTATTCTTGCAAATCCCACTGCACGCTGCTGCTGCTTGTCCAGGGTCATGGGGAAGGAGATGAATTGATGTCTCCTTCTGAAAAGGGCATCGGTCACCTGGTGGATGCAGCAATGCACGGCGAACTGGGAGATGTTAGCGATGTCCCCAGCAGCGGATTGGAAGGAGCCGGTGGCATAGAAGTTGAGAGCCACCGTCACCTTCACTGCCACCGACAGAGACGTCCTGCGCATCAGCTGTGGCTGCAGATCTCTGTGAAGCAGCTGGCAGATGCCTGCAACCACCTCCCTTCTGAATCGCAGCCTCCTAACACACTTCGCGGCAGACATGGTCAGATAGGAGGACTGCTGGCGGTATACCCTGGGTGGGTAAGGCCTCAGTTGGCGACGCCTGTTGCCCCCTCTGCGTCTAGCCAGGGCTGCCACTCTCTCACGGCGTCTATAAGCCCTTCTGGCATAAGGCTGAAAGTCAGCGTTGGCACCCAATGCAGCCCCCATTATATGCTGGCAAACACTGAGCTCTCAATGAAGGCAAAGATAATTGCTAAGCTCTGGCCTGAGCCAAAAATACCTGTCCTAGTGTTGGTCCAAACCAGTAAGCTCTCCTCCTTGGTCTCTCTCCAAAAAACCGTTGCACAAGAGCGAATGCTGCAAAATGGCTGGCCTTTATAGTGCAGGGTAAGTGCCCTTTAATTTGCGCTCCCTGTGGCCCGCCTCGGCTGTGTACTGTTCCACTTCACAGTCGTTAGGGCCGCCCGGCGCACAATGGGCCGGCGCGAGTGAAGTTCCGGTTCGGGGCGCACAAAGGGCGTTGCACGACGAAATGACGTCATGATCTGCGCGCGCAGCAGGGCGCGCGCTAAGACTTTGCGCCGGCGCTAAATGTGTACTGAAGTTGGGGCGAGGCGCAGATCGCACTGCGCCCGGGCGCTAAGCGCCTAGCGCTCGAGATCTACTCCTCCTAAGGCGCTAACGGCTGGCGCGCCCAACTGAATTTCTAGGCCAATATGTCTACCAGTCCTGTCTGTGTCAGCATCAAAATGTCCTCTTTGAATTCTTTGGAAAAATTCTTGAGCTGTGATGGGAATCCCAGCAGCCTTTTCATTAACTAAATATTTTAAGATCTTCAAAAGAGAAGGTTTTATCATTTGAAACTAAGGCTATGTTTGCAACCCTACCCGCCCAACATCAACTGAGTAGGTGAGCAGTTAAAATTGCCCAGGTTACTTACCCATCCTCCAATTTCCAGGATCCTGCCGTCTGTGATTTTGACTCAAGCTTCTGGACGGGCGGTAAAGCCATCCATCCTAAGTTGGTGACAGATGCAGATCTCAAAGTCCCATTACTTTACGAGGCTCCGACAGCTATTTAAACGCTGGCCTAAATGGTTGATGAAATTAAACTGGAAAGCATGCCACCCATGCAAATTTTTTGGCTGGACTATTTTTAAGACTGTCATGCTGAGCAGAGGAAAAGAAAATGTCAACAGAATTCGACTGAGCACCCATCAGCCCATAGCGATGTTTGCTTTCATATCCTCTAAATCTTGCAATTCACTCAAGGTGACATGCTCATTCATAGCTTTTTTCTGTAAATGATTTAATTGTGGGCTTGTTGATCACTCCTAAAAGCTTTCTGCCTTCCATATAATCCCTTGAGCTTAGAAGTGATAAAGATCTTCATAAAAAGACCTAAATAGCAATCCCCTGGGGCTATGGGATATGTTTAGTACTATACCTACATTTTTAGAGACAGCTAGTGCAGTGTTCACATTTTTCACTAGTATTAGCTGGTATTCTAATAATTTATTTACCCCATCCCTGTACTCCTGGTATCTCTATACTGTGTTGCCCAAGGTACATTTTACCTGCTGAAGGAGTTGTGAATTAAGTTTGTCACAATTAATTACTCTAGCTATGTTAGCATTCCATCACTTCCCCTTTTGCTCAACTCACATATCTGCCCCTTATCCTTGCTGCCACTCACCTCAGTTAAAAAACATTTCTGAAAGCATTTTAAGCGATTTGTGCGAACCAGCTTGTCAGATTGCATAGTCACAAGGTAATAAGCTTACATAGGAAACTCATTATAAATATGGACCATTTTCCGAGGTTTCTGCCAATCTTCCATTAAAATTACAATGAAAGAACACCTGCAGAAATTCTTCCCCAATGTGTCCGCTCTTATTCCTGGGTGTTGATTCCTCTAAATATTTTTGCCACACATTGATTTCTTCAATAACTAGGGAATTCTTAACAGGCTGGCTAAAGGGTCTGGCTGTTCTACTCACCTGTATATTAAGAACTGCATTACAACAGCTGATCAACTTAAGGCATATTTAACATTGGGATGTGTTGGTGAAAAAGTTATCAACAAGAAGAAAAAGATGGACCTGTACTTGCATTAGGTGCAAAATCTGAAGCTATTAAAGACCAAACATTTTCACTACAATAACAGAACTGATTTTAGGATCTATAATAGTTTGTTCAGTAATAAATGGTTTACGTTCAAAGAATAAAATAACAATTCTTCCATTGATACAAGTGAAAGAATAAAAGATCATCTAGTCTGTTCAATTTTCATATAGCGGCAGAAATTCCATTCCCTACGGGTGTGTACGCGCTGTGTACTCACCCGTAGGGCCAACAGAAATGCCGGTTTCAGGCATGCACTGCGCATGTGCTGGAAAGCGGCATTTCCGATCTGTCAAGAAAGCTCTTGACAGATCCTCCGGCTGCCCTGGAGCAGCGCCTCTGCGGGGGGAGAGTTCCGTTTTTTTGAGACCCTTCGCCCGCAGAAAACACTTACAATTCATGCGCCTGGTAAAAGCAGGTGTAAGGCCTGCTTTTAATAGGATAAGAGTTGAAAAAAGTTTTTTTTAAATTCCACTGATTTATCATTTAAAAATACTTTAAAGAAAGGTAAGTTTATTTTTAGCCCTGTTAAAAACTTTAATTATTTTCATCAAAAAATAAAATTTTTGTTTAAAATACTTAATTTATGCAATTTAAAGTCATTTTAAAAATGTGATGTTTTTTAAAATTTATTTAAAGTTTTACTATGTTTTTGGGGTGATCTCCATTCATATATTTGACAGGTCTTCCTGTCAAATGTATGAAGGGAGATTCCCTTCTCTGATTGGCTCCCCATGGCCCACGTGATCCCAGGGACACTGCGAACCGCCTGCACCTCTGGGATACGTGGGCCCTGCGCAGCGGTAGTTTGGAGAGGCCCAGCAATGGAACTCTGCGCCTCCCGGGAGCCCTCCGGTCCAGGTGCAGATTTTTCCAGATCGCAGCCCTCCGCCCACATGAACAGAATTTCATAGTTTCCTAATATATTTTTATTTAGTAAATTCTAAATTATGTGAATATACCAGGGTATGTGCTGTAGGGGGTGGCGTGTGTGCCCAGTCAGCTCTGCCACTGACTGTCTCTGAGCGGTTCGAATCGCTCCCACATCCCTGGGTTCTAGACACCGGGCTTAGGTACAGGCGGCGATACAGAATTAGAGTAGACAACTGGTTTGGTACAAGAAAACCGTAATTTTATTAAAGGCACAACAATATTATGACACTGGAAATTACTAGATGAATTACAGGCATATAAAAGCACACTTGGTTGGGAATGGGGAACACACGGCACAACGAGGGAAACAATCACATTAATAATCCCCCTACCCTTGTCCCACCCCCAATGCCTAACTAGATTGAGCTAAGAGGGGCCTGGGATTTATTCTCACCAATGGTGTTTCCTTGACAGTTCGAAACCTGTCGATTAAGCCGGTTGCGGTTTTGGGGTTTGCTCTTTGCGTCCTCTGGGGCCTGCCGTCCCTATGTGGTCTCAGTCTTGGGAACTGCGAAGGTCCCTCAGTTGGGTTGAGTCCGCTGATGCGGTAAGGGCACGGTTATGGATTTGTCCGGTAAGTCCCCTTTTTCTTTTGGCAGAAATAGGGACAGTAAAGTCTTTTGTTGGATACCTCAGGTTGTAGAGTGGAAACTTCGGGTTTTGTTCTTCTTGTGGTGGGTTGGTCGTCGAGTTTCGTTGCGGCTGGGGCTCGGTTGGTGGTCTTCGGTGTAGGCTTGGTCTTTTGCAGCCTAGTTGTCTTTGGTTGAGCCTGCCTCGCCGTGCTGTGATGTTGATCTTGCTGTTTGGCTCCGTTCCTCACACCGTGCCCCAATGGCTGGCCCGCGATCTTGTTGTTTGGCTCCATTCCTCACACCGTGCCCCGATGGCTCGCCTTCTTCTGCTGCACGTTTGGCCCCCTGTGTTATGGTGGGCGTCCTCGGTGTCAGAGCAGGACGAGAAGAGAAGAGAAGAGCTTGGCTACCGGTGGGCCTACAATTATACAGGTTCTTCATTCCCTTATCTGTGCGCCAAATCAGGTCGAGTCCTTTGTTTAATTTTGGCGGGCTTGTCTAAAGTGATTAAAGTCATTGGGCTAGATTTTCAGTATAGACAGTTTTGGGGCGCTAACCTTAGCGCCCGCCCGAAGTTAGCGCCCGCCCCAAAGTAGCGCCCCATTGCCGGAAATTCAGTGGCTTCGCCCTAAGAGAGTGGTGGAGCACTAAAAGAGGCGTTCCACTCCTACCTTTAGGCGCTAAGCCGGCGGTCCAGAGGGATAGCGCCCAGGCGGGGCGCAGCGCGGGTGCAGTCATTTTTGCACTGACAGCAGACCCCATGGTGCCGACCAGCTCTTAAAGGGGGAAGGGACGAATTGGTCTGCTGCCACGCCCTGCACACTGCAGCCTTGCAAAGAGGCCTCAACACTGCTGCTCAGCCCCAGGGAGTCATGGCAACGCCAGAGAAGGCCCATCAGCGTGCCCTGCGCTTCTCAGAGGGTGATCTGGACATAATGGTCACAGCTCTGGAGGTGAGGCGCAAGATCTTGTTTCCAGAGAGTGGGAGGAATCCAACCCACCATGACTACACCAAAGCCTGGAAGCAGATCGCCCAGAGGGTGACGTTCACCGGCGATGCCCCCAGGACCCACAAACAATGTCGTAAAAAATACAACGATCTGACCAGGATTGTGAAGGTGAGTAGCCTTTCCAGTCTCCTCCTCATTCTTGCATGTACACCTGACATGATGGGCAAAGGGAGCTGAAAGTCCTATTGGCCAGCCCTCAGCCAGCAGCATTGGGACAGTCATGAGCATCAAATGGCCATTCGGCACTCTACACTTTGGCCAAGCTATTCCACCATGGGAGGCAGTGCACAGTACATCAGGGCTTCACTCTGTCCAAGCTATTCCACCATGGGAGGCAGTGCACAGTACATCAGGGCTTCACTCTGTCCAAGCTATTCCACCATGGGAGGCAGTGCACAGTACATCAGGGCTTCACTCTGTCCAAGCTATTCCACCATGGGAGGCAGTGCACTCTACATCAGGGCTTCACTCTGTCCAAGCTATTCCACCATGGGAGGCAGTGCACACTACATCAGGGCTTCACTGCGCACTTACAGCCCGTCCTTTCTCTTGCAGGCTAAAGTAGCGTTTAATCGCCAGGCCCGTGCCAGGGGTGGCCGCGCCAAGCTGCAGAAGCTCACTCGGCTGGAGGAGCGCGTGTGTGTGCTCATGGGAGCCCGTGTGATTGTCCCCACAGCGTGCGGTGTATCCGACCCTCCACTGCCCGGCAATGGTAAGGACCTCGCCTTTTGGCCCTCTCGCGTCGCACTGGCCCATCCGAGCTACCTCCTTTGCCACTGTCCCACCAATGCGCTGAATCCCACCAGTCCTAACTCCCTCGCTGACGCCGTCTCCTCACTCTGAAGCTACTTTTGTGCATTCCTGCTTTCAGCTGGTGACGACCAGGACCCTGAAGCTGCCAGTGACAGCACCTCCGACCAGGAGGAGGAGGAGGAGCAAGCCGGACCTTCGGGGGAACAGTCACGTCCCGCAGGAGAGGAGGAAATGCTTGACACCTCCTCACTGGACGAGTGCCTGGAGGAACTGTCGCAGGGCAATGCAGCTTCTGGGACCAGTGGCGTCCAGCCACCCAGCAGCCGTGCGCGTGGCCCGCGGCCTTCCCCCCAAAGGGGGGAAGGATCAGAGGGGAGTGCTGCTGCTCGGCACACTCGCCGTCACCAACGCGGCAAGGGTCCCCTAGTTCGGCCCCCTCCTCCCCAGCGGGAGAGTCGCGACTCCAGTCCGGACACCTTCACTTCGGAGGAGGTGCGGAAGCTGGATAAGATGGCCAACGACTCGGACCGGCGCCACACGGAGCTCATGAGCGTGGTGGGGCGCATGCCTGAGGCCATCGAGTCGCTGGCGACCAGTGTGCGCGAGTTCGGGGCAGCAACTGCCGCGAGTGGCCGCATGCTGACTGATGCCGTCAAGACCCTGGCGGATGTGATGCGCGCGCACACCAGGACCACAGGGGCACTCACTGCTGCCACACGCGCTGTCTCAGGCAGGCATCGCCAGGGCAGCCGCCGCGCTGGACCATCCCAGCAAGCCGCCCCTCGGCTGATTGCTGCGGATCCTGCAGTGCGGGCCCGGCCGAGTGCCACCGCGCCACAGCACCAGCCAGCGCATCCCAGACGCCAGCTGGCCCACATTGCGCCATTCTTCGCCGCCATTCCCCCACTGGGGCGTCAAGGGCAAGCGGCTGCAGCTGATGGTGGCCAGGCTCAGGTGCGCCACTCAGCAAACGGCCCCTCGAGGCCCAAACGCCGTGTAGGCCGCCCCCCAGCGGCATCTGGCGGAAGGGCATCTGAGCCTCAGGCGCCTTCCCCCAGCCTCGCAGCAGCCACTGGGCAGAGCTTGCCAAGGAGCAGCAGGCCGGGCAGGGGAGGCAAAAGGCTGGCCAAGGTCTCGCCCTCGCGGGCCACTCAGTAGAGGGTGTGGGCAGCTTTCCTTTAATATGGCGGTGGCCATCTTTATTTTGCCCATGGTTGTGCTTTTGGAGGGCTTATTTTTTGCGTTAGGCCGACGTTGAGGCCCGGTTTGAAGAAAGGTGGAGTGACTCCTCCCCAGTTTGTGGGAGTGAGTCGTTTGTTGGGCTTTTTGTGGGGCCCGTTTATTGTTTTTGGGGATTCATGTGGGAAGGGCTTTTCATTTTTGTGCAATAAAAAATTATCTTTATTCATGCAGTCTCCATGGTTGTTCTTCTTAGTGTTTGTTGGCTTCGCCGGCTGAGGGCTTGCGGAGCGGCTGCATTCATCTTCCCTCATGGCCCCTGGCCATTCCCTGACAGGGGGCTTAGAAGTACCGTGTAATAAGGTGGCGTCGTGCGGCCCTTGGCCCTGGCCGCTCCCTCCTGGGAACGTACTCCTGCTCCTCCTCCTCCTCCTCCTCATGCTCCTCCTGCTCCTCCTCCTGAGGTGCTGGTCCAACGTCAGGTGGCAGTGCCTGAGTCCTGCGGATAGCCAGGTTGTGTAGCATGCAGCAAACCACCACAAATTGGGAGACCCGGTCCGGCGAATACTGGAGAGCTCCTCCAGAGCGATCAAGGCAGCGGAACCGCTGCTTGAGGACCCCAATAGTTAGCTCGATGATGTTGCGGGTGGTTTGATGGCTCTCGTTGTAGGCCTCTTCAGCAGCGGTCCTGGGCGCGCGGAGCGGGGTCATGAGCCAGGTGCACAAAGGATAGCCTTTGTCCCCGATGAGCCATCCTCTTGGGGGAGGCTGTGCCTGGAACATGTCATGCACAGTACTCTGCCGCAGGATAAAGGCATCGTGGCTGCTGCCTGGGAAGCTGGCATTGACTGCCATGATGCGCTGCTTGTGGTCACATACCAGCTGCACATTCAGAGAATGGTAGCCCTTCCTGTTGCGATACTGCTCGCCATGCTCCAGGGGGGCCCGCAAAGCCACATGCGTACAGTCAATGGCGCCCTGCACCAAGGGGAATTCCCCGAGTCTGGCAAATCCCAATGCGCGCTGATGCTGGCTCTCGAGGGCCATGGGGAAGGAGGTGAATTGGCTTCTCCTTCTGAACAGTGCTTCGGTCACGTGGCGGATGCAGCGATGCGCGCCATACTGGGAGATGTTTGCTATGTCCCCAGCAGCGTATTGGAAGGAGCCGGTGGCATAGAAGTTCAATGCCACCGTCACCTTCACTTCCACCGACAGAGACGTCCTGCACCTGAGCTTTGGCCGCAGATCTCGGCGAAGCAGGTGGCAGATCTCTGCAATCACCTCCTTTCGGAATCGGAGCCTTCTAACACATCGCGCGGCACTCATGTTTAGGTAGGAGCGCTGCTGGCGGTATAGCCTGACTGGGTAAGGCCTACGTGGCCGACGCCTGTAGCCCCCTCTGCCTCTAGCCAGGGCTGCCCCTCTCACAATGCGTCTGCGAGCCCTACGGACATGGCGCTGCAGCTCCGCGTTGGCACCCCATGCAGCCCCCATCAAATCCTGGCAAACAGTCTAATTTCCAAATGGCCACTTGCAGCGCTATGGCCTGAGTCCAAAAATACCTGGCTCTTGCTGCTTGAAACCAGTTAGCTATCCTCCTTGTTGTGTCTCCAGAAATGCGTTGCACAAGACTGTTTTCTGAAAAAAGGCTGGCCTTTATACTGGAGAGGACGTTCCCTTTAATTAGCGCCCCCCGGGGCCCGCGCTGGTTGTGTTGCGTTCCTTTTTCCAAACGCTCCGGCTGCCCGCCGCACAATGGGGCGGTCCGACTGAAGTTTGCAATCGGGGCGGCCAAAGGGCGTTGCACGAGGATGTGACGTCATTTTCTGCGCGCGCATCCGGGCGGGCGCTAAACTTTGCGCCGGCGCTAACGGGCAACTTAATTTGGGGCGGGGCGCAAACTGCGCTGCGCCCGGGCGCTACACGCATAGCGCCCGGAAATCACTTCTCTTAAGGCGTTAACTGCTGGCGCAAGCGACTGAAAATCTAGCCCATTCACTTTAACTGCTTTTGGGGTGGTTGTCTCCTTGCTTAACGGCTTCAATATCCTGGCCGTTTGTCATTTATGAAGTTTAATCGTCTTTCCTGGCTTGGTAGCTACTTTGAGCTGTTACCGATTATTTATGCAGAAAGTTAATGGCCTCAAGATTAGGTCTATCCTGAGTTGATCTGTTTCAAGATGAAGAATGCATATTCTGTGTTTACCTAGCTGTATGGCTTTAGAAATGACAAAGTCTTTCACAAATCCATGCATGTCAGGTTTCTTTTCACAGCTTTGAATGGGCCTGCTTTTGCAGGGCCTTGCCTTTTAAAATCCTGCAGGCTTCTGTCACGAGGTTTCAGGAGCCATTTTCTTTTGGGTACCCTTTTAAATAACTTGTCCAAAATCAGGGTCCCTTTCTTAGCAACTTTTGGGGAATGTGGGAATTTTGAGAACCCTACAGTGCCCATAAAGAATGAAAGACTTGCATTGATATAGCGCCTTTCATGACCACCAGACGTCTCAAAGCACTTTTCAGCCAATGGAGTACTTTTGAAGTGTAGTCACTGTTGTAAAGTGGGAAACTTGACTATTATTTATCTTTATTATCTGTGTTTGGTGTATTCCACATGAATGCACATTTCTGAATTCAAAATAAAAACAATAGTTGAAATCTAAGGTTTCTTAAGATTCCACAAACTGAGCACTCTAGGGTCTATTGGGTTATGGCTGGTTTCTTTGTTAAGTGCTTATACTTTGAATAAATATGTAACACCAGAATCAAGGGCCAGAGTCTTTACCATGGAGTCAGGATGGGTGCGTTCAGGCCATGTAGTGGGTCGCCATCCCGAAGATTTCAACAGCGTGTTCTGCACTACGTGTTTAACTCAATGACATCAATTGAAACAGTCATGCAGGTTTCCCAGCCAATTAAATGGAGCGGGTCTGATGACATCACTGATGACTCATTTTCAGCATGGATATTTAAAGGAGCCTTGCAAAAATCACAGTTGAAGGTTGTTGGAGGAGGCCTAAATGTGCTTGGGAGAGGTGGCTATTGATGTATATCACAGAGATTTGTGAGGGTGCAAGCAAACATGGAGTCACAGCGACAGAAGGCTGCGTTCAAGTTCTCGAATGCCTCCGTGGAAGTCCTGATCCAGGGAGTCAGAGCACGCAGGGAGGTCCTATTCCTTGGCAGCAGCAGGAAAAGAGCAGCTAGAGAAACCAAGAGGGCATGGCTGGAGATCGCACAAGAAGTGAGCAGTAGAGGTGTTGTCAGCTGCTCCTGGATTCAATGCTGGAAGAGATTCAATGATCTCATGAGGTCAGGAAAGGTGAGTACAATGCCACATTCAACTACATCCTGATGTGCGTGCCACCCCTACCCCATCACACTGCCTTCCAAGTGTACACCTGCATGTCACTCCTCACACCAACCTACCTTTAGGTGCACCCATCCCTAGGGTCAAATGAGAGGGAGGAACTGAATTAAATCAGTATTTGTAGGGAAAGGGTGTTAGGGAAATTGATGGGATTAAAGGCTGATAAATCTCGAGGGCCTGATAATCTACATTCTAGGGTACTTAGGAAGTGGCCCTTGAAATAGTAGATGCATTGCTGGTCATCTTCCAAAATTCTATAGACTCTGGAACAGTTCCCATGGATTGGAGGGTAGCTAATGTAACCCCACTATTTTAAAAAGGTTCTAGAGAAAAAACGGGGAATTATAGAAACATAGAAGATAGGAGCAGGAGTAGGCCATTTGGCCCCTCGAGCCTGCTCCGCCATTCAATGAGATCATGGCTGATCATCCAAATTCAGTACCCTGTCTCTGCTTTCTCCCCATATCCATTGATCCCTTTATCGTTAAGAAATATATCCAACTCCTTCTTGAATATATTTAATGAATTGGCTTCTACTGCCTTCTGTGGTAGAGAATTCCACAGGTTCACCACTCTCTGGTTGAAGAGATTCCTCGTCATCTCTGTCCTAAATGGCTTACCCCTTATCCTTAGACTGTGACCCCTGGTTCTGGACTCCCCGACAATCGGGAACATCCTTCCTGCATCTAGTCTGTCCAGTCCTGTCAGAATTTTATAAGTTTCATTGAGATCCCCTCTCATTCTTCTAAACTCCAACGAGTATAAGCCCAATCGACCCAATCTCTCCTTATACGTCATCCTGCCATCCCAGGTATCAGCCTGGTGAATCTTCGCTGCACTCCCTCCATGGCAAGAACATCCTTCCTCAGATAAGGTGATCAAAATTGCACACAATACTCAAGATGTGGTCTCACCAAGACCCTGTACAACTGCAGCAAGACATCCTTGTTCCTGTACTCAAACCCTCTCGCTACGAAGGCCAACATACCATTTGCCTTCTTAACCGTCTGCTGCACCTGCATGCTTACCTTCAGCGACTGGTGCACAAGGACACCCAGGTCTCGTTGCACTTCCCCTTCACCCAATCTATTGCCATTCAGATAATAATCTGCCTTCCTGTTTTTGACACCAAAGTGGATAACCTCGCATTTATCCACATTATATTGCATCTGCCATGCTTCTGCCCAATCACCCAACCTGTCCAAATCATCCTGTAGTTTCTCTGCATCCTCCTCACAGCACACACGCCCACCCAGCTTTGTGTCGTCTGCAAATTTGGAGATATTACATCTAGTTCCCTTGTCTAGATCATTAATATATATTGTGAATAGCTGGGGTCCAAGGACCGATCCCTGCTGTACCCCACTTGTATCTGCCTGCCACTCGGAAAAAGACCCGTTTATTCCGACTCTTTGCTTTCTGTCTGCCAACCAGTTCTCTATCCAAGTCAATACCTTGCCCCCAATCCCATGTGCCTTAACTTTACACGCTAATCTCTTATGCGGGACATTATCGAAAGCCTTTTGAAAGTCCAAATACACCACATCCGCTGGTTCTCCCTTATCTATTTTACCAGTTACATCCTCAAAAAATTCCAGTAGATTAGTCAAGCATGATTTACCTTTTGTAAATCCATGTTGATTTTGTCCGATCCTGTCACTGTTTTCCAAGTGCTCTGCTATTACATCTTTTATAATGGACTCTAGCATTTTCCCCACTACCGATGTCAGGCTTACCGGCCTGTAATTCCCCGTTTTCTCTCTACCACCTTTTTTGAATAGTGGGGTAACATTAGCTACCCTCCAATCCATGGGTACTGTTCCAGATTCTATCGAATCACAGAAACCCCACAGTGCAGATAGAGGCCATTTCGGCCCATCGAGCCTGCACCGACACATATCCCACCCGATCCCCGTAACCCCTACACCAACACATATCCCACCCTATCCCCGTAACCCCACGTATTTAATCCCCCTAACACTAAGGGTCAATTTATCATAGCCAATCAAACTAACCCGCACATCTTTGGACTGTTGCAAGATGATCAGCAATGCATCTAGTATTTCTAGGGCCACTTCCTTAAGTACCCTAGGATGTAGATTATCAAGCCCTGGGGATTTATCAGCCTTCAATCCCATCAATTTCCCTAACACCATTTCCCTACGAATACTGATTTCTTTCAGTTCCTCCCTTTCATCAGACCCTATGTTCCCCAGCACCTCTGGGAGGTTATTTGTGTCCTCCTTTGTGAAGACAGAACCAAAATATGTATTTAATTGGTCGGCCATTTCTTTGTTCCCCATTATAAATTCCCCGGATTCTGACTGCAAGGGAGCTACGCTTGACTTCACCAATCTTTTTCTCTTCACATATCTATAAAAGCTTTTACAGTCAATTTTTATGTTCCCTGCAAGCTTACTCTCATACTCTATTTTCCCCTTCATAATTAATCCCTTTGTCCTCCTTTGTTGAATCCTAAACTGCTCCCAATCCTCAGATTTACTGCTTTTTCTCACCAATTTATATGTCCTCTCCTTGGATCATATGCTATCCCTAATTTCCCTTGTTAGCCACAGTTGAGTCTCCTTTTTTGTATTATTTTTATGCCAAACTGGGATGAACAAATTCTGTAGTTCATCCATGCGGTTTTTGAATGTTTGCCATTGTCAACCCTTGGAGTGACATTCCCCAATCAATCCTACCCACATCGCACGTCATACCATCATAGTTTCCTTTATTTAAATTCAGGACCCTAGTCTCTGAGTCAACTACTTCACTCTTCATCTTAATGAAGAATTCTATCATATTATGATCGCTCCGACCCAATAAGAAGTAGGAGCAGGAGTAGGCCATACGGCCCCTCGGGCCTGCTCCACCATTCAATAGGATCATGGCAGATCCGAACATAGACTCACGTCCACTTCCCTGTCCGCTCCCCGTAACCCCTAATTCCATTATCAGCTAGGAAACTGCCTATCTCTGTTTTAAATTTATTTAATGTTACAGCTTCCACAGCTCTCTGAGGTAGCAAATTCCATAGATGTACTACCCTCTGAGTGAAGAAGTTTCTCCTCATCTCAGTTCAGACCCAAGGGGCCTCGCACAAAATGATTGCTAATTAATCCTTTCTCATTACATAATACCCAGTCTAAGATGGCCCGATCTCTAGTTGGTTCCTCGACATATTGGTCCAGGAAACCATCCCGTATACACTCCAGGAATTCCTCCTCCACAGTATTGTTTCTAATTTGGTTAGCCCAATCTATATGTAGATTAAAGTCACCCATGATAACTGCTGTGCCCTTATTGCACGCTTCTCTAATTTCCCTTTTAATGCCATCCCCAAACTCCGCATTGCTGTTTGGAGGTCTATACACCACTCCTGTGGTGTATGTGCCTTTAAGAGCCCCAGGTGTGCATAATGCCGGTAATTGCCACTTGGGCTATATAAGCCTGTGTATTGTGTATATCCTTTAGAACCCCCCCCCCCAGACTTTGCTTAGTAAATACCTATGAACCAACTCCTGTCTTCAGTGTCTTTATCAACACACGGACACTACAGTGGCGACAAAGTGGAAACGGACTTACCTGCAATTCGACAGCAGCTCAAGGACATCGATTCCTCGGGCGTCCAGAAGACTCAAGAAAGTGAGAGAAACTATGGTTTCACCAGCTGGCCAAGCTGGTGGCAGGTACTGCGCTAATCCTTCCTGGGCGTCAGGCTGGGGCTCCAGCGGCTGGCTCTACAGCTGAGACAGGCAGCGAAATCGGAGGCAAGCAATAACGGACTGGGAGGGAGCACTCGGGAGACGGCTGGCGCAGCAAGCAGGTCAGCGTTCAGACCTCCGGCGGGAACGAGTCTCCAACAGTGAATAAACGGAAACCGCAGTAAAAACAGCGTTGTTATCGGCAGCAGCGGCGGGAAAGTGCGGGAAGCACCATATCTTTGCTACAGAAAAACAAAAAAGCGCGGGAAGCGCCATATCTTTTCTGAAATGCCTAAATCTGGTAATATTGATGCTTTTGATAGCGAAATAGAGGATTGGACCACATACGTGGAAAGAGTAGAGGCATATCGCACTGCAAATGGAATAGAAGATGAAAAAAAAGCTTCAGTACTTCTGAACTTAATGGGCGCAAAGACATACGGGCTGTTACGAAAATTAATCACTCCAGCCAAACCAAAGGACAAGAATTTTAAAGAAATTGTTGATACCCTGCAGGAGCACTTAAACCCAACACCGCTGCTGATAGCGGAACGATTCAAGTTCTTCAAGAGAAATCAACACAAGAATGAAAGTAACGCTGATTACCTAACCGAATTAAGAAAGCTATCAAAGTACTGCCAATTCGGGGCAGGACTATCAGATTATCTTCGAGACAAATTCGTTTGCGGTCTCTTAAGTGAAGGAACACAAAAAAGACTGCTTTCTGAAAAAGATTTAACATTGGACAAAGCTTTCAGTATGGCTGTATCATACAAAGCAGCAGCAAAAGGAGCTGCAGAGATACAACAAAAGACACAGGACTTCGGCACCCATGAAATGACACAGGGGTTCGGAAGATGTTATCGCTGCGGCAGATCCACCCATAACCAGAGGGACTGCTGGTTCAAGGACAAAGCATGCAGGCAATGCGGGAAGATTGGACACATTGCACGGGTATGCCAACCTGGACAACATAAATCCAGTGACAGAAAACAAAAAATCAATAAAGAAAAGTACAGGAAGGTACAAATGATGACGGACAGTAGCTCCGAAGTCCAGAAGAGCGATAGCGACTTCAAAAACAAGAGACTAAGCTGTCTCAAATTACATAATGTACTTGCCAAAGAGGATTACCAAACCATTTGGGTTACCCTCACAGTAGCAGGGTCCCCAGTTAAAATGGAGCTAGATACAGGATCAGCTCTAACCGTAATAAATCGACGAGATTACGAGAGGTTATTTTCACATATACCTCTAAAAGACACATCCATTATCTTAAAAACATATACGGGGCAGAAAGTATACCCCAAAGGAAAAATAAGGGTGCCTGTTGTATACAGCGGCAAAGAAATACAAAAGTTGTATTTATACATTCTACAAGATGGTGGTCCACCGTTGTTGGGTCGTGAATGGATCAGGAAGATACGTTTAGACTGGCACTCCATTCAGGCACTGACGGTGACCAGTAAGGAAAAAAACAATGATGACATCATACCTGAACGATTAAAAGACATCTTGGCCAACGCCAAAGAAGTGTTTCAAGAGAAACTAGGAACCTTGAAAGGCATCTCCGCCTCAATAAAAGTGGAAGAGGCAGCAATTTCAAAATTTTTTAAGGCAAGACCGGTGCCATACGCAATATGTCCAGCAGTCGAGGCAGAGCTGGAGAATTTGGAAAAAGCAGGCGTATTATCCAAAATAGATTGGAGCGAATGGGCAACACCCATCGTTCCAGTCATGAAAAAAGCATTGAAAAATAACTCTGAAGAACAGAGAAAAATTTGCATCTGTGGTGACTTCAAGGTGACTGTAAACCCGGTCCTTCACACAGTACAGTATCCTCTTCCGAGGATAGAAGATATTTTCGCCTCACTATCCGGAGGGAAACGTTTCACCAAAATTGACTTGGCACAGGCATATCTACAGATGAAGGTTGAGGACGCCTCTAAAAATTATCTCACAATAAACACACACAAAGGCCTGTACCAGTGAAATCGACTGGTTTTTGGAGTAGCATCAGCTCCAGCTATCTGGCAAAGAGCTATGGAGCAAGTCCTGCAAGGGATTCCGGGGACTCAATGCTACCTAGACGACATCCTTATAACAGGAGAAAACGACAACGAGCACCTTGCCAATTTGGAGCAGGTGCTCACTAGGCTGAAAGAACGGGGCCTATGAGCAAATCGCCCCAAGTGCGAATTTTTCCAAAATCAGGTATCATATTGTGGCCACATAATTAATAATGAAGGGTTGCATAAGTCACCTGAAAAAATTGAAGCAGTTATAAAAGCCCCAGCACCTGAAAATGTTTCACAATTAAGGTCATTCCTGGGATTAATAAATTACTATCATAAATTTTTACCGAACTTGTCAACTCTTCTACACCCTCTTAATGAACTTCTACAGACAGGAGTGATTTGGAAATGGAACGAAGACTGTAAACGTGCCTTCCATAAATGCAAAGACTTAATCACATCCGAAGAAGTTTTGGCTCATTACAACCCATCACTGCCAATCAGACTGCCGTGCGATGCATCCTCTTACGGCATAGGAGCAGTATTATCCCATAAATTCCCTGATGGCTCAGAACGGCCGATAGCTTTTGCGTCACACTCATTAAACTCAGCTGAGCGTAACTATGCCCAAATAGACAGGGAAGCACTCAGCCTGGTATGGGGAGTGAAGAAATTCAACCATTACCTACAAGGACAAAAATTTACCTTGTTGACTGACCATCAACCCCTCATCTCCATATTCAACCCTAAAAAAGGTGTTCCCATTATGACAGCACAAAGGCTACAGAGGTGGTCCCTTTTTCTAGGGGCACACCAATACAACATAGAATACAAAGGATCAAAACAGCATGGGAATGCTGACGGTTTATCGCGCCTACCATTGCCAATGATAGAAGAGGCACCTACAGTAGACCCAGTAGAGATATTCCACTCTACCATAGTGGAATGTCTACCAGTAACTAATTCTGCCATTGAAAGGGAAACGAGAAATGACCCGACTCTCTCACGAGTCTACGATTTAACAGTGAAGGGATGGCCAGCAGATGGCGAACCACTGTTGCCAGCATTCTCGCAAAGAAGAGAACAGCTGTCAGTGTGCCGAGGAACCTTGATGTGTGGATCCAGAGTGGTGATTCCACCCAAACTCCAGGACAAAATGCTAAAGGAGCTTCACGAGGGGCATCGGGGTGGAGTGAAAATGAAGAACCTAGCCAGAGCGTTTGTGTGGTGGCCAGGTATCGATGGAGACATCGAAGAAATGACCAAGAGCTGTCTAGGATGCCAGAAGTACCAAAACGCCCCACCACAAGCCCCTCTACACCCATGGGAGTGGCTCTCATCTCCATGGCAAAGGGTACATATCAACTTTGCTGGTCCATTTATGGACTCAATGTTCTTAATCGCGGTTGATGCACACTCCAAGTGGCCGGAGGTAATAAAGATGTCCTCCACCACCACGGAAAAAGCCATCACAGTATTAAGGACCATATTTGCCAGGAATGGGCTGCCTGAACAGATCTGTTCTGATAATGGACCGCAATTTGTGTCTGAAGAATTCAGGAAGTTCTTAAAAAACAATGGGGTTAAGCACTACACGTCCGCCCCATACCTTCCATCCACCAATGTATTAGCTGAAAGGTTTGTTCAGACCTTCAAGAAGGCCTAAAGGCCATGGGTAATGAAGACATAAATCTACAACATAAGGTAGATAACTTCTTGTTTGCGTACAGGAATGCAACACATGTGGTTACAAACCAAACTCCCGCCATGATGTTTTTCAATAGAAGACTAAGATGCCGGCTGGATTTGATCAAGCCAAACATCAGAAGGGACGTAGAGAACCGGCAATTTCAAGGCATGAATGAAAGGCCAACTAGAACCTCCCAGATAGGTCAACAAGTTTTGGCCCGGGACTACCGTACCGAGAAATGGCAGCCTGGAACTATTTGCACACGGCTAGGACCGCTGATGTATACCGTGGACATTGGAGAAAGCATAATAAGGCGCCATGCTGACCAGATCATAGAGTCATCCGAAAAGGGACAACCTACACCACAACTCTATACGCCTAATGATGAAGCAGAGATACCCATCGTGTCTACCTCCGATCCGGTGATACTGGAACCAGATGAACCCGACACTGGGATTCAAGCCAAATCAACCTTACCAAAAGAACCTACTACATCACCGAAAACTACAACACCACCGAGGCGTTATCCGGACCGAGTCAGGAAGCCTCCAGAGAGACTGACTTATAATTGATTAACTGCAGCAAATGTGTAGATTATTGTTCTTGTAAACATGTTAATTAATGATTACTTAAAATGTTATGTACTAATTATCTAAAAGGGGAGGAATTGTAGTGTCTGTACCTTTAAGAGCCCCTGTGTACTGTAATACCGGTAGTGACCACTCGGGTATATAAGCCTGTATAGTGTCTTGTATCTTTTAGTTCACCTCCAGACTTTATTCAGTAAACACCTGTTAAACCAACTCCTGCATTCCGTGTCTCCATTAACACACGGATACAACACCAATCTAGCTGCATCTTCCGGATCCATTCACGTCCTAGTAGTGGTGGTCCTCCATCTGGCAATACATATATTTCCATTTTTGGTGTTTCCTTGCTGTTATATATAACGTTCACCCTTATTTTTCCTTTGGGGTAGACTTTTTGCCCCGTGTACGCCTTCAAGACAATCTTTGTATCTCTCAAGGGTATATGTGAGAATAGCCGCTTGTAGTCCCTTCGGTTTATGACTGTTAGGGCTGATCCTGTGTCCAATTCCATATTCACTTGGACTCCTGCTATCTTGAGCGTGACCCAGATAGTTTGGTGATCCTCTGTTTTGATCACATTATGTAGTTTCAGACAACCCAGCTCCTTGCTTCCAGAGTCTGTATCACTGTCCTGTTTGTCTGAACTGCTCTCCGTCACCTTATGTACCTTCTTGTACTTCTCCTGTGGAGATTTCTTGCTGCTGGTTTTCTTTCCCGACCTGCAGACTCGTGCTATGTGTCCTACTTTTCCACACTGTCTGCACACTTTGTCCTTGAACCAGCAATCATTATGGTCGTGTGTTGTTCTGCCGCCGCGATAGCACTTCACTGTTCCGTATGCCATTTCATTTGTGCCATATTCTTGCAGTCTCCGTTGTATCTCTGCAGCACCCTGTGCTGCTGCTTCGTGTGATACTGCAATGCTGAAAGCCTTGTCCAGCGTAAGATCCTTTTCTGATAGAAGCCGTTTCTGGGTTCCTTCACTTTGAAGCCCACACACAAACTTGTCCCTTAAAGTATCTGCTAGTCCCGTTCCAAACTGGCAGTGTTTCGATAGCTTGCGCAGTTCCGTTAAATACTCAGCATTACTTTCATCTTTATGCTGGTTCCTTTTGTGAAACTTAAATCTTTCTGCTATCAGCAGTGGTGTGGGGTTTAAGTGGTCCCATAGGATTGACACTATGTTTTCAAAATCCTTTTCTACTGGCTTCTCTGGGGTTACTAGGTTTCGTAGTAAGCCATACATTTTTGCACCCATTGAATTCAACAATACCAGCGCTTTCTTGTCATCTGGCACTTCATTCGCCTTGCAGTATACTTCTATGCGTTCGACATATGTCGTCCAATCTTCGACTTCATTGTTGAACGCTGTGATACTGCCACTCTTCGGCATTTTTGGGTGTGGTTAGACTGGCTTAAAATGGCGTCTCCCGCGCTTTCCTTTCTTCCCCGCTGCGGCTTAAAATGGCGTCTCCCGCGCTTTCCTTTCTTCCCCGCTGTGGCTTAAAATGGCGTCTCCCGTGCTGCTGCCAATGCCGCTCTCGGCGGTCCTCGCGGCAAATGGCAGTGCCTCGCGTTTTCCTGTGCGCCTCTCTCCCCCGTTGACGCTGCTCGGCCCTTGAACACCGGCTGCGCTCTGCTCTCTCTCGTCTCCCTCCCCCGTTGACGCTGCTCAGCCCTTGAACACCGGCTGCGCTCTGCTCTCTCTTGTCTCTCTCCCCTGTTGACGCCGCTCAGTCCTGAACACCGGCTGTGCCCTGTGTGCTCTGCCCTCTCTCTCTCCCCCGTCGACGCTGCTCGGCCTTTTTCTGTGCCACTCAGTCGGGCTCTAGCCCGTCGCTGTCCGGGAAGGGTCTGTGCAGTACCTGTTGCCAGCCTGTTTCGCTGGATCACCGTGACTGGCTCTCGACAGCCTCCCCTGCAATGCTCAAATCTCCGCTGGATGACTGGGTGGTTGCCCGTGGTCGACGCCCGTGCTTCTGGACTCGACCTTCCTCCACTGTTCTCCAGGAGCGAATCCCTGGGAGGTGATGCAGAGTTGCAGGTAGGTTCGAACTTGCTCGTCGCCACTGTTAGATCCGTGTATCTTAATTTTGTGTCCTTCAATAATCAGACAACGACTGCAGGGAACGATTCAACAGATGTTTACTGAATGAGGGTTACTCTAGAACTAACTGTACAGATCACTACTCAGGGTTTATATACAGGTGTGGTCACTGCCGGCACTACAGTATACAGGAGCTGTAAAATGTAGTTCTCCCCTTAAAGGTACATACATTACACTAAAGGTGAGCGGGAGCCCAGGAGAGTGCGAGAGTTCGGCACTAATAAAGGTGAGTGGGAGCCCAGGAGAGCGCGAGACTTCGGCACTACTAAAGGTGAGCGGGAGCTGAGTGTAAAGAATTAAAAAGTAATCAAAATGTGACATCACCAGAAAGCAGATAAGTGATTGGTTGGTGAGTATTTCTATATTTCTCGTTTTTTTTCCATACTTGGGAGTCTAAATTTAAGTGCCTTGCTGTAGATTAAAAGATATACGTGTTCCAAATTTTAAAACGAATTAATTAATTAATTAATTAATTAATTAATTGAGATGGGAGACCAGGCAATGTATTGTTGTTGTTGCATGTGGGAGCTGGTGGACACCATTGAGGTCCAAGCAAATGTTGGATGCTCGAGGAACTTCGGCTAAGAGTTGATGAGCTGGAGTCCGAGCTTCGAACCTGCGGCACATTAGGGAGGGGGAGCGTTGCCTGGACGCTAATTCCAGGAGGCAGTCACACCCACTAGAGTAATTACTTCCAATTTGGCCCATGGTCAGGGACGGGGCGAGTGACTACAAGCGAGTCAGGTATTGGGATCCAGGAGGTTGTGATGGAGGAGCCTCAGCCCTTGGCCTTGTCAAATAGGTACGAGATTCTTGCTCCCTGTGTGGACGAGGGCAGGGATTGCAGGGAGGATGAGCAAACTGACCACAGCACCGTGGTACAGGGAGCTATTCAAGTGGGGGGAGTAGAAAGAAATGTTGTAGTGGTAGGGGACAGTATAGTTAGGGGTATAGATACTGTTCTCTGCAGCCGAGAGCGTGAGTCCCGAAGGCTGTGTTGCCTGCCCAGTGCCAGGGTTAAGAACATCTCCTCTGGGCTGAAGAGGAACTTAGAGTGGGAGGGGGAGGATCCAGTTGTCATGGTCCACGTATGCACCAATGACATTATTAGGACAAAGAAAGAGGTCCTGCAGAAAGAATATGAGCAGCTAGGGGCTAAATTAAAAAGCAGAACCACAAAGGTAATAATCTCTGGATTACTACCTGAGCCACGAGCGAATTTGCATAGGGTAAATAAGATTAGAGAAATGAACAAGTGGCTCAAAGACTGGTGTGCGGGAAATGGGTTTCGATTTGTGGGGCAGTGGCACCAGTACTGGGATAAAAGGGAGCTGTTCCATTTGGACTGACTTCACTTGAACCATGCTGGGGCTAGAGTCCTGGCGAATTGAATAACTAGGGCTGTAGAGAGGGCTTTAAACTAAATAGTGGGGGGGAGGTTCCAGGTGAGCGGGAATTTAAAAAGTCATTGAGAAATAAGAAAACAATTGAGCAGGATAGAGATGGGGGAAATAATAACCAGAGTGTGACAGGAAGGGACAGAGGCCTAGAAATTCAGTAAGGCCCCGCCAGGTCTTTAGCGCCCGAAATTTAGCGCTCGCCCGGATTCCTGTAGCGCCCGCCTGAAATTCAGTTGCGGCGCCCCAAGACGGAGGCGGGCGCTATTGCAGGGTTTGGCCGCCTCGCTTGGGGCGATGAAAGTCAATTGCAGGCGTCCAGCTGCCGCTGCGGCACCCGATGCGGTGCGGCAGGCTGGGGTACTGCAGGCCTCCTCCTTCTCTTAAGGAGGAGCTGCCTGCAGCCGTGAGATCGCCGCTGGATTCCCCCGGCAAATGAGCCCGGCACCACGGAGAAGTGCCGGGCTCGCGGGAGTCAGACACCAATGCCGCGGGGGGGTGGTGCAGGAGTCCGGGGAGGGAGGTGCGGCCAGGCGGCCGCCGGGAAAGCGGCCGACCGCCCGTCCACCTTTATGCGCCGGCCTCTCGGAGCTGCAAGGCACCGTTTTTCAAACGCTGTTTGCGGCCGCCACGGGCGAGGCGGCCGCAACTGAATTTGGCGGTCGGCACGGAATCGCATTGGAGCCGGGGCATTGCGCACACCGATGACGTCATCGGTGCCGGCGCAGCGCTACCGGCTAACGCCGATGTTAGGGACCAACTGAATTTCAAGCGCTAAAAAACTTCCGGCGCAAACCACTCTTTAGCCAATAAGTGGGCGCAAACGCGACTGAATGTTTAAAAATAAGAGTGCAACAGAAAATGGAGCCAAAACAAGGAGAAATGGTAAAAAGACAAAGTTAAAAGCACTATATTTGAATGCATGCAGCATTCATAACAAGAAAAATGAGTTGACGGCACAAATAGATACAAATGGGTATGATCTGAACACCATTACAGAGATAAGGTTGCAAGGTGATCAGGGCTGGGAACTGACTATTCCAGGGTACCTGACAATTCGGAAGGACAGACAGAAAGGAAAGGGAGGTGGGGTGGCTTTGTTGGTAAAGGATGGGATCAGTGCAGTGGTGAGAAGTGATATTTGATCAGAAGATCAAGATGTAGAATCGGTTTGGGTGGAAATAAAAAATAATAAAGGGAAAAAGTCTCTGGTGGGTGTAGTCTACAGGCCCCCCGAACAGTAGCAATACTGTTGGACAGAGTATAAATCAACAAATAATGGAGGCCTGTAGAAAAGGTACGGTAATAATCATGGGTGATTTTAATCTCCATATTGATTGGACAAATCAAATTGGCCATGGTAGTCTTGAAGAGGAGTTCATAGAGTGCATCCGGGATGGTTTCCTAGAACAGTATGTAATGGAACCAACCAGCGAGCAGGCTATCTTGGATCTGGTACTGTGTAATGTGACAGAATTAAAAAATGATCTCATACTAAAGGATCCTCTAGGAAAGAGTGATCATAGCATGGTTGAATTTCAAATTCAGTTGGAGGGTGAGAAAGTTGTATCTCAAACCAGTGTCCTGATCTTAAACAAAGGCAATTACAATGGCATGAGGGCAGAACTGGCTAAAGTGGACTGGAAAAATAAATTAAAGGGTAAGACAGTTGAAATGCAATGGCAGACATTTAAGGAGATATTTCATAACTCTCAACAAAAATATATTCCAGTAAGAAAGAAAGGGCTAGATTTTCAGTTGCTTGCGCCAGCAGTTAGCGCCTTAAGAGAAATGATTTTCGGGCGCTATGCGTGTAGAGCCCGGGCGCAGCGCAGTTTGCGCCCCGCCCCAAATTAAGTTGCCCGTTAGCGCCGGCGCAAAGTTTAGCGGCCGCCCGGATGCGCGCGCAGAAAATGACATCACATCCTCGTGCAACGCCCTTTGGCCGCCCCGAATCCAAACTTCAGTCGGGCCGCCCCATTGTGCGGCTGGCGTCCAGAGCGTTTGTAAAATGGAACGCAACACACCCTGGGGAGCGCAAATTAAAGGGCACTCCTCCTGCACTATAAAAGGCAGTCTGCATGTGTTGTGTGGAAGGATCCAGTGTGTTGTTGTGAACGGTGTATTTATGTTTCCGGCCACCACCACCACCACCACCACCACCACCTCCTCCTCCTCCTCCTCCTGCTGTTTTCCCCCCCAGACTCTGCCTTTGAAAAAAACACATGCACCCTTCCCCTTTAAGAGCTCACTGGCACCAGAGTGTCTGCCGTGCGCTGAGCCCGAGCTCGGGTGTTGCGCTCTGCACCGCCGGCTTAGCGCCTAAAGATAGTAGTGGAACGCCTCTTTTAGCGCTCCACCAACCTCTTAGGGCGAAGCCACTGAATTTCCGGCAACGGGGCGCTACTTTGGGGTGGGCGCTAACTTCAGGCGGGCGCTAAGGTTAGCGCCCCAAAACTGTCTATACTGAAAATCTAGCCCATTAAATCTAGTTCACTTGTCTAGATCATTAATATATATTATGAATAGCTGGAGTCCAAGGACCGATCCCTGCGGTACCCCACTAGTCTCTGCCTGCCACTCGGAAAAAGATCAGTTTATTCCAACTCTTTGTTTTCTGTCTGCCAACCAGTTCTCTATCCAAGTCAATACCTTGCCCCCAATCCCATGTGCCTTAACTTTACATGCTAATCTCTTATGCGGGTCCTTATCGAAAGCCTTCTGAAAGTCCAAATACACCACATCCGCTGGTTCTCCCTTATCTATTTTACCAGTTACATCCTCAAAAAATTCCAGTAGATTATTCAAGCACGATTTAGCTTTTGTAAAGCCATGTTGACTTTGTCCGATCCTGTCACTGTTTTCCAAGTGCTCTGCTATTACATCTTTTATAATGGACTCTAGCATTTTCCCCACTACCGATGTCAGGCTTACCGGTCTGTAATTCCCCGTTTTCTCTCTACCACCTTTTTTGAATAGTGGGGTAACATTAGCTACCCTCCAATCCATGGGTACTGTTCCAGATTCCATTGAACGTTGGAAGATGATCAGCAATGCATCGACTATTTCTAGGGCCACTTCCTTAATACCCTAGGATGTAGATTATAAGGCCCTGGGGATTTATCGGCCTTCAATCCCATCAATTTCCCTAACACCGTGTCCCTACAAATACTGATTTCAGTCAATACCTCCCTTTCATCAGACCCTATATTCCCCGACATCTCTGGGAGGTTGTTTGTGTCCTCCTTTTTGAAGACAGAACCAAAATATGTATTTAATTGGTCTGCCATTTCTTTGTTCCCCATTATTAATTCCCCTGATTCTGACTGCAAGGGACCTACGCTTGACTTCACCAATGTTTTTCTCTTCACATATCTATAAATGCTTTTACAGTCAGTTTTTATGTTCCCTGAAAGCTTACTCTCATATTCTATTTCCCCTTTCTTAATTAATCCCTTTGTCCTCCTTTGTTGAATGCTGAACTGTTCCCAATCCTCAGGTTTACTGCTTTTTCCGGCCATTTTATATGTCCTCTCCTTGGATCTTATGCTATCCCTAATTTCCGTTGTTAGCCACGGTTGAGTCACCTTTTTTGTTTTATTTTTATGCCAAATACATTTAAGGTAGAGATGGACAGATTTTTGTAAGATAAGGGAGTAAAGGGCTATGGGGAGCAGGTGGGGAAGTGGCTTTGAGCCCTAGATCGGCCATGATCTTATTGAATGGCGGAGCAGACTCGAGGGGCCAAGTGGCCTATTCCTGCTCCTATTACTTATGTTCTTATGTAAAGGGGGTGCATGAACAGAGAGACCTGGGGTTTATGTGCACAAATTGTTGAAGGTGGCAGGGCAGGTTGAGAAAGTGGTTAAAAAAGCATGTGGGATACTGGGCTTCATAAATAGAGGCATAGAGTACAAAAGCAAGGAGGTTATGATGAATCTTAATAAAACACTGGTTTGGCCTCAACTGGAGTATTGTGTCCAATTCTAGGCACTGTACTTTAAGAAGGATCTGAAGGCCTCAGATAGGGTGCAGAAAAGACTTACGAGAATGATTCCAGGGATGAGGGACTTCAGTTATATGGATAGTCTGGAGAAGCTTGGATTGTTAATAAGAACATAAGAAATAGGAGCAGGAGTAGGCTAATCGGCCCCTCGAGCCTGCTCCGCCATTCAATAAGATCATGACTGATCTGATCCTAACCTCAAATCTACTTTCACTCTCCATCCCACCCGAACCCATGTAATCTCCCGGGAGAGGCGAAAAACCAGCTAAAAAACCCAAAGGCCAATTTGGGATAAAAATTCTGGGAAATTCCTCTCCGACCCATCTAGGCGATCGAAACTCGTCCAGGAGATCACCCTGTCCCTGTATTTCCTGCAGTACTTACCTTCTGTAAGAGGTGATCTCCACCCCAGCCAGGAACAGGCCCAATTTACTCTTGAGGGACTCCTAGCTGGCAGCCTGTTCCCGAGGTCTCCACTAATACCTGTGAATAGAACCATCTCCTGAAATCTAACACAGAATTAGAACACAAGAAGTAGGAGCAGGACCAGGCTACACAGCCCCTGGGCACGCTCCGCCACCCACAGGGCCATGACCGATCCGAACCTAGACTCATGTCCGATTCCTGCCTGCTCCCCGTAACCCCTAATTCGCTTTACTTCTAGGAAACTGTGTATTTCTGTTTTAAATTTATTTAATGATGTAGCTTCCACAGCTTTCTGGGACAGCAAATTCCACAGACCTACCACCCTCTGAATGAAGAAGTTTCTCCTCATCTCAGTTTTGAAAGAGCAGCCCCTTATTCTAAGATTATGCCCCCTAATTCTAGTTTCACCCATCATTGGGAACATCCTCACCGCATCAACCCGATCAAGCCCCGTCACAATCTTATATGTTTCAATAAGATCGCCTCTCATTCTTCTGCACTCCAGTGAGTAGAGTCCCAATCTACTCAACCTCTACTCATATGTCAAGCCCCTCATCCCCGGGATCAACCGAGTGAACCTTCTTTGTACTGCCTCGAGAGCAAGTATGTCTTTTCTTAAGTATGGACACCAAAACTGTATGCAGTATTCCAGGTGTGGTCTCACCAATACCTTGTACAACTGCAGCAATACCTCCCTGTTTTTATATTCCATCCCCCTAGCAATAAAAGCCAACATTCCATTGGCCTTCTTGATCACCTGCTGCACCTGCATACTAACTTTTTGTGTTTCGTGCACCAGGACCCCCAGATCCCTTTGTACTGCAGTACTTTCCAGTTTCTTGCCATTAAGATAATAACTTGCTCTATGAATTTTCCTGCCAAAGTGCATAACCTCACACTTCCCAGTATTATATTCCATCTGCCAAATCTCTGCCCACTTACTTAGCCTGTCTATGTCCCTTTGCAGGTTTTTTATGTCCTCCTCACTCACTACTTTTCGTCCCATCTTTGTATCATCTGCAAACTTTGATATGTTACACTCGGTCCCTTCCTCCAAATCGTTAATATAGATTGTAAAGAGTTGGGGTCCCAGCACTGACCCCTGCGGAACACCACTAGTTACTGATTGCCAGTCTGAGAATGAACCATTTATCCCAACTCTCTGCCTTCTGTTAGATAGCCAATCTTCCACCCATGCCAGAATATTACCCCCAATCCCGTGATTTTTTATCTTGAGCAATAATCTTTTGTGTGGTACATTGTCAAATGCCTTTTGGAAGTCTAAATACACTACGTCCACTGGTTCCCCTTTATCCACCCTGTATGTTACGTCCTCAAAGAACTCAAGCAAATTTGTCAAACATGACTTCCCCTTCGTGAAACCATGCTGACTTTGTCCTATTAAATTATGTTTATCCAAATGTCCCATTACTGTCTCCTTAATAATGGACTCTAACATTTTACCAACCACAGATGTTAGGCTAACTGGTCTATAGTTTCCAGCCTTCTGTCTACTACTCTTTTTAAATAAGGGTGTTACATTAGCAGATTTCCAATCTGCCAGGACCTTTGCTGAGTCCAGGGAGTTTTGGAAAATTATTACCAATGCATCCACAATCCCTACCACCACTTCCCTCAAGACCCTAGGATGTAAGCCATCAGGTCCAGGGGATTTATCCGCCTTAAGTCCCATTATTTTACCGAGTACCACTTCCTTAGTGATTTTAATCGTATTTAGCTCCTCCCCCCCTAGAGCCCCCTGTTTGTCCAGTGTTGGGATATTCTTAGTGTCCTCTACTGTAAAGACTGATACAAAATATTTGTTCAGCGTTTTTGCCATCTCCATGTTTCCCACCATTAATTTCCCGGTCTCATCCTCTAAGGGACCAACATTTACTTTAGCCACCCTTTTTCTTTTTATATAACTGTAGAAACTCTTGCTATCTGTTTTTATATTTTTTGCTAATTTACTTTCATAATCTATCTTCCCTTTCTTAATCAATCTTTTAGTTATTTTTTGCTGTCTTTTAAAGACTTCCCAATCTTCTCCTTAGAGCAGAAAAGGTTGAGAGGAGATTTGATAGAGGTTTTTAAAATCATGAGGGGTAGAGTAGATAGAGAGAAACTGTTCCCATTGGCGGAAGGGTTGAGAACCAGAGGACACAGATTCAAGGTGATTGGCAAAAGAACCAAAGAATATAAGACATAGGAGCTGGATTGGGCCATTTGGTCCTTTGAGCCTGCTCTGCCATTCAACAAGATCATGGCTGATCTTCTACCTCAATTCCACCTTCCCATACTATCCCCATATTTTTTAATTCCCTTGTTCCCAAAAATTTATCGACCTCTGTCTTGAATATAATCAACGACTGAGCATCCACAGCTCTCTGGGATAGAGAATTCCAAAATTCACAACCGTCTGAGTGAAAGCCAACCCCTTATTCTGTGACTGTGACACCATGTTCTAAATTCCCCAGCCAGGGGAAACATTTTCCCAGCATTAACCCCATCAATCCCCTTAAGAATTCTATATGTTACAATTAGGTCACCTCTCATTCTTCTAAACACTAATGAATATAGGCCTAGTCTATTCAATCTCTCCTCATAGGGCAATCCCCTCATCCCAGGAACCAGTCTAGTGAGCCTTCACTGCACTCTCTCTAAGGAAAGTATGTCTTTCCTTAGGTAAGGAGACCAAAACTGTACACAGTACTCCAGGTGTGGCCTCAACAATGCCCTGTATAATTGAAGTAAGACTCATTTACTCTTGTAGTCTAATCCTTTTGTAACAAAAGCTAACATACCATTTGCTTTCCTAATTGCTTGCTGTACCTGCTGTATTGATTTGTATGTGGGTTCAATGACGACACATTCATGAAAGAGAATGTCTTTTAATCTAAAGTTTGTTCATCTAAGTTAACAGCATTACAGGAGACACCATGTTAGAGATCCATCTAAAATGAAACTAAAACTAAACTCCCTCCCTCACGTGCCCTCTGCTGGTAAGGCATAAATAATCAAACAGACAAATATGCTGGTAAGGCATCATAATCAAACAGGCAAATACCATCACTATTTGCTGATATCACAGAATCACAGAAATCACAGAAACCCCACAGTGCAGATAAAGGCCATTTTGGCCCATCGAGCCTGCACCGACACATATTCCACCCGATCCCCGTAACCCCTGCACCAACACATATCCTACCCTATCCCCGTAACCCCACATATCATTACATCTCCCTTTCTTAAAACAAAAGTATTTTACTTTTATCTAACAACATGTTTTCTTTGTATTACTCTGCATTTTAACTGTAACACTTAATGAACTTACATTATCATTATCAAGGTTTTTTAACCTTGTTTTGTGTGTTCACATGAAATATGTAAATACACTAGAACTTGAAGAGAGAATAAGATAACATTACTTCCTTCTATAACAATAGTCCTTAAACTTGCTCAATGAGTCTCTCAGGAGGCTTCACGCGTCTTGAGGATTTTCTGATTGATTGTCCTTGAATCTGAGTTGTTGCCTCAGATGATGATTTCTCAGCTGTGTGATCAGGTTGTTCAACAGTATCAGTCTTTTGACCTGCTGTGTGATCAGGTTGTTCAACAGTATCAGTCTTTTGACTGGCTGTGGCTGGTCCCATGAGAAGATCCCGACGATTTCTTCTCAGAACAGCACCCTCATCTGTCTGAATGGTGTATGATCTTGGTTGAACTTCACTCAGGACAGTTCCCTTCTGAGTCCATATGTTTGTTTTGTCTTTGAACCTTACTTGGTCACCAGTGTGGAGTTCAGGTAGGTTTTGTGTTCCTCTGTCATAGTAGTACTTTTGCTTTTCTTTCTGTTGTTCTTTGAACTTCCTCACTTTCTCCCCCTCTTTTGTTTTCAGGAGGTTCTCCGGGATGGGTAGGTTTGACCTTAGCAGACGTCCCAAAAGGAGTTGGGCTGGTGACATACCACACTCGAGCGGCGTTGTGTGGTATACAAGCATGCTCTGGTAGAAGTCAGTTCCACTGTCTTTTGCCTTGTACATCAGTCTTTTCACTGTCTGGACCGATTTTTCCACTAGTCCATTGGACTGTGGATAGTGAGGACTTGACGTTGTGTGGACAAAGTCCCACTCTTTGGCAAAGTGTCGGAAACTTGCATTGTAAAACTGGGGTCCGTTGTCTGTGAAGACCTCGCTTGCCACGCCATGTCTGGAGAATATGGCTTTCATACATGTTATCACAGCATCTGCAGTGGTGGTGTACAGTCTACAAACCTCTGGATACAGGGAGTAATAGTCTGTGACTACCAGATAGTCCTTCCCTTGACATACGAATAGGTCAGCGCCTACCTTCTGGTAAGGTCTGTCTGGCTCTGGGTGTGGCTTTAGTGGTTCTACCGGATTGCTTGCTCGATATTTCAGGCATATTGTGCAGTTTGACACCTCATTTGTCACATCTTGGTTGATTCGTGGCCAGTACATCACCTCTCGTGCTCTTTTCTTACACTTTTCGATTCCCAGATGTCCTCCATGGATTCTTTTTAGCATCTCTTTTCTCAGACTCTTTGGGATAACTATTTTACTTCCTTTGTAGATGATGTCTTCGACCACTGATAGTTCCGCCCTGCAGTTCCAGTACTCTGCCATGTCAGGTGAGCAGTCTTGCTTCATGTTGGGCCATCCATCCAAGATGCTTTTCCTCAGTTGTCTCAGTGTTTCATCTTTGTTTGTCTCAGTCTTTACGAGCTCCATTTTTGCATCTGCTATGGGCAGTGCACTTGTGATCATGTCCACGTAGGCGTTCACTTTTTCATCCATTTTGGTGTTTGCGGGCTCACTTGGGTCAACAGCTCTGGACAACGTGTCTGCTGTATACATCAGCTTACCCGGGGTGTACGCAACATTCAGTGTATAGCGTTGCAGCCTGATCATCATTCTTTGTATTCTAAGCGGACAGCAATTTAGTGGCTTTTGGTACAATGCAATCAAGGGCTTATGGTCAGTCTCTACACTGATTGCTTGTCCTGCCACAAACTGGTGAAATCTTTCACAGGCGTATGTGATGCTGAGCAGCTCCTTTTCTATTTGAGCATATCGCGTCTCCGCGTCTGTCATTGAGCGCGATGCATATGCAATAGGTTGCCAGTAATCATATTTTTGCAGAAGAATGGCACCGAGCCCACTCTGTGATGCATCTGATGATATCTTGATGGGTCTCGCTGGGTCATAAAACCTCAGAACTGGTTCCTCTGTGAGCAGTTTCTTTAGATCGCTCCATGACTTCTCATGCTCATGATTCCATTCCCATTCTATGTTCTTTTCAGTTAGTCTTCTCAGTGGCGCCATCTTTTCTGAGAGGTTGGATATGAATTTACCCATGTAGTTGATCATTCCATTAAACCTCTGCACGTCCTTTTTGCATTGTGGCTTTGGCATATTCTCAATGGCGGACACCTTTCTGGGATCTGGTCTGATGCCCTCACTGCTAAGGATATCTCCCACGAATGTCAGTTCTGTCACCCCAAGCTGGCATTTCTCTCTATTCAGCTTCAGGTTTGTTTTCCTTGTTGCTTCCAGCACTTTTTTCAGTCTCTCGTCATGCTCAGTTCTCGTGGTTCCCCATATTATGATGTCATCCATTGATGTATCAACTCCCTCCAGGTGCTCATAGATCATATGGATAGTTTTGTGATACACTTCAGGAGCTGAGGCAATGCCAAATGGTAACCTTAGGAATCTGTATCTGCCAAATGGACTGTTGAACGTGCACAGTCTTGAACTTGCCTCGTCCAGTTTCATCTGCCAAAATCCTGATGATGCATCTAACTTGCTGAAATACTTAGCATTTGCAAACTGTGACATGATTTCCTCACGTGTAGGAAGCTTGAAGTGCTCTCTCTTTATTGCTCTGTTTAGATCTCTTGGATCCAGGCAAATTCTGAGCTTTCCATTCTTTTTGTCCACAACGACGAGGGAACTCACCCACTCAGTTGGCTCATCTATCTTCTGAATCACGTTCAGGCTTTCCATCCTGTCCAACTCTGCCTTCAGTTGCTTTTGAAGAGCAAACGGAACTTTTCTGCATGGATGTATGACCGTTGGCATACTTTTATCTACTCTGATCGTGTGTTCTCCTGAAAGGCAGCCTAGACCTTGAAATAGGTCGTTGTACTCTTTCATGAGTTCATCATAGACTGTCTCTCCTTCGCTTTCCACAACGAGGACTCTCTTTACCAGGTTCAGTCTCTCACAGGCTATTAAACCTAGTATGGCCTGCACATCCTTTGGCACCACGATTAATGCTAGCGTGTGCTCTCTGTCCTTGTGTGTCACTTTGACAATGCATCTTCCTTTCACTGGTATATCAGTACCTGAGTATCCTGTCACTTTCACTTTTATTCCATGTATCTTTGGTCTGGGTCTAATTTTCTTAAAATCAGTCTCTGATATCACATTAACTTGTGCTCCAGTATCCAATTTAAATGGAATGTGTACGTCATTCACTTTTAGTGTCAACATCCAGTCTCTTTTTTCTTTTTTGTTTTCAGACACAACATCTACATAAAACTCCTCTATCTCGCTTTCATCTACTGCGTGGGCCTTGCTTTGTTGCGCTTGGTTCTTGCAGCAACGGGCATAATGGTTGATTTTGTTGCAACTATTGCATGTTTTACCATATGCTGGACACTTTTTTGGTGGATGCTGTGTACCGCATCGACTACATGACTTTCGATTGTCCCTTTCATTTTTGTTCGCTGGCCACGCCTCTTTTTTCACATTGGCGCTCTTTTTGTTAAACGGTTTGTGTCCGTTCATTCTCACTGCATCCACGTTGCAGCTACTGTCACTGGACAGCTCCTTTGCCTGCGACTTCACGGTCTCTGTAGCCCTACACAGTGCTATGGCTTTTCCCAGGTCTAGATCTTGCTCTCTTAGCAGTCTTTCCCTTAGACCATTATCTGGAATACCACACACCAGTCTGTCTTTTATCAGCGAGCCTGTCAGTCCTCCAAATTCACACGATTTGCTTCTGTTTCTCAGTTCAGTCACATACTGATCAATAGTCTCTCCCGTTTTCTGTACACATGTGAAAAATCTGTGCCTCTCAAACGTCACGTTACGTTTAGGTATGCAGTAGGCCTCAAACTGTTCCATTATTTTATCCAGCTTCATTTTGTCTCCATCAGCAGCGAATGTGAAGTTATTATACACTTCCAGCGCTTCATCACCCACGACATGTAAGAACACTGACGCTTTCATTTTATCACTTTTCTCGTCAGCTCCGATTGCTGCTAAATACAACTCCAAACGTTGTTTGAATCTCCTCCAATTTTCAGCCACATTACCTGTCAACTGAAGCTTCGCCGGTGGGTGTAAACCTTCCATTTTTCACTTCGTTAGCTATTCTCCAATGGTAAGTAACGATGTTCTCTTTTGGCTTGCTAATATGTGGAGAGCTGATTTAACTTCAGATTTTTCCTCTTTATCGCTTTCAATCACTTCTTCTGACACCATGTATTGATTTGTATGTGGGTTCAATGACGACACATTCATGAAAGAGAATGGCCTAGAAATTCATTGTAGCCACTTTTGGGGCGTTAAAGTCGGGCGGCCGCTAAAGTTTGCACCCGCCGCCAAATCGAGGCCACTTCTCCGATATTCATTAGTTTCGCCCTAAGAGTTTGCTCGAGCGCTAAAACTGGCGCTGGACGCCTCTCTTTAGGCGCTAAGCCGGAGGTGCTGAGCGAGAGCGCCCAGGCCGGGCGCAGCGCAGGTGCGGCCATCTCGTGATTGACAGCAGACACCCTGACGCCGGCCAGCTCTTAAGGGGGAAGGGTCGACTTTGTCTGCTGCCACGCCCTGGATAGTGGAGCCCTCCAGCTAGGCCTGAACACTGCTGCTGGACCCAAATAGCGCCTGAAGCCATGCAGAGGGCCCGTGAACGAGCGCAGCGCTTCTCAGAGCGTGATCTGAGTGTGCTGGTTGGTGGTGTGGAGAAGAGGCGCCAGATTTTATACCCGGACAATGGCAGGAAGGCGCCGGTCCGCGCCTACCGGAGAGCCTGGAGGCATGTCGCCAGCAAGGTGTCAGCCAACAGTGAGGTGCCCAGGACCGGTGTCCAATGCCGCAAAAAGTTTAATGACCTCACGCGGATTGTCAGGGTGAGTACCCTTTCCAGTGACCTCCTCATCCTTGCATGTGCACCTCACATTATGGGCAAAGGGACCTGAAAGCCCTAATGGCCAGCCCTCATCCAGCAGCTATGGAACAGGCATGAACATCAATTGCACATTCTGCACTTAACACACTGGCCAAGCTATTCCACCATGGGAGGCAGTGCACACAAGATCAGGGCGACACGCTGGCCAGGCTATTCCACCATGGGAGGCAGTGCACACAAGATTAGGGCGACACACTGTACTTAGAGGCCGTCCTTTCTCTTGCAGGCCAAGCTGGCCAATAACAAGAAGAGCCGGACTGCGACCGGGGGAGGCCGACCCCAAATCCAGCCGCTCACTGAGCTGCAACATCGCATGGAGCGCATCATGGGTGGCCGGGTGATTGGCCCCGTTGCATGTGGAGATGCCGACCCTGTTCTGGGCACCAATGGTAAGGACATCAATGTTTGGACCTCTCTCGTCCCACTTGCGCATCAGATCTACATCCTTTGCCACTGTCCGACCAATGCGCTGAATGCCACCACTCATGCATCCCTCGCTGATGCCCTCTCCTCACTCTAAAGCTACTCTTGTGCCTTCCTGCTTTCAGATGGTGAAGAGGAGGTCCCTGAACTTGCCAGTGACAGCCCCTCAGAGGAGGAGGAGGAGGAGGAGCAAGAGGAAGGCGGCCCATCAGGGGAACCCTCAGCCGTGGCAACCCATGCCAATGTAGGGGACACGTCTTCCCTGGAGGGGAGCGTCGCGGAAGTGTCAGAGGGGAGGGGAGCTCATGGGACCTGCGGCCTGCAGAAACGCGGGAGGGGGGTGCCAGCTCGGCGGCCTTCTCCCCAGAGGGGGGAAGGGTCGGAGGGGAGTCCAATTGCTGGGCCCAGCGGCGTCCAGCAATGCAGGAAGGGTTGGCCAGCTCGGCGGCCTTCTCCCCAGAGGGAGAGTCCGGCCTCCAGTCCGGAGATGGTCTTCGCCGAGGAGATGGAACGCCTCGAGGACTTGTCCGCGGACTCGGAGCGCCGGCACACGGAGCTCATGGGGGTAGTGGCACGGTTGCCTGAGGCCATCGAGTCCCTCTCTCGGAGTGTCACCAACGTCGGGGCCTCACAGGCCATCAGTTTGGCGGAATTCGGGGCAGAGCAGGCAGCGAGTCGGGCGGCATTCGGGGCAGATCAGGCAGCGAGTCGGGCGGCATTCGGGGCAGCTCAGGCAGCGAGTGGGCAGCTGATCAGTGGTGCCGTGCAGTCACTGGGTGCTCTGATGTGGTCACTGAACAGGTCAACATGGGCACTCACTGCTGCCACACTCGCTGTGTCAGCCAGGCATCGCCAGGGCACCCGGCGCGCTGCAGCAGCACAGCGGTCTGTCCCTCGGCAGATTGGTGCGCATGCTGCAGTGCTTGCCCGGGCGAGTGCCAGTGTCTCAGGCGACCAGCGAGCGCCTGCCATCCGCCAGCTTGCCCCCATTCCTCCAGCCGCCACTGCCACTCCCCCAGTGGAGCTGCCAGGAGCTGCTGCAGCGACTGATGCTGGCCAGCCACAGCTGTAGCATTCAACAGCCGCCCGCTCGACGGCCAGACCTCAACTAGGCCGACCCCCAAGGGCATCTGCCACCACGACATGTGCCCCTCTGGAGCCTGGCCCCAGCCTTGCAGCAGCCAATGGCCTTACTTTGAGGAGGAGCAGCAGGGCGGGCAGGGGCCACACAAAGATGGCCAAGGCATCGCCCTAGCGGGCCAAAAAGTCGAATGTGTGGCCAGTTGTGTTTGTTTTTTGAGGCCGAGAATTGGATGTTTGTTTTTTGAAGGCCGAGAATTGGATGTTTGTTTTTTGAAGGCCGAGAATTGGATGTTTGTATTTTACGAAGTCCGAGGATGACGGCCATTTTAGTTGCACTGTTTTGTTAATCCTCTCCAGGTTGTGGGAGCGAGTAATGTGTTTGAGTGTTTTTTGGGGGTTTCCTCTGTTTTTGGTTTTCATGTGGGAAGGGCCCTGAGTTTGTACAATAAAGCATTTTATTTATTAACATTGTCCATGTTTGATCTTTGAAGTGTTTGTTGCCTTAACCGGCTGAGGGCTTGCGGAGCGGCTGCAATCATGTTCTTTCATTGGCACAAGCCATTCCCTGACAGGGGGCCTAGAAGTGACGTTCAATAAGCCGCCGACGGGCGGCCCTTGGACCTTCTGCCTCCCTCCTGGGCTGGTACTCCTCGTCCGCCTCCTCCTCATGCTCCTCCTGCTCCTCCTCCTGAGGTGGGGGTCCAACGTGAGGTGGCAGTGCCTGAGTCCTGCGGATAGCCAGGTTGTGCAGCATGCAGCAAATGACGATGAATTGGGAGACTCGCTCCTGCGAATACTGGAGGGCTCCCCCGGAGCGATCCAGACAGCGGAACCGTTGCTTGAGGATGCCGATTGTTTGTTCTATGATGTTCCTTGTCGCTTGATGGCTCTCATTGTATGCCTCTTCAGCAGGGGTCGTGGGCGCGCGGAGCGGGGTCATGAGCCAGGTACACAAAGGATAGCCTTTGTCCCCGATAAGCCATCCTCTTGGGGGAGGCTGTGCCTGGAACATGTCAGCCACAGTTGTCTGTCGCAGGATAAAGGCATCGTGGCTGCTGCCTGGAAAGCGGGCATTGACAGCTAGGATGCGCTGCCTGTGGTCACACACCAGCTGTACGTTGAGGGAATGGTAGCCCTTCCGGTTGCGGTAATCCTCGGCATGCTCCAGAGGTGCCCGCAAAGCCACATGCATGCAGTCAATGGCACCCTGCACCACGGGGAAGCCCGCTATTCTTGCAAATCCCACTGCACGCTGCTGCTGCTTGTCCAGGGTCATGGGGAAGGAGATGAATTGATGTCTCCTTCTGAAAAGGGCTTTGGTCACCTGGCGGATGCAGCAATGCACGGCGAACTGGGAGATGTTAGCGATGCCCCCAGCAGCGGATTGGAAGGAGCCGGTGGCATAGAAGTTGAGAGCCACCGTCACCTTCACTGCCACCGACAGAGACGTCCTGCACATCAGCTGTGGCTGCAGATCTCTCTGAAGCAACTGGCAGATGTCTGCAACCACCTCCCTTCTGAATCGCAGCCTCCTTACACACATCGCGGCAGACATGGTCAGATAGGAGGACTGCTGGCGGTATACCCTGGGTGGGTAAGGCCTCAGTTGGCGACGCCTGTTGCCCCCTCTGCATCTAGCTAGGGCTGCCACTCTCTCACGGCGTCTGTAAGCCCTTCTGGCATAAGGCTGAAAGTCAGCGTTGGCACCCAATGCAGCCCCCATTATATGCTGGCAAACACTGAGCTCTCAATGAAGGCAAAGATAATTGCTAAGCTCTGGCCTGAGCCAAAAATACCTGTCCTAGTGTTGGTCCAAACCAGTAAGCTCTCCTCCTTGGTCTCTCTCCAAAAAACCATTGCACAAGAGTGAATGCTGCAAAATGGCTGGCCTTTATAGTGCAGGGTAAGTGCCCTTTAATTAGCGCTCCCCGCGGCCCACCTCGGCTGTGTACCGTTCCACTTCACAGTCGTTAGGGCCGCCCGGCGCACAATGGGCCGGCGCGAGTGAAGTTCCGGTTTGGGGCGCACAAAGGGCGTTGCACGACGAAATGACGTCATGATCTGCGCGCGCAGCAGGGCGCGCGCTAAGACTTTGCGCCGGCGCTAAATGTGTACTGAAGTTGGGGCGAGGCGCAGATCGCGCTGCACCCGGGCGCTAAGCGCCTGGCGCTCGAGATCTACTCCTCCTAAGGCGCTAACGGCTGGCGCGCCCAACTGAATTTCTAGGCCAATGTCTTTTAATCTAAAGTTTGTTCATCTAAGTTAACAGCATTACAGGAGACACCATGTTAGAGATCCATCTAAAACTAAACTAAAACTAAACTCCCTCTCTCGCATGCCCTCTGCTGGTAAGGCATAAATAATCAAACAGGCAAATATGCTGGTAAGGCATCATAATCAAACAGGCAAATACCATCACTATTTGCTGATATCATTACACCTGCATGTTAACTTAATGCGATTCATGTATAATGACACCCAGGTCCCTCTCTGAGTGCAAACATTTCCCAGTCTCTCACCATTCAAAAAATATTCTGCTTTTTTGTTTTTCCTGCCAAAGTGGATAACTTCACACTTCCCCACATTGTATTCCATTTGCCATGTTCTTGCCCACTCAGTCAACCTGTCTATATCTCTCTGCAGCCTCTTTGCGTCCTCCTCACAGCTTACTTTCCCACCTCACTTTGTATCATCAGCAAACTTGGGTACGTTACGCTCAATCCCTTCATCTAAGTCATTAATAGAGATTGTAAATAGCTGAGGCCCAAGCATTGATCCTTGTGTTACCCTACTAGTTACAGCCTGCCAACCTGAAAAAGTCCCGTTTATTCTTACTCTCTGTTTTCTGTCCATTAGCCAATCTTCAATCCATGCTAATATATTACCCTCAATCCCATGAGTCTTAATTTTGTGTAATAACCTCTTGTGTAGCACCTTATTGAATGTTTTTTGAAAATCCAAATATACTTCCCCTTTATCCATCCTACTAGTTACATCTTCAAAAAAACTCTAACAGATTTGTCAAACATGATTTCCCTTTCATAAAATAATATTGACTCTGCCAAATCATATCATGATTTTCTACGTGCCCTGTTACCATGTCCCTAATAATAGATTCTAGCATTTTGCCTGGTATGGATGTCAGGTTAACTGGCTTATAATTCTCCATTTTTTCTCTTTCTCCATCCTTAAATAGCGGGGTTATGGAGCAAGACGACAGGAGGAAAAACATTTTCACGCAGCGAGTGGTTAGGATGTGGAATGCACTGCCTGAAAGGGTGGTGGAGGCAGACTCAATCGCGCTTTCAAAAGGGAATTGGATAAATATCTAAAGGAAAAAAAATTGCAAGGCTACGTGGAAAGGGCGGGGGAGTGGGACTAGCTGAAGTGCTCTTGCAGAGAGCCGGCATGGGCTTGACGGGCCGAATAGCCACCTTCTGTGCTGTAACCATTCTATGATTCTATGGGGGAAAAAGTTGGTGGCGTCCCCTTTGTGGCGCTAACTTTGCCAGGGCACTACTTTTAGTGCCCTGAAAAGTTAGCGCCCCTGCGCCTTAAATTCAGTGGTAGTGCCCCAAGCAGGAAGCTACTGGAAGCGCTCCCCCTCCTTCTTGGGGCGCTACCATTGAATATTGCAGTGCTACGTGCAACAGCGCCACACACACCGGCACGTAGCGCCACAATATTGCAGGCCTCCCTCCTCTGATTAAAGGGGAGGGGCCAAGCGCTACACGCACTGGGGCCCTGCTGGGCCACCGGGGAGCGGAGTGCCGGGAAAACAGCCCGGCACTCAAGAGGTGTGCCAGATTGACCGATCGCGGCCAGCATCCTGCAGGAAGAGGCGAGAGGGGGTAGGTGCTGGCAGACGGCCCAAAAAAAAATGGCCACCCAGCACCTGCCTTTTATTTTATGTTGCCCCGGCAGCAAAAACGCCACCCTGACCCTGTTGGACATATCGTCCAGCTGTAGGTCAGGGGGCATGACCGAAGTTTGCGGCCGGGGCGTGAGCGGGGCGTTGCGCATGGCGATGACGTCATCACCAGAGGCGCAGCGCCGCAGGGCACTACCAGCTACCACCGCCGCCAACCTCCCACTGAATTTCGCGGGAGGTGTTGACGGCACCACGCCCAGGCACTCAGGGCTTTGTGCCCCGTTAGCCACCCCGGGGGCACTAACGAAGCGTAAAGCGACCCAATTTTTCCCCCTAAAGCCAAAGTGCTGTGGTTGAGAGGTAAGACAGTAACTGACACCCTATATGTTTTCTGAATGTAATAGATTTTGGGTTAAGTAGTTAGCTCAAATGTAGTGAAGCATACCTATCTTATCCTAAGTTGTCACTTGGAGTAAGAAGTAGTCACACGCTACAGACAACATCAATTCAAGTCATCCAACTGTATAAAGTAAGTGGTGTATATTTGGTTTAAACAGACTTGGTAACCTCTGAAATAAAATTTTCACAAAACAAATGTTAACTTAGAGAACGTGCTAAGGAGCATTCGAGTGCATTTTAATATTTTCACCACGTACGCAAGCAGCAAGAATAGCTCATTTACATTAAATTGGAACACACCTGTGTGGAATGAAGAAAGATTTGCAACTGTGGATTCTACAAGTGACATGAAAGCCAATTAGGAGATTACAAAATACAGATAATAACAATTGCTGATCTGCTTAATAACTAGTACAAGATGTCCATGAGTACATGATGAAAACAACTATTTTATTTTAGATTACAGCACAATTGATTTTTTAAAATTAATTAAGTAATGAATTATGGCCAAAAAGATTGCAGCTGCATTTCAGAATATTAATCCCTGCTGTTCATAATTAAATTAACCTTTCTCAAGCTGCTCAAACTACATCATTCATGATTCGCCAACAGTGAACCTGACAAGTTACTAACTTTAAACTTTCCTTGGAAGATGTTGAGTAATATTTCAAGCTTTACAGGTTTGGTAAAACACCACAATTCAGTCATGAGCTTTCTGTTTCCAAGCTTTATTACAAACTCTGACTCCAAATTAGATTACCCCAACCTGTCAGATTAGCTCAGTTGGTAAGACCCTTGCCTTTGGGTAAGAAGGTTGTGGACTTATGATCCAGAGCAAGACTGAGTATATAATCTATCTGACATTCCAGCACAGTATTGAGGGAACATTCTATTGTCAGAGATGCCATCCTTCTGATGAGAAGTTAAACTGAGGTCCTATCTCTTAGTTCAGGTGGATGGAAAAGATCCCATGCCACTATTAAAATAAGAACTGGGCGTTCTCCCACTGCTCTGGCTAATTCATCCCTCAATCAATAAGACCAAAAACAGATTATGTGGTCATTTATTTCATTGTCATTTGTGGTGCAGAATGGCTACTGCATTCACCAATATAACAGTGGCCACTGCAAACCCAAAGTAATTCATTATGTATGAATTGTATTTATCTGATAAGGCACCAGATCAATCTAAGAGTCATAATTGTTATTACAACCTCAACTACATTCAGCACAGTCACAAATTTGCTTTTGTAATCCTTGTTCAAGCTTATCCCAACTCCAAACCAGCTTACTCTTGTTCCAGGTTAGGATCTTACAGCCTCAATTGACTTCTATCAGCGCTCATTATAGAAACACACCATTCTGACTTCAACATATATTGTTGTTCCTGCATTGTCACTTTTGAAGGAATCCTTTCATTATTGTAAAGACCTCAATCAAATCTCCTCAAAGTCTATGCTTTTCTGGAGTAAAACGCCCCAGCTCTCTAAGCCTATCATGGTAACTAATGCTCCTTAAACTAGGTATCAGTGGCCCTCCTCTGAACCTTTTCCAATATTCTATATCACCTGCCATGTTAGGGGACCAAATCCAAACACAATATGCTAAATGATGCATAAAAAAGGCTTTAACAAGGACAGTATAGTGGCAAAAAGGACAACATGAAAGATGGAAAGAAGACAGATAAGGCAAGCAGAAGTAAAGGAACAAAATAAACAGCAGAAGGAAAAGAGTAACCACAGGTAAGCAGGATTTTAAAAAGAAAATAAACTCAGAAGCAGCAGAAGTGGAAGAACATAGACATATAAACCATACGTAGAACAGAAGAGTCAGCAGGGAAAAACAGAGACCGAGTAGAGAGAAACAATGTGAAAGTAAACATGAGTTACAAATATTACAGTATTCACTGTAGAATCATTCACAACCCAAATTATTCAGTAAAGCCACAGTTACCATTTAGGCTATATCATGTACACTGACACGATGAATGTAATGTTTGTCAGCATATTGTTATAAAAAAAATTGCAATAATATATTATTGTATCATCTTAGATTTCTAGGAAAAGGCTGCAGGTATGTGATCATAGAGAAAGAAAGGCATGGATAAAGTTTTATTATTTCTGTACTTTTTCAATGTGCAATTAATCATGTGAATTGAATATGTAGGAACATATATGGGACAAAATCTAATGAAAAAATTTAGGAAAATTCTAGGGGAAGCATCAAATTGCAGCATAAATTGTGACATTAAAGAACAAAGACAAGAAAATGAGAGTCAACAGTTAGCACAGCATTTGGATCTGCTGGATTGGTTGTAATTAAACACAAATCCATTAGATGCCAGCTGCAAAAATTGGTCAGTTTGTTAGTCCTTATTTAAAATGACAGATGGAGTGCCCTGTGAGAATGTTTTGCTCCACAATAATCTGCAACACATCTCCTATTATACAGGCAAAAGTTGCATGGTGCAAAATCCTATTTATATTTCTAAGTCTGGGCACGTGTGTGGAGCAGAAAAGTGTGAAGTGATACATTTTGGCAGGAAGAACGAGGAGCGACAATATAAACTAAAGGGTACACCACACTTTAGGAGGGTGCAGAAAAGATTTACAAGAATGGTTCCAGGATGAGGGACTTCAGTTACGTGGATAGACTGGAGAGCTGGGGTTGTTCTCCTTCAAGCAGAGAAGGTTGAGAGGAGATTTGATAGAGGTGTTCAAAATCATGAGGGGGTCTAGACAGAAATATAGAAACACAGAACCATAGAAGATAGGAGCAGGAGTAGGCCATTCAGCCCCTCGAGCCTGCTCCGCCATTCAATGAGATCATGGCTGATCATCCAAATTCAGTACCCTGTTCCTGCCTTCTCTCCATATCCCTTGATCCCTTTAGCCTTAAGAAATATATCCAACTCCTTCTTGAATATATTTAATGAATTGGCCTCTACTGCCTTCTTTGGCAGAGAATTCCACAGGTTCACCACTCTCTGGGTGAAGAAAATCCTCATCATCTCTGTCCTAAATGGCTTACCCCTTATCCTTAGACTGTGACCACTGGTCATAGAGTCATAGAGTCATAGAGTAATACAGCACGGATAGAGGCCCTTCGGCCCATCGTGTCCATGCCGGCCATCAAGCCCTGTCTAATCTAATCCCATATTCCAGCATTTGGCCCGTAGCCTTGTATGCTATGGCATTTCAAATGCTCATCCAAATGCTTCTTAAATGTTGTGAGGGTTTCTGCCTCCACAACCCTTTCAGGCAGTGAGTTCCAGACTCCAACCACCCTCTGGGTGAAAAAGTTCTTTCTCAAATCCCCTCTAAACCTCCCGCCCTTTACCTTGAATCTATGCCCCCTAGTTATTGACCCCTCTACTAAGGGGAAAAGCTCCTCAGCATCCATCCTATCTATGCCCCTCACAATTTTGTACACCTCAATCATGTCCCCCCTCAGCCTCCTCTGCTCCAAGGAAAACAAACCCAATCTGCCCAGTCTCTCTTCATAGCTGAAGCGCTCCAGCCCTGGTAACATCCTGGTGAACCTCCTCTGCACCCTCTCTAACGCGATCACATCCTTCCTGTAGTGTGGCGACCAGAACTGCACACAATATTCCAGCTGTGGCCTAACCAGTGTTTTATACAGCTCCATCATAACCTCCTTGCTCTTATATTCTATGCCTCGGCTAATGAAGGCAAGTATCCCATATGCCTTTTTTACCACCTTATCCACCTGTTCCGCCGCCTTCAGGGATCTGTGTACCTGCACACCCAGATCCCTCTGACCCTCCGTCTTGCCTAGGGTCTTTCCCTTCATTGTGTATTCCCTTGCCTTGTTAGACCCCCCAAAGTGCATCACCTCGCACTTTTCCGGGTTAAATTCCATTTGCCACTGTTCCGCCCATCTGACCAACCCATCTATATCGTTCTGCAGACTGAGGCTACCCTCCTCGCTATTTACCACCCTACCAATTTTAGTATCATCCGCGAATTTACTGATCATACCCTTTACATTCATATCCAAGTCATTAATGTAGACCACAAACAGCAAGGGACCCAGCACCGATCCCTGTGGTACCCCACTGGCCACAGGTTTCCAGTCACAAAAACAACCTTCGACCATCACCCTCTGCCTTCTGCCACTAAGCCAGTTTTGTATCCAATGTGCCAAGGCACCCTGGATTCCATGGGCTCTTACCTTCTTGACCAGTCTCCTGTGCGGGACTTTATCGAAGGCCTTACTGAAATCCATGTATACCACATCCACTGCGTTACCCTCATCCACACACCTAGTCACCCCCTCAAAAAATTCAATCAAATTAGTCAGACATGATCTTCCCTTGACAAAGCCATGTTGACTATCCCTGATTAATCCTTGCCTCTCCAAGTGGAGACAAATTTTGTCCCTCAGGATTTTTTCCAGTAATTTTCCTACCACTGATGTTAGGCTCACTGGCCTGTAGTTCCCCGGTTTTTCCCTACTACCCTTCTTGAATAATGGTACTACATTAGTGGTTCTGGACTCCCTGACCATCGGGAACATCCTTCCAGCATCTAGTCTGTCTAGTCCTGTTAGAATTTTATAAGTTTCGATGAGATCCCCTCTCATTCTTCTAAACTCCAGCGAGTACAAGCCCAATCGACCCAATCTCTCCTTATACGTCATTCCTGCCATCCCAGGTATCAGCCTGGTGAATCTTCGCTGCACTCCTTCCATGGCAAGAATATCCTTCCTCAGATAAGGCGACCAAAGCTGCACACAATACTCAAGATGTGGCCTCACCAAGGCCCTGTACAACTGCAGCAAGACATCCTTGTTCCTTTACTCAAACCCTCTCGCTATGAAGGCCAACATACGATTGGCCTTCTTAACCGCCTGCTGCACCTGCATGCTTACTTTCAGCGACTGGTGCACAAGGACGCCCAGGTCTCGTTGCACTTCCCCTTCTCCCAATCTATTGCCATTTAGATAATAATCTGCCTTCCTGATTTTGACACCAAAGTGGATAACCTCACATTTATCCACATTATATTGCATCTGCCATGCTTCTGCCCAATCACCCAACCTGTCCAAATCATACTGGAGTTTCTCGGCATCCTCCTCACAGCACACACGCCCACCCAGCTTTGTGTCATCTGCAAACTTGGAGATATTACATCTAGTTCCCTCGTCCAGATCATTAATATATATTGTGAATAGCTGGGGTCCAAGGACCAAACCCTGCGGTACCCTACTAGTCACTGCCTGCCACTCGGAAAAAGAGCCGTTTATTCCAACTCTTTGCTTTCTGTCTGCCAACCAGTTCTCTATCCAAGTCAATACCTTGCCCCCAATCTCATGTGCCTTAAATTTACACGCTAATCTCTTATGCGGGACCTTATCGAAAGCCTTTTGAAAATCCAAATACACCACATCCACTGGTTCTCCCTTATCTATTTTACCAGTTACATCCTCAAAAAATTCCAGTAGATTAGTCAAGCACGATTTACCTTTTGTAAAGCCATGTTGACTTTGTCCGATCCGGTCACTTTTTTCCAAGTGCTCTGCTATTACATCCTTTATAATGGACTCTAGCATTTTCCCCACTACCGATGTCAGGCTTACCGGTCTGTAATTCCCCGTTTTCTCTCTACCACCCTTTTTGAACAGTGGGGTAACATTAGCTACCCGCCAATCCATGGGTACTGTTCCAGAGTCTATCGAATTTTGGAAGATGACCAGCAATGCATCTACTATGTCTCGGGCCACTTCCTTAATTACCCTAGGATGTAGATTATCAGGCCCTGGGGATTTATCGGCCCTCAATCCCGTCAATTTCCCTAACACCATTTCCCTACAAATACTGATTTCTATCAGTTCCTCCCTTTCATTAGACCCTATGTTCCCCGACATCTTTGGGAGGATATTTGTGTCCTCCTTTGTGAAGACAGAACCAAAGTATGTATTTAATTGGTCTGCCATTTCTTTGTTCCCCATTATAAATTCCCCTGATTCTGACTGCAAGGATAGAGAGAAACTGTTCCCATTAGCAGAAGGGTCGAGAACCAGAGGGCACAGATTCAAGGTGATTGGCAGAAGAACCAAAGGCGACATGAGGAACAACATTGGTATGCAGCAAGTGGTTAGGATCTGGAATTCACTACCTGAAAGGGTGGTGGAGGCAGATTCAATTATGGCTTTCAAAAGGGAATTAGATAAGTATGTGAAGGAAAAAAATTTGCAGGGCTACGGGGAAAGGGTATGGGAGTGGGACTAGCTGAGGTGCTCTTGCAGAGAACCAGCATGGGCTCGAAAGGCCAAATGGCCTCCTTCTGTGCTGTAACCATTCTATGATTCTATGGCTCCATTGCGGGAGCACCATCAGAATAAGGACTGCAGGAGTTCAAGTAGAAAGACCACCACCAGTTTCTCAGAGATGGCCAATAAATGCAGCTTTACCAGGATCCCTCACATCCTAAGAACATACATTTTTTTAAATGGGATGAAATACACCTGGGTCATCCAACACCTTGTGGAAGTGACAGCAGATATGTCAGGGAGTGGCAGCCTAGTTAGCCATAGCAACAACATATGTTCCCAGATCAGTTGCAGGGCCATATTGTTGAAGTAGACAGACCCCTTTCTATTCATATGGATCATGGGGCCATGCTAACCACAAAGGTGATATCAACCACCCTCTGTACTTTGGTAAATCTAGTAGTTCAGTGAATTGGGGAGCTCTTCATGCTGCTCATGTTGGCTGATGGGATAGTGGATGAAGGTATTGTGCTATTGAACACTATGTCAATCACCTATTTCATATATTTGTGCAAAGCAAATTGGCTGATACTCCTGTGCTGACCTAGAAGGAGCTAGAGACATAAAAGTTGAGGGTCATGGTCACCTTGAGGGTCACTGGCAGTGTTATCGCTATGTGGAGATTGGCTACATGTTTTCTTGAAGAAGGTGGCACAGAGCTGTAACTGTCCAATTGTTGGACGCATTACTTCTCACTCACTGGGGGTAATTTTAGCTTTGTGCGATTGTGGGTGATAGCGATGGAAATAAAACATCGGTGATATGTAAAACGGGCTGCCAATTCACTATCACCCATTTCACACTCACACAATGTCAGACTTACCCCCGCTGGGTGGTGACATATTGATGGGTTCTGCAAGTTTGTGTCTGGTGCCACCCAGTGTTCCCCCTAAGGTGCGCAGTCGCACGGTTGCACAGTAATCTCAAAGGTCCTGCGTAGGCCGCTCACCAGCTTTTACATTGTAAATACTGCGCATGCCCAAAAATTTAAAGGGACCATGCATTAAAAGAAACAGGCCGCAGAGAACAAAGTGCAGCTTACAGGGAACATTGGCATCATCTGATATCTTTGGTATTCTTTCTTTGTTCTTCTTCTTTGTCCTCCTTCAATTGAGTGCGAAGCATTGACAATAATCTCCATTTCTTACAAGTGTCTGGAAGATAAAACAAATGGACACTGTTACTGTTAGGTTTATTTCCCAGCATGCAAGAACTTGGTGTTTAATGCTCATTTGAAATGGGCCATGTTCGTGCATCGCAAGTGTGGTGGTGAAAACAGGAAAATTGCAGGCTTCCATTAACTGATATTCCTGAGCATATTTGAATTGATAATGAGGTGAGTGCACAGCCTGTGTGAGAAAATGCACCACCAACATGCAATCCTTATAGGAATTTCCAGCACTGCACTCCGCGGGCAGTCAGAAACTTATAAAATGATTGTTCCCACCTGCACGATTGCCAATGGTACAGGAAATTAAGCCAAGAGCAATTGCCAGGCTATAAAGAGACCTATATAAAGGTGAATCAATACCAACTACATTACTTTTACACATTAATTTAGTTCCAAGAAGAACCATCAGCCTGTAGAGATAAGACTAGAATATGAAATATGCCTTTTCCTAGGTTTTTGATTTATTTTTACTCTATTTAACTTTAAAATATTATCAGGTAGACTGGGGATAATACCTCATGTGTAACGTAGGCTGATTTGATGAGACATAAATAATGTACAAGGTGCAATATTTTCTGTCTAAAATATAGAATAATCATTCCATCAATCAGCAACTCATCTGTGTGATGGCACAGTATTTTAAAATTAATACATAATCACAAGAGAATGATTTAAATTATCATTGAAATATAACCAATAACTTAAACCATTTATAAGGAGAGAGGGTCCTTTCTGTAATATGGGTAAACTTACCATGAATGATAACATGGGGTAGACTTTCATCTTTACTGCCTGGGCAGAGTGCAGAGACAAAAATCTGGCAGGGAGGATCGCAACATTTCAGTAGAAAGAAAATCTGGGAGGGTTTTTAAGGAGGTGTGTGAATTTTAATTTATGAGATTTTACCAGAGCTATACTTAAAGGGCTGGATTTTGTGAATGGAGGTGAGTTGGAGGCGGGACTGCTGCTTGTTGTGTCAATGTCCCGCCTCCATCCTTGCCTGACCATTCAGAGGGATTTTCCCCTGATTGAGCTTGTTAAGCCCGCCCTGCAAGCCAATTAGAGAAGAAGTCACTGACAGATCCTCCCTGCCAAACGTGCTATCTGTCAAGACTTCTTGAAAGAAGAAATGACAGCATTTGACAGCTCTGTGAAGCTGTCAAACACCGACATTCTCTTTAGCTTGATGAGTCTTTGTGGTGAGGACTCAACAAACATTGAAAATAAGTAAATTTCAGATGTCTGGTGGATTGGAGGGTCCATCAGCCATTACCTGAAATTGACAAGGTGTGGATGTCCGCTCTCCCGATCCAGCGCGGCTAAAGGCTATAGAAGGAAAAAAAGGTAAGTGAACACTTTTTTAAACTAATCACTCACCTTGCATACTTACCACACCACACTTGCACCCATCACTCACCTCTACATCTTACTTCCAGGTGCCTCTGACCGCCGCAGACCTCCTCCACGTCTTCTCCAACCCAGCGGGGTTCTCTGAGGTTGGGAAGCCTTCACCTGTGAAGGTAAAATTACACTAATCCTTTTTTCTGCCTGTTAACTATCTGTTAACAGGCAGTTAAAAGGATTAAAAGCCTTTCCCGCCTCCAGGAGACGGGATCCGAAGCTGCACATCTTCCCGCCTCCTGGCAAAAGGGCACGGAGGCGGGATGGGGCGGGTTTGCCATCTGCCCCCACTTTTTCCGATTTTACATGCTGTCCCGCCTCCATGCTTGCCTCCTCGGGGCTTGGAAAATCCAGCCCAAGGAGATTGAAATTAAGTGGAATGGAGTGATGGGCAAAACTGAGCTCAGTAGGGCCCATTTTTTTGGCGTTACAAAGCCGCTTAAGGCTCCAAAATGGTGTCCACAGTGCACGCACTTCTGACATAAATTGTGCGCTGGATGCTATATTGGTAAAGGGGTTATGCACGCAAAGCTAATGTCTACAGAAAGTATACAGAGCAGGCAGATCATGATGTCAATCAGTGTGCAACACTGATTTGACACCAGCGCTGCCATTTTGGAGCTCCACGCTCCAGCCCACACCCTCTCTTAACCTCGCATAGCTGAATATGATGTTAAGCAGCGGGAAGGACCCCACGCAAGTGCTATTTAAAGGCATCATCAGCTACTTACAGGCTAGTTGCTGGTTTATTTCTTCTGGCTGTTGCTACAATTCTACATGTTTTTGGTGCTTTCCATAGTTTCAAGTTTCAACAATCTACAGGGAGTGGTGTGGGAGGTGCTAAAGTACTGACTTCAAGGCTTCTGCACAAACCAGTTGCTCCCAGGCATTGGTGCACTAGTAGGCCTTCCTCTTGGAATCAAGCATGACTGGGCAAATGATCAGAGACCACACAGGGCAGGACAAGCTCCTAGAAGAGGGTGAAGGAGGAGAGGAAGAAGGCCTCTCAGCAGGCGACCATATCCTCCCAGGGTGTTCAGGGAGCAATTCTCTCACCTGAACTACATCAACAACCAATGTTTGAGATGTCTGCATTTCACTAAGGAGATCGTCACTGAAATCTGCCAACTGCCGCAGCCACAGCTACAACTGCAGAATAGGGCGAGGACAGCATTGCCGGTGACTGTGAAGGTGACCGTGGCCATGAACGTTTATGCAATTTAAGTGGCAATCAGCTGCTTAATGATCCTCCGAGCAGCCATTCCTAACACAAGCATCAACTCCTTTTCCAAGATGGCGTCTTGCACTTAATGCGGGCTAAACTGCGGTTTCAGCTTAAGACTCCATCTTGGCCACTTCAGAGGTTCTTTAGCGCCTAAAGTATCTGGGGAAAATTGCCCCCAGGATCTGTGAACTTACCCTTATATCTGACTTAGCACCATAACAAAAAGCAGGCATCCATTTCCCATTCATTAATCACCATTGTTAAAGAAATCATTACATTTTGCAAAGAACTTAGTGAGGAATAGAGATATCACTCTGCCTAGAGTTAAAAAGGGAACTAAAGAATTGACGTTGAACTTTTGTTGAATTTTACTGCTGTAGGATTCGCAAAATTGGACTTTATATTAATAAGGGTCAAATGGCAGAAGAGGCCGTGATTTTAAAGACTGTTTTAAAAGAAGCCCAGAAAAAGGAGCATACAAAATGGCCGCCATACCATGTGACCAGCTTATTGGGACACTTTAAAATGGTTCCTGCGTAACCTCAGGCAGATTTGTGGATTCAACCTACAGCAAGTTCTGGAAGCCGTTCCTGAGAGAACGAAACCAGACCCACAGGTATGCATATGGATTAGATGCAGATCTAGTCAAGATCGGCCTGGAGACAGAGGCCATCAAAATGTTGCCCCAGACAAAAGGGGACAATTTCATATTCATGAGAACAGCACCCAGGACTAGATAACGAGATCAGCAGACCATTAAAAACAATGGAGGTAGTTCCAAACCAGAGATGGGCCTGTTACCAGCCATTTAAGACATTTTAAAATATAATGGCTACCCCACTGTGCTCGCAGCCCGCCAGAAATAAAACAAAGACTAACCTGATTTTGGGCGGGAAGTGAAGCCTCTGGAAGAAAGGTATATCTGGGAGACTTTTTCAGCAGAAGGCACTCCGAACAAGCTGGCAGCTGGAGGACACACAGGCACACAGGCAGACACGCCGGATTGGAGAGCTGGAAACACGCAGCTTGAATCCGGACACCCAGAAGAAGGAGCAGTCAATCGCAGGAGGAAGAAGAAAGCCAACATCGAGAAGGCCGTCTCGAAACCGGCGTTCCGCCCCGGGGAAGCACATCGGGAGATCATCGACCATCCCCGGGCCGTTGGCGGAACGAGAGGCCTTCGACCCAACTTGGGAGAAGAGACAAAAAAATAAAGGTCCCAAGCGAAGAAACCTTCCAGCCACCACGGCTCGGGAGAAGAGAGGAAAGGAACCTGCAGAGGCGATGGGAGCCAGCCCAAGGCTCCTCTAACCAGGGTTGAGCTAACGATCCTCGACCCCGCCGACATCCAGGCCCGCCGGTGTCCAGCCGCCCCCAACCCCCACCTCAGGAAAGAGGTGTGGCGCAGCTCGCAGGGGCTCCACGATCCACGTGGAGACGAAAAGCCTGAAAGGACCAAACACAGACTCGATTTCAAAACGGGATTGGTGAGCATGTTTCTGGCCCTTCACAATCAGATCTAGATAGGTTTAATAAGGGGGTGGATTTTTAAGGGTACAATTAACATGTCCCTCGATGTTCCGTATGTTTCCTTATTTCATGATGATCTTTGTAGAGTATAAGATGCCTGTATTTGCTTTAGTTGTAATGTATATACCTTTAAGGGGGGAACTATGTTTTACAGCTCATGTATACTGCAGTACCGGCAGTGACCACACCTGTATATAGCACTGAGTAGTAATCTGTACAGATCAGTTCCAGTGTGAGCCACGTTGAGTAAACACCTGTTGTACCGTTCTCCGCAGTCTGTGTCTTATTATACATGGACGCAACATTGGCGACGAGGCAGGTTCGAACCTACCTGCAACTCTGCATCACCTCCCGGGGATTCGTTCCTGGAGATCAGTGGATTGGAGGTCAAGGCCAGAGACTCGGGCGTCGACCACAGGCAACCGCCCAGTCATCCAGCAGAGACTCGAGAATTGCGGGGGAGGCTGTCGAGAGCCAGGCTTGGCTTTCCAGTCGAGGTGGTCCAGCGAAACGGGCTGGCAACAGGTAGTGCGCAGACCCTTCCCGGACAGCGGCGGGCTACAGCCCGACCGAGCGGCACAGCAAAGGGCTGAGCAGCGTCGACGGGGGAGAGAGAGAGAGGGCAGAACGCACAGGGCGCAGCCGGTGTTCAGGGGCCGAGCAGCATCGGAGAGAGGGAGAGAGAGACACGCAGAAACCCGCGAGGCGTCGCCATTGCCTCGAGGACCGCCGAGAGCGGCGTTGGCAGCAGCGCAGGAGAAGCTCGTGAAACCTACAGGGCGCCGCCATTGCCACGAGAACCGCCGGGAGCAGCGTTAGCCGCAGCGGGGGAGGAAGGACAGCGCGGGAGACACCATTTTAAGCCATTCGGAGACGCCATTTTAAACCACACCCAAAATGCCGAAGAGTGGCAGTATCACCACATTTGGCAATGAAGTCGAAGATTGGACTGCATATGTCGAACGAATAGAGGTGTACTGCAAGGCAAATGAGGTGTTAGATGACAAGAAAGCGTCGGTATTGTAAAATTTAATGGGTGCAAAGACGTATGGTTTATTACGAAATCTAGTAACCCCAACGAAGCCAATGGAAAAGAGTTTTGAAGACATAGTAACAATACTAAAGGAACATTTAAACCCCACACCGCTGCTGATAGCAGAAAGATTCAAGTTTCACAAACGGAACCAGCATAAGGATGAAAGCAATGCTGATTGTTTAACAGAACTGCGCAAACTATCGAAACACTGCCAGTTTGGAGCGGGACTGGCAGATACCTCAAGGGACAAGTTTGTGTGTGGGCTTCAAAGTGAAGGAACCCAGAAACGGCTTTTATCTGAAAAGGACCGTATGCAGGAAAAGGCTTTCAGCATTGCGGTATCATATGAAGCAGCAGCACGGGGCGCTGCAGAGATACAACAGAGACCGCAAGAATATGGCACAAACGAAATGTCATATGGAACAGAGAAGTGCTATCGCTGCGGCAGAACAACACACGACCAGAATGATTGCTGGTTCAAAGACAAAGTGTGCAGACAGTGTGGAAAAGTAGGACACATAGCATGAGTCTGCAGGTCGGGAAAGAAAACCAGCAATAAGAAACCTACCAAAGGAAAGTACAAGAAGGTACATAAGATGACGGAGAATAGTTCAGACGAACAAAAGAGTGATAACGACTCCGAAAGCAGGGAACTGAGTTGTCTGAAACTACATAATGTGATCACAACGAAGGATCACCGAACCATTTGGGTCACTCTCAAGTTAGCAGGAGTCCAGGTAAAGATGGAATTGGACACAGGATCAGCCCTAACAGTCATAAACCGACGGGACTATGAGCGGCTATTCTCACACATACCCTTGAGAGACACAAAAATTATTTTGAAGACGTACACGGGGCAAAAAGTCTACCCCAAAGGAAAAATAAGGGTCACCGTTATATATAACGGTAAGGAAACACCAAAACTAGACCTGTATGTATTGCAAGATGGAGGACCACCATTACTGGGATGTGAATGGATACGGAAAATACAACTGGATTGGCATTCCATACAGGCACTGACTGTGGCTGACAAAAAGGATGACGACGTCACACCTGGGCGACTGTCAAAGATCCTAACTGACGCGAAAGAAGTATTCCAGCAAGGACTCGGAACACTAAAAGGCATGACAGCGACGATTAAAATTGAAGAAAACGCAAGCCCAAAAATGTTTAAGGCCAGACCGGTACCTTATGTGATCCGCCCAGCCGTCGAAGCAGAGCTGGAGAGTCTGGAACGTTCAGGTGTACTGTCCAAGGTAGACTGGAGCGGGTGGGCTACACCCATCATCCCTGTGATGAAAAAGTCGTTGAGCAGCACGCCTGGGGAACGAAGGAAGGTTTGCATCTGTGGGGACTTTAAGGTAACAGTGAGCCCGGTCCTTCACACTGTACAATATCCACTTCCGCGGATTGAAGATATTTTCGCCTCGCTATCTGGAGGGAACCGCTTCACTAAGATTGATCTGGCACAGGCGTATCTGCAAATGGAGGTAGAAGAAGCATCAAAAAAATACCTCACAATCAACACCCATAAAGGTCTCTACCAATACAACCGGCTGGTATTCGGGGTAGCATCAGCTCCGGCTATTTGGCAGAAGGCAATGGAACAAGTCCTGCAAGGGATCCCAGGGACCCAGTGTTATTTGAGGCAGTAGTCAAGGCTCCAGCACCGGAAAATGTGTCACAACTGAGGTCGTTCCTCGGGCTGGTAAACTACTACCATAAGTTCTTGCCAAATTTGTCTACAATACTACACCCACTGAACACCCTACTGCAAACTGGGGTGCCATGGAAGTGGAGTGACGAATGTAGACGAGCTTTCCAGAAGAGCAAAACACTAATCACATCGGAAGAGGTATTGGCCCATTAAACCCGGCATTACCAATTCGGTTGGCATGTGATGCGTCACCCTACGGCATTGGAGCGGTGCTGTCGCACAAATTCTCGGACAGCTCAGAGAGGCCAATAGCCTTCGCGTCATGATCACTAACCTCAGCCGAGCGTAACTACGCCCAGATTGACAGGGAAGCCCTCAGCCTAGTGTGGGGAGTGAAAAAGTTCAATCAATATCAGCACATGCAGAAATTCACCTTGCTGACTGATCACCAGCCTCTTGTCTCCATTTTTAATCCGAAGAAGGGCGCTCCGGTTGTTGTGTATGTACCTTTAAGAGAATAACTGGTCTCAGACTGCAGTACCGGCAGTGACCACCCCTGTATAAAAGGCGCTAGAGAGCCTCTGTTTGTTAGTTTTCACTATTGACTTCCACCAGTAAAGACTTGTTTGTTTTCACTCCTGCTGGTCCGTGTCTCAATCATTCACGGACTTAACACCGGTGATGACTGCGCAACGACTACAAAGATGGTCACTTTTTCTAGGGGCGCACCACTATGAGATTGAATGTAAGGGCACGAAACAGCATGGAAATGCAGATGGGCTATCACGCCTGTCACTGCCTACTGTGGAGGAAGCACCAGCAGTGGATCCTGTCGAAATATTCCATTCGAATATAGTTGAATACCTACCGGTAACTAACGCTTGTATCGAAAAGGAAACCCGAAATGACCCGACACTGTCTCAGGTATATGATTTGACGGTGAAGGGATGGCCAGCACATGGCGACTCGCTGTTGCCAGCATTCTCGACAAGGAGAGAACAGCTGTCAGTGTGCCGGGGGACCTTGATGTGTGGATCCCGAGTGGTAATTCCACCCAAGTTAAGGGATAGAGTGCTCAATGAGCTTCATGAGGGTCATCTGGGAGGGGTAAAAATGAAAAGCCTAGCCAGGTCTTATGTGTGGTGGCCGGGAATCGATAAACAAATCGAGGACATGACCAAGAGCTGCTGAGGATGCCAGAAAGTCCAAAATGCACCACCACAGGCCCCTCTACATGCATGGGCGTGGCCCTCATCTCCATGGCAATGGGTGCATATTGATTTTGCTGGTCCATTCATGGACTCAATGTTTTTAATAGCCGTGGATGCGCACTCGAAATGGCCTGAGGGCATCAAAATGTCCTCCACCACCACGGAGAAAACTATTGCAGTCCTACGGACCATTTTTGCCAGGAATGGCTTGCCAGAACAGATTTGCTCCGACAACGGACCACAGTTTGTGTCCGAAGAGTTCCGGAGGTTCTTGAAAAAGAATGGGGTAAGGCATTACACATCCGCCCCGTATCATCCAGCCACAAATGGATTGGCTGAGAGGTTCGTACAAACCTTTAAGAAGGCAATAAAGGCTATGTACAATGACAACATTCCGCTGCAGCACAAGGTGGACAATTTCCTGTTCGCCTACCGGAATGCGACACATGCAGTCACCAACCAGGCCCCAGCCATGATGTTCTTTAACCGAAGGTTAAGATCTCACCTGGATTTGCTCAGACCAAACGTACGAAGAGATGTTGAGAGTAAGCAATTCCAGCACATTCATGAGAAGCCAACAAGGAGCTTCAATGTAGGGCAACCAGTCTTGGCCCGCGACTACCGAACAGAAAAATGGCAGCCAGGAATGATATGCACACGGCAGGGCCCACTAATGTACACAGTGGATGTTGGGGAGAGCATCGTGAGACGCCATGCTGACCAGATCCTAGAGTCACAGGAAACAGTCAACCCCATGCCTCGCCCATACGTACCTGGTGATGAACCCGATGTACAGGTCGCATCTACCCCAGAAACAGTAGCATCGGAATTTGATGAACCAACCGACGACAGGGGGCCAGAATCGCCTCCGCACCAAGAGCAAGACACTCGGGAAAGGGGCTATCCAGAAAGGATCAGGAAGCCTCCCCAAAGACTGAATATATAAATAGACTATTTTCAGCTAATGTTGCATGTTAAAAGTGTTAATTGTAATTAGTTTGATATTTAATTGTTAAATGAGTGTTATGGTACTGTTAATCTAAAAGGGGAGGAATTGTAATGTATATACCTTTAAGGGGGGAACCATCTTTTACAGCTCATGTATACTGCAGTACCGGCAGTGACCACACCTGTATATAGCACTGAGTAGTAATCTGTACAGATCAGTTGCAGCGTGAGCCAAGTTGAATAAACACCTGTTGTACCGTTCTCCGCAGTCTGTGTCTTATTATAAACGGACGCAACAGTGTCGTTATGATTTGTTTGTGTGTTTTTCCCTCCCATGTACTCCCTCAGCTGCTTGCATTTGATTTGATAATTTTCCTTATGCAATAAAATTTCATTTTGTTTCATCAAACTTGGTCTACACGAGTTTTCTCTACATTGTAGTTCCTGCGCCTAAGTCCAGAGTATAGAATCTAAGGGGCGAGTGGGTCGAACCACTCAAGGTTTACTGTGCAAGAGAGAGAGGCCTCTAGAGAGAGAAACCTCAGGGAAACCTCTCGAGGAAAACCCCTTACACTGCTGATACAGAGGATTTTTATAGACATAGTTTTTTGTGTTGTTCATTTCATAGATTTTGCTTGCAAATTATATCAAAGATAGCATTATTCTTATGATAGGGGAAGGCTACAATAATCTTCTCTACTGGATATTTGTACATAAGAACATTAGAAATAGGAGCAGGAGTAGGCCATTCGGCCCTTCGAGCCTGCTCCGCCATTCAATAAGGTCATGGCTGATCTTCTACCTCAACTCCATTTTCCTGCACTATCCCGATATCCCTTGATTCCCTTAATATCCAAAAATCTATCACTCTCTGCCTTGAATATACTCAACGACTGAGTATCCACAGCCCTCTGGGGTAGAGAATTCCAAAGTTTCACCACCCTCTGAGTGAAGAAATTTCTCCTCATCTCAGTCCTAAATGGCTGACCCCTTGTTCTGAGACTGTGACCCCTGGTTCTAGACTCACCAGCCAGGGGAAACATCCACCCTGCATCTATCCTGTCAAGCCCTGTAAAAATGTTGTATGTTACAATGAGATCACCTCTCATTCTTCTATATAGGCCTAGTCTACTCAATCTCTCCTCATAGGACAAACCACCCATCCCAAGAATCAGTCTGGTGAACCTTCGTTGCAGTCCGTCTATGGCAAGCATATGCTTCCTTAGGTAAGGTGACCAAACCTGTACACAATACTCCAGGTGTGGCCTCACCAGGGTCCTATATAATTGCAGTAAGACGTCTTTACTCTTATACTCAAATCTTTTTGTAATAAAGGCCAACATACCATTTGCTTTCCTAATTGCTTGCTGTACCTGCATGTTAACTTTCAGTGATTCGTGTACAAGGACACCCAGGTCCCTCCGATCACCAACATTTCCCAATCTCTCACCATTTAAAAAATAATCTGCTTTTCTATTTTTCCTAGTAAAGTGGTTAACTTCACATTACTCCATATTATATTCCATTTGCCATGTTCCTGCCCACTTACTTAACCTGTCCATATCCCCTTGCAGTCTCTTTGCATCCTCCTCACAACTTACATTCCCACCTAGCTTTGTATCATCAACAAACCTGGATATGTCACATTTGGTCCTCTCATCTAAATCATTGATATAGATTGTAGCATTTGATCGAGTGTGGCATCAAGGAGCCCTAGCAAAACTGAAGTCAATGGGACTCAAGGGGAAAACTCTCCATTGGTTGGAATCATACCTAGCACAAAGGAAGTTGGCTGTGGTTGTTGGAGGTCATTCATCTCAATCACATAACATCACTGCAGGAGTTCCTCAGGGCAGTGTCCTAGGCCCAACCATCTTCAGCTGTTTAATCAATGACCTTCCCTCCATCATAAGGTCAGAAGTGGGGATGTTTGCTGATGATTGCACACTGTTCAGCACCATTCGAGACTCGTCAGATACTGATGCAGTCCGTGTCCATATGCAGCAAGACCTGGACAACATTCAGACTTGGGCTGACAAGTGGCAAGTAACATTCGCACCACACAAGTGCTAGGCAATGACCATCTCCAACAAGCGAGACTCTAACCATCTCCCCTTGACATTCAATGGCATTACCATCGCTGAATCCCCCACTATCAACATCCTGGGGGTTACCATTGATCAGAAACTGAACTGGACCAGCCATATAAATACTGTGGCTACAAGAGCAGGCCAGAGGCTGGGAATTCTGCGGCGAGTGTCTCACCTCCTGACTCCCCAAAGCCTTTCCACCATCTACAAGGCACAAGTCAGGAGTGTGATGGAATACTCTCCACTTGCCTGGATGAGTGCAGCTCCAACAACACTCAAGAAGCTCGACACCATTCAGGATAAAGCAGCCCGCTTGATTGGCACTCCATCCACCACCTTCAACATTCACTCCCTCCACCACCGGCGCACTGTGGCTGCAGTATGTACCATCTACAAGATGCACTGCAGCAACTCGCCAAAGCTCCTTCAACAGCACCTTCCAAACCTGCGACCTCTGCCACTTAGAAGGACAAGGGCAGCAGACGCATGGGAACATCACCACCTACAAGTTCCCCTCCAAGCCACACACCATCCTGACTTGGACCTGTATCGCCGTTCCTTCACTGTCGCTGGGCCAAAATCCTGGAACTCCCTTCCTAACAGCATTGTGGGTGTACCTACACCATATGGACTGCAGCGGTTCAAGAAGGCGGCTCACCACCATCTTCTCAAGGGCAATTAGGGATGGGCACTAAATGCAGGCCTAGCCAGCGACGCCCACATCCCATCAATGAATTAAAAAAAATAGTTGAGGCCCAAGCACTGATCCTTGTGGTACCCCACTAGTTACAGCCTGCCAATCCGAAAATGACCCATTTATTCCTACTCTCTGCTTTCTGTCCGTTAACCAATCCTCAATCCATGTTAGTACATTGAGCCCTAATTTTGTTTAATAACCTCTTGTGTGGCACCTTATCGAACGCCTTCTGAAAATCCAAATGCACTACATCCACTGGTTCCCCCTTATCTATCCTGCTAATTACAACCTCAAAAAACTCAAACCAATTTGTCTATCACAATTTCCCTTTCATAAATCCGTGTTGCCTCTGCCTAATCCTATTATTATTTTCTAAGTGCCCTGTTACCACATCCTTAATAATAGATTCTAGTATTTTCCCTACTACTGATGTCAGGCTAACTGGTCTGTATGTCCCCGTTTTCTCACTCCCTCCTTTCTTAAATAGTGGGGTTACATTTGATATCTTCCAATCCATGGGAACTGTTCCAGAATCTATGGAATTTTGGAAGATGACAACCAATGCATCCACTATCTCTAAAGCCACCTCTTTTAAAACCCTAGGGTGTAGACCATCAGGTCCAGGGGATTTATCAGCTTTCAGTCCCATTAATTTCTCCAGTACTATTTCCCTACTAATACTAATTTCCTTCAGTTCCTCATTCTCTCTAGACCCTTGGTTCTCCACTATTTCCGGAACAATTTTTGTGACTTCATACGAGAAGACAGGCACAAAGGGCTAGAAATTCGGTGCACTTGCGCCTCACGTTAGCGCCTCTGGGGGCTGCTAACGGGGCGCAAATGACTTTTCACCCAGGAGTGGTGCTGCTAACAACTCCCGCTAAATTCAGCAGGAGTTTAGCGGTGGCGGGAACTGGTAGCCCCCCCGCTCCGCTGCGCAGACCATGACGATGTCATCACCGTGCGCAGCGCCTTGTTTTTGACCCGCCTGCAAAATTGGCCATTGCTCCCTGAATCTGCACCGGGCAGTGACAGGGGGCAGGAACAGAGCAGCAGGAGACTCATGGGGTGGTAGGTAAAGGGGAGGTGGTGGGCGGGGGAAAAATTCAGCTGACTTACTTGTCACGGCCCGTTGCGACTTTCAACACGGGGTCCATGCTGTGATCTGGCAGCCCGCCACTCTTGAGTACCAGGCTGCTGGTATGGCACCCCATTCCCCAGTAGTCCAGTTAGGGCCCTGCAGAGTTGTGGGCTTAGGCCCTCCCCTTTAATGAGGGGAGCAGCCCTTCCATGCGGCAACACTACGTGGCCCAATGTGTAGCGCTGCAGAATGCACTGCCAGGGTTAGCGCTCTAAGAAGGAAGTGTAATGCTTGAATTAGTGCTCCACCTCCCTCTTGTGGTGCTAAAACTGAATTTAGCGATCGCTGGCACTATTTTTCACCGGGTGCTAAATTTATCGTCCAGGCGATGTTATGGTCACTAACTAATTTTTCCCCAAAAGCATTTGTTTAATTTCTCTGCCATTGTCTTATTCCCCATTATAATTTCTCCTGTCTCAGCCTGTAAGGGACCCACATTTACTTTCACTAATCTTTTCCTTTTTACATGCCTATAGAAGCTTTTACAGTCTGTTTTTATGTCTCTCGCTAGTTTACTCTCATTCTATTTTCCATTTCTTTATCAATTTCTTGGTCCCCCTTTGATGATTTCTAAAATCCTTTCCATCCTCAGGCTTATGACTCTTTTTGGCAGCATTATAGGCCTCTTCCTTTAATCTAATACTATCTTTAATTTCTCTTGTTAGCCACGGGTGGACCATTTTTCCTGTGGTGTTTTTATTCCTTAAGGGAATGTATATTCATTACAAATCATGAACTATTTCTTTAAATGTTTGCCATTGCTTTTCTACTGTCATATCTTTTAAGCTACTTTACCAACTTATCTTAGCCAGCTCACCTCTCATACCTACTTCGTTTGCTTTGTTTAGATTTAGGACCCTAGTTTCGGATTTAAGTAAATCACTCTCAAACGCAACATAAAATTCTATCATATTATGATCACTGCTCCCCAGAGCCTCCTTTACTACAAGGTTATTAATTAACCGTGTCTCATTGCACAATACTAGATCTAAAACAACCAATTCCCTTATGGGTTCCTCAACATACTGATCTAGAAAACTATCTTGAATGCACTTAATTAACTCTTCCTCTGCACTATTACTGCAAATTTGGTTTGCCCAGTCTATATGAAAGTTAAAGTCCCCCCATGATTACTGTATTACCCCTGTTACATGCATCTCTAACTTCCTGATTTATACTCTGCCCAACACTACAACTACTGTTAGGAGACCTATAAATTACTCCCACTAATGTTTTCTACTCCTTGTTGTTTCTTAACTCCACCCAAACTAATTCTACATTTTGCTTTTCTGAGCCAAGATCCTTTCTCTCTACTGTCTTTATCCCTTCCTTTATTATCAGGGCTACCCACAAACCCCCCCCCCACCTCCTTTTCCATTCGGCCTGTCTCTTCTAAAAGTCAAATATCCTGGAATGTTTGGTTCCCAACCTTGGTCACTTTGCAACCACGTCTCTGTAATAGCTATTAAATCAAACCCATTTATTTCTATCTGTGCTATTAATTCATCTATGTTGTTGCAAATGCTTTGTGCATTCAGATATAGTGCCTTTAGCTTTAACTTTTGTAGGAAGTAATTAGTTACTAGGTTAACTATTTTTAATGTATCCTCAGGTTCAATCTCATATGCATCCTTAAGGGAGCTCAATTCTTCACTGATAACCCTACTGGTGTTAGAATACTGTCACATTTGGCTTCTACAGCTGTGCTACTCTCTAATTCCCTTCTTCCTCCTCTGACCACCTCTTTTTACATTTTTTGACGACCTGTAATTCACCTTTTTTGTTTTCCTAACTTTCCACCCGATGCCTGCCCCATTCATCAGCAACATATTTTGAAAGGGGATCCTCAACATGCGTTTAGCCCTGAATTTACATATTCAAGGTGCCTATCACCTATTTAGATGTCCACCTAAAACATGGGTCCCACAAATTTAGCAGTGGGGCCAACACCTGTGCAGATACGGTATAGGCTGTCCCACTGCTAAATTGGTATACTTTGCACCTGTTTTATGCCTGGAATGGCAATTTCTACACCCTTATCTTCAAGTTGGCTTTTTTTTAAGTTATATAACTCAGTAATGGTTTGTGTTATTAGTTTATCCTAAATCTGGGTCGCTGTCACCCAGGGGTGGTACTACTTTGCTTCCCAGTATGCTATCTGGGTAACTGGTTATTGTCAGGTCAAGGTGTAGGTTACTTTTATGGCATCCCTGATCTACTGAATCAGAAGCAATCCTCATTTCATTTCATCTGACCTGATCCATCTGCACCCACTCATTATATCCCCATGAATTGGCACCGTAGCTACTTTCCTCAATAGCATGCCATCCCTACTGCCTGATTCTCACTTACACCATATGCACTACATCCAGAGGGAACACACATTCTTGAGAACCAAAGATAAGTGGTATCTTCAGCGTCTTGAGCATCGGTGATGGCAAGGTTGGTGGACCACTAGAGCAGGGTAACTGCATTAATCTTTCAGTTCCACAGCTCACACAAAGCAACTTCACCTTCAGTGGACTTCAGCACATCAACAACTGTGCTCAAGTGCTTTATGTGCATATTTAAACCTTCTCCCTTTCCGGCATTTTTTGTTCATTTTTTACATTTATGGAAGTAGACTCACACTACCCTATAGTTACTTGTACAATAGCAAAACCTGAGGGCATAACAATCGTACCATCTGATGATCTGAACTAGATGTTTGTGTATTTTGTATATGTACTTCTTCAATCTCTTTGGAGGTGGAATCAAGCAAACACTTGGTAAGCTGAGGCTGCATTATTTATCAGTGAGTGAACATATAGCACAGCAGTTGGGATCGAACTCACTTATATTCAAGCAGTACATCTTATCTTCGGGTGGTAATACAAGATAAAGAACACCCCATGCTTCCCCACGTAAGTCATCTTACTTCACTTAAACAAGGTCATTCTTTCCTATTCTGTCCTGCACTCCAACTGTCTTGTAGCATTTGCTGCCTACCTTGCATCATTCTGTTTAAAAACAAACTGCCTGCCTTTGCAACCTTTTCTGAACCACTCTGCCTATGTCTGGGTCTCGATCCCTGACTTTCGCTCAGGGCAGGAAACGAGCAGGCAGGGAGAGTGGCGTACGGCAAGCATCCCCATAATGTCGCTAGCATGAGGCTCAGGCAATTTGAACTCCCTGGCCTCATATTAATATAATTGACGGGTTACCCACTCGATCACGTTGCAAACAGGCATCCTACCCATTTTCTCTACTTAATTTCTGGAGGGCCACCCGAGGTCTATTTAGAGTGAGACTTAGGAACAGGAGTAGGCGTTTAAGCTCCTCAAGCCTGCTCCCCCATTCAATTAGATCATGGCTGATCTGTATCTGGATGCAGATGCTACCCCAGAAAGAAAATATATGTGCCCTCTTAGTCCCCATTGTAAGGGAGCCAATATAAACAATTGGTACCTCTATGTTCAAGGGTCTAGACCATGGTCCTTGGCCCGGATCCCCAGGCTGAACCTCACAACCATCATTCAGCTGGGCAAAACACCTCTGCTAACTGGCCTACTCCTAGGCCAGGGAAGCAGCAATTACCAATGTACAGAGTTCCCAACTCCTGTCCAGCTTTGTCCTCACCTGCTCTGCATCAACAGCCTTGTCTGGGGCAGCTTTGAGCTCCACCAGAGTTATAGCAGGATTACACCAGAAGGGTTGAGGATTTTTTTGGCCTCAATGGGGGCTAAATTGGATAGTCCCCGAAAACAGGTATTGGGATCATGATGCGCATTTTCCCCGCGCCTGTTCAATGTAATGCAGGCACGCATCAGCAGGGGGCCCAAAATAGTTACTTGCTAGCACTATTTAAAGCTTGCCTACACTGCTTAAAGCTAGCCTGCACCTCTTAAAGAGAAGGTATATTGTAGCTGCTGGAGGTGCTCAGATCATTGGGAATACTGCTGTGCAACAATCAACAATGGCTGACCATGGGAGAGAGAATGCACCATGGTTTTCTGATGCTGTACTGGAGGTCTTGGTGGAGGAGGTGGAAAGGAGGAGAGATGTCCTGTATCCGCCGGGGGGCAGGAAGCCCTCCAGACACGTGATGAGAAGGCAGTGGGAACAGATAGCCATGGAGGGCAATGCCAGGGGTATAGCCCCGAGAACCTGGATGGACTGCCTCAAGAAGTATAATGACCTCACATGAGAGGTCAAGGTCAATGAATGGATCTTCAAATGCCATTTCCTATCAACTGCACCACTCGCTTCAGTCACTGCTCAATTCACCACAGCCCCATCACTCACCTACCAAAAATCTATCAATCAGGACTTTCACTTCACCCTCACACACATACCACTGTTGCTAGCCTCACAACCATATCTCAAAGCTTGCACACACTGCCAACTATTCAACCATGATAGCCACATCACCCAAACATATTGCACGACACTCATTGACACACTTCCTTCTCTCTTGCAGGAGAAGGTGGCGCACAACCAGAGGCAGCAGGAACTAACCGGAGCGGGAGAGGTGCGCCTGCATGTTCTAACCCCTGTGGAGGAGACGATGCTGGCCATTACGGGAATGGCCATTGCTGAGGCCGTGGCCAGTGGAGAGGCTGAATCCTTTGAAGATGATGGCATCCTCATACCTAATCTTCCTTCTCACATCCCACTTCCCCCTCATCCCACAATCTTTTCTGACTTACAAGCTGCAGTTGGTGTAAGCATGCACTTCTAACTTTCTCCTCTCTCCTTACCACAACATTACCCTTGTCCCTTTTTCCTTTCAGATACTCAAGAACTGCAACCTGCCCAGGCAGTGGAGAAAGACCAAGACAGTGATGATGAAGACACATCATTATTTAATTTCACACTCGCAACCACCAGTTCAGATACTGACACTGCACAAATCTTAGAGGATAGTATAGAGGCGGGATCTGCAAGTTGAAAGACACTGGGCACAAGTGCGCTGCAGCCAGGGCAGGGGGGGCAAGGAATGCGCAGGTGCCAGCTCACTGGATGGTGAAGTCACACATGAGTTCTGCAGTAGAGGACTCAGATGAGGACTTCCATGAGCCAGGCTACAGAAGAAGCTGAAGCGTGTACACAACAAAATGTTTGGTGTATTGGGAAGCCTGCCAGAAAACCTACATTTAATGTCAAAGAGCATAGGGGAGTCTGACACCAACTTGGCACAGGGCTTTGTGCAGAGCTTTCAGCCCATCCTCTCCAGCACAGAACTGGTCAACTCCAATACACACTTGTGGAGTGTCATGATGCAGCGTCGGATGGCTGATGTCTCAGCTTCCATTGCAGCACAAGCACCTGCCACCATAAGTCTGAGTGCTGCAGTGGAGGCTCAGACTGCTGCCATCATGGCTGTGGATACCAGTGTTCATCAGCGGATAGCCCTTGTCATCCAGTAGCCAGCCTTTGGTTTAGTGTGGTGTTTCATCTGGTGGCTGAAATACAACTGGCACAACGGACTGCCGCAGAATGAACGCATCATGACGGCTGCCAGGATACTGGGCATTGACGTGCATGATGCGCTGCCTGTGGGCACACACCAGCTACACTTTGAGAGAGTGGAATCCCTTTCAGTTCTGGTAAATGGCAGAGTTGGCATAAGACCACCGCAAAGCAGTGTGCATGCAGTCAATGGCACCCTGCGCCATGGGGAAGCCTGCAATCCTACCAAACCCTTGTGCTCATTCTGCCTGCTTCTCGCTGGCAAGGGGGAATGAAATAAAGTTAGCTCTCTTTGAACAGGGAGCCTCAGTGACCTCACATATGCAACAGTGCACTGCCAACTGAGATTTTGCTAATATCTCCAGCACCAGCCTAGAAGGAGCCAGACACATAAAAGTTCATAGCCACGGTCACCTTCACAGCCACTGGCAATGCGATCTTTGCCCTGCTCTGTGGTTGGAGTTTTGGCTGCAGCAGGTGGTAGATTTCAGTGACAACCTCCTTAGTGAAACACAGACGTCTCAATCATTGGTCATCGCTGAGGTTTAGGTCGGAGAATTTCCCCCTGAACATCCTGGGCGGTTATGACCTCCTGCTGAGAGCCCTTCTCCCCCTTCTCCTCCTCCTCCCTCTTCCAGCAGCTTTTCCTGTTCTGTGTAGCCTCTGCTCATTCTTCCAGTCATGCTTGATTCCAAGAGATTTTGAAACTTGAAACAGCTATGGAAAGCACCAAAAACGTGTAGAATAGCAGCAAAAGTCAGAAAAAATAAACCAGAAACTAACCTGTAAGTAGCTGATAATCCCTTTAAACAGCGCTGGTGAGGGTCCTTCATGCTGCTTAATGCATGTTTAGCTGTGCGAGGTTAAGGGAGGGCGTCAGCTGGAGCGTGAGCTCAAAAATGGCAGCGCTAGTGTCAAATCAACGTTGCATGCTGATTGACATCATGATCTGCCTTCCTTGGATATTTCCAACAAACATTAAGGGCAGGATTTTCATTGTGCCATGGAGTCGGGATTGGAGGCGTGGGGAGGGGTTAAAATCCCAAAATCAGGGGTCCCGACCCCATCCCGCACTCAAACCCGCCTCCATGCCAGTTTCAAAGGAGGCGGGTACCCACCCTGCACTGGGACCCGCCTACCCGAGGCGGGAAGGGATTAGTGCCAATTAACTGCCTGTTAACAGATAGTTAACAGGCAGTTTTTAGCCTAATCCCTATTTTGAAGGTTGAAGTGTGGGATTCCTGACGGCTCCAAACCACGCCAAGTTAGAGGAGGCGGGCCGTCGGGTTGAAGGACTTGGAGGGGTTGAGGTGAGTGATGTGTGCATGAGTGCAAAGGTAAGTGTGTTTGGTGTGTCTAAAGTGATTAAAGAAGTGTAAATTACTTTTTCTTACCTTTAGGTCTCGGGAGTCCCTCATCTCACCGGCACAGAAAGCAGAATGGCTACGAACTGTCAAAAGTGACAGCCTGCAGCTTCCTGTGCAGGAGAGATTTCTAACGGAGTCTGTGGAGAGGGACTCGGGTTAGAAGTAAGACTGCCAGTGTTTGACAGCTTCAAACAGCTGTGAAACGCTGATATTTCATCTGTCAAAAGCTCTTGACAGATGAAATTTCAGTCTGTGACGTCACCTGTTGCTGGGTGGCCCTTAATTGGCCTGCTGAGCCCGCTGGGCGGGCTCAACAAGGTCAATCAAGTTAAAATCGCGTGGATTGGCCGCAATTTGATGGAGGCGGGACTACAACCCCGAAAGTTGTAGTCCCACCTCCAACCCAACTCCTGAGTTAAATTCCTGCCCTAAGTGCGCACGCGCTAACCTCTTTACCAAGATGGCGTCCGCCGCGCTTCACGTAAGAAGTGTGCGCGCTCTGTGGACACCAATTTGGAACTCTAAGGGCACTCATAGCGCCCAAAATACGGGTGCTACTGAGCCCAATTTCGCCTCCAATGTGTTTTTCTTACTCACTGCAAATAGTTACATAAATACCACAATTACATTAAAAAATCTCAGCTTGTGATATGGGAGAGCAACTCTTTATTTTTCATATCTTTTTGATTTAGCTGCTTTAACTAAATATATACCATTTTAGTTTAGTGTTTTCTTATTTGCCTCTTTCCTCTGCTACCAAATAGCTACAAAATGACTTAGTGGACTGAAGCAACTAGCTGTGTATATGAACAATTCTTCTTCTTCAATTATCAGTAAAAATATATGCGAAAGCAGCTGCTTTAACTTTCTTTTTGAACTTTTATATGAAGAAAGCAATATCCAGTTCAACTTTCACTTCATTAAATAAATATTTTCCATGGGGGTTTTTTGTTCTCAGTAATTTTTCACCACCACAGGAATGGCAGAGGGGCGGGGATTTCCAAACAATAAGTTCTAGCACTTTTTTGTCAACAACCAGTTTTGCTGTCAATCATACAAATTTCTAGACATTGTGGACATGAGTACATGCTGGGAGTTGTTGGGACTAATTCTCTGATATTGCACTCAGGGTGCAGCCCCCTACGGATTGTGTGGGTTCTGCAGAATCAGGAAGTTGGAGCTCAGCACTGAGCTTCCTATTCCAAGGTATAAGAAGATTTTCTCGCCACGCTATGTGAGTGCACTGGCCTCATTAGACCTGACAAAATTATTTAAATTGATGCAAATTGGTCCCACAACAAATTCCCTGTGCTGTTCTGCAGCACGGGTCCTAATTTGCTGGAAGGCGTACAAGCTGTTCACTCCAGAACTCCACCACTTAAAGATCGGCTACCATCTTTGTACCATTTGCCTTTTGACTGCTGTTATTCACATGGCAAACAGAAACATGCTCATTATAGCTTGTGAATTTTTTTTTGCTGTGTGTTTCTGTTTCTAGGGGGAAAAATTCGGTTGGTTTGCGGCTCCCATTAGCGCCTCCAGGGGCACTAACGAGGCGCTAGAAACTTAGCGCCCGAGCGCTAGAAACTTAGCGCCCGAGCGCGACAATTTTAGTGCCGCTCGCGAAATTCACCAATCGTTTTGCGGCGGCGCTAAACGCTACTGCCACGATCTTCTGTGCACGCAGGTCGTGACGTCAGTCAAGCATGCAATGCCCTGGTAGCACCCCAGACGCTATTGAGTCACACCCCCTGCCTTAACACCTGTCGCTAGGAACAACAGGTAGAGGGGAACGTTTTCAAGTCGGGAAGCGGCTGGGGGAGCGCTATTTAAATGTGGGTGCTTCCTACCTTATCTTGTCGGCAAAATTTTTGGTTTTAACGCTGTCCTAAGGAGTTTCGGCCCTCAGCACCACTTTTGAGGTTCCTAAGCGCCAAGCTCTTTCCCTGGGCCTATCCATTAGTGCTTCCAACACAATTGCATTTGAGGTCCCTCCAGGCTGAGATTCAAGGCTGCAATGAGCAGGGAGTGGATGGCCAGCAAGATGGCCCCTCCCCTTTAAGAACTGGATGGCGCCAGTCTGTCTGGCTTCCATGTTAATTGGCATCACCTGAGCTTCGGTAGCGTTCTGAAGTAGCACCTCACTCCCCGACGTTTGCGCCTTGAGAGGTGTGTAGCACCTGATTTAGCGCTCAAATCACCTCCAGGGCTATTGGAGGAGGAAGAGGAAGAAAAGGCAGATGTGCTGGAACTTCAGGGGCCCAGGAATTAAGTGATATCAGCACAATTACTTGCCATGCCAGAAGAGATCTTTCCTGCACCATCTACAGTTCAACAGAGAGGCATTTGCCAAGTTGGGACGTCTACTGGAGCCTGAAAGTCAGACTATATCTAACACAGGGACAGCTCTACTTGTTGCTGTCAAAGTTATCACTGCATTGAACTTTAGTGCCATTAGCTCATTTAAAGCCACCACTGTTGATGTTTGCCAGGCCTGTCAGCCATCCACACGTCAAGTAGGTTCCGACGGAAGATGGCTCCCTAGCTGACAGCTCCCTACTGAGATCCTCTCCTTTGCAACTCCATCTGTGGCCATCCATTACCATCTTTTACACTCCCCCTCAAGTCTCCTCTCCCCCACTGCTTAAGACTCTCTGTTCTTAATAGTGGTTACATTGCTCTGATGGTCTACACTGTATGCCTGAGTTATTGTTTTCTCTTGGGCTGAATTCCATTTCTCCGCTAGTGTAGTGTATGTACCTTTAAGGGGAGAACTACTTTTTACAGCTCCTGTATACTGTAGTACCGGCAGTGACCACACCTGTATATAAACCCTGAGTAGGGATCTGTACTATTAGTTTTAGAGTAACCCTCATCCAGTAAACACCTGTTGATTGTTCCTCTGCAGTCTCTGTCTATTTCTCGAAGGACACCATACATAAAGATTCACGGATTTAACATTGGCGATGAGGCGATTCGAACCTACCTGCAACTCTGCAGAGGAAGGCCGATTCCAGAGGCACGGGCGTCGACCATCCAGCGGAGACTCCAGCGAGGCGGGCTGGCAACAGGTACGGTGCAGACCCTTCCCGCACAGCGGCGGCTAGAGCCGGCCGACGGCACAGGAAAAGGCCGAGCAGCGTCGACGGGAGCAGAGAGAGAGGGTAAAGCGCACAGGGCGCAGCCGGGGTTCAGGACCGAGCGGCGTCAATGAGAGAGGCGCGCAGGAAAACGCGCAGAGCGCAGCCGGTGTTCAAGGGCTGAGCAGCATCCACGGGGGAAGAAAGGAAAGCGCGGGAGATGCCATTTGAGCCGCAGCGGAGAAGAAGGGAGAGCGCAGGAGACGCCATTTTGAGCCACAGCGGCGAAGAAGGGAGAGTGCGGGAGATGCCATTTTTAGCCAGTCTAACCACACCCAGGGATGCCGAAGAGTGGCAGTGTCACAGCGTTCGACAATGAAGTCGAAGATTGGGCGACATATGTAGAACGCATAGAAGTGTACTGCAAGGCGAATGAAGTGCCAGATGCCAGGAAAGCACTGGTATTGTTGAATTCCATGGGTGAAAAAATGTATGGCTTACTGCGAAACCTAGTAACCCCAGAGAAGCCAGTGGAAAAGGATTTTGAAAGCATAGTGGCAATCCTACAGGACCACTTAAACCCCACACCGCTGCTGATAGCAGAAAGATTTAAGTTTCACAAAAGGAACCAGCATAAAGGTGAAAATAATGCTGAGTATTTAACGGAATTGCGCAAGCTATTGAAACACTGCCAGTTTGGAACGGGACTAGCAGATACTTTAAGGGACAAGTTTGTGTGTGGGCTTCAAAGTGAAGGAACCCAGAAACGGCTTCTATCAGAAAAGGATCTTACGCTGGACAAGGCTTTCAGCATGGCAGTATCACATGAAGCAGCCGCACAGGGCGCTGCAGAGATACAACGGAGACCGCAAGAATATGGCACAAATGAAATGTCATATGGAGCAGTGAAGTGTTATCGCTGCGACAGAACAACACACGGCCATAAGGATTGTTGCTTCAAGGACCAAGTGTGCAGTGTGGAAAAGTAGGACACATAGCAAGAGTCTGCAGGTCGGGAAAGGAAACCAGCAGCAAGAAATCTCCACAGGAGAAGTACAAAAAGGTACATAAGGTGACGGAGAGTAGTTCAGACGAACAGAAAAGTGATACAGACTCCGGAAGCAAGGAGCTGGGTTGTCTGAAACTACATAATGTAATCAAAATGGAGGATCACCAAACTATCTGGGTCACGCTCAAGATAGACGGAGTCCAAGTGAAAATGGAATTGGACACAGGATCAGCCCTAACAGTCATAAACTGAAGGGACTACAAGCGGCTATTCTCACATGTACCCTTGGAGATACAGAGATTGTCTTGAAGACGTACACGGGGCAAAAAGTCTACCCCAAAGGAAAAATAAGGGTGAACGTTATATATAACGGCAAGGAAACACCAAAAATGGGACCATATTTGCCAGGAACGGCTTGCCAGAGCAGATTTGCTCTGATAACGGACCACAGTTTGTGTCCGAAAAGTTTCGGAAATTTATTGAAAAGGAATGGGGTAAGGCATTACACATCCGCCCCGTATCATCCAGCCACAAATGGATTGGCTGAGAGGTTCGTACAAACCTTTAAAAAGGCAGTAAGGGCCATGTGCGATGACGACATTCCACTGCAGCACAAGGTGGACAATTTCCTGTTAGCCTACAGAAATGCGACACATGCAGTCACCAACCAGACCCCGGCCATGATGCTCTTTAACCGAAGGTTGAGATCTCATCTGGGTTTGCTCAGACCAAATGTACGAAGAGATGTTGAGAATAAGCAATTCCAGCACATCAATGAGAAGCCGACAAGGAGCTTCAATGTAGGGCAACCAGTCTTGGCCCGCGACTACCGAACAGAGAAATGGCAACCAGGAACAATATGCACACGGGCAGGGGCCACTAATGTACACAGTGGATGTTGGGGAGAACATTGTGAGACGCCATGTCGACCAGATCCTAGAGTCACAGGAACGAGTCAACCCCATGTCTCGCGTACCTGGTGATGAACCCGATATACAGGTAGCATCTACCCAAGAAACAGTAGCATCGGAAGCTGATGAACCAACCGACGACAGGGGGCCAGAATCGCCTCCGCACCAAGAGCAAGACACTCAGGAAAGGCACTATCCAGAAAGGATCAGGAAGCCGCCCCAAAGACTGAATTTATAAATGGACTATTTTCAGTTAATGTTGCATGTTAAAAGTGTTTATTGTTTAAATGAATGTTATGGTACTGTTAATCTAAAAGGGGAGGAATTGTAGTGTATGTACCTTTAAGGGGAGAACTACTTTTTACAGCTCCTGTATACTGTAGTACCGGCAGTGACCACACCTGTATATAAACCCTGAGTAGGGATCTGTACTGTTAGTTTTAGAGTAACCCTCATCCAGTAAACACCTGTTGATTGTTCCTCTGCAGTCTCTGTCTATTTCTTGAAGGACACCATACATCAAGATTCACTGGATTTAACAGCTAGCTTCTATGTTTTTACGGTGAACTCCGTCGTCACCGCTGTATTCTACTGATGCTTTAGTCTCTGCTGGACTGCCTTACTCCACAACCTAGCCTACCTCTGTGGGCTCAATTTCCTGCTCCTCCTCTGGGACTTTTCACTTAACCCTGAACTACCTCCGATCTGTTCCTGTTGGTTCCAGTGTCTCTCTGGACTCTGCTCCTCTGCTGTTGAATGATCATTGCTTTGCTGCAATATGCTGACTTCCCATACCACTGACTCCGCTCTGCTACACTCATCCACTAGAATTCCTCCACAACCTTTTCTGCTGGCCTTGGTTGGGACCATCTCCTCAAGCTCCTGTTGCTGATCCTGAACTTGTGTGCTCCTCACGTCCATTCAACTATTCCTTGGAGAAAGAAAGAAAGAAAGAAAGAAAGAAAGAGATAGATTTTAAAGCAAGTGGGGGCTGGGATAAG